>NC_089017.1:65358015-65698895 GCF_963932015.1 Anas acuta | reverse complement strand
TTCCCTTTCCCTTTTCCTTTCCCTTTTCTTTTCCTTTTCTTTTCCTTTTCTTTTCCTTTTCTTTTCCTTTTTCTATTTTAATGCTCGAGGTTCTAGTAGCACTCTGATGTTTCAGATTATTGTTAGATTATTATTACTGTTTGCAAAAGCACAGGGTAGAGATGGCTGATGCTAAACAGTCAGTGTGTGCAATAAGGCAATTTAAACATCAGAATCTGAGTGGGGGTCATCCAGTAAAACCATTCCCAGCTTCCAGCCCAGAGATCAGGTAGAGATAACAACTGCTGCTATTTATCCTAAACTTATGTCCTGTTCTGTTTTTTAGCTTCATTCCACCCAGTGGCCTTAACTGTTACAGCAAACAAGGGAGAGCACGTGAATATTTCCTTCATCAGAATGGCAGCAAAAGAGGAAGATGCAGTGATCTACAAAAATGGTAATTAACCTCTCCTCTTCCTACTATCGTTGTCTTAGCCACCTGCTAAGACATTACTCGAGGCATATCTCCTTATGCATCTAATGTTCCCTAAAGGAATTATTTCCAATATCTAAATAGTGAAATTGATTGATTTATTTCTTTTCCACCAGAATGTTCAATGCCTTTGCTTGGTTCCTTTTTCATTCCTTTTTCATTTCTTTCTCTATCCCCTCATACCTTTTTTTTTTCTTTTTTTTTTCTTTTTTTTTTTCCCTCTGAAGGTTTATTTACTGAATCTGTCTTTGCATTTCTACTGCTTCTTAACTGCATACCATTCTTCAAATGGCTTTCATAGGCCATTGAGCTTCTGTGACGCTTTTTAGATTAAGAAATTAAGCACTAGTAACCTGCTGATAGAAAGGCAGAACTGTGAACAGAACCTTATCTTCCCTTCATCCAACTACAAAAATAGTCAGGTTGTAGAATTTATGACACCAGCTTTTCTGTCTAACATAGCACCTAAATCACATGTAACTAACTCAGTGCTTAGCTGCACATTGCTGCTGCCCAGCACTTGGAAATATGTGCAGTTTGCTGTGTACCTCCTGTAGAAATGGAGGTAGCTAAAATTCACAGTGCAATCATATTTAACCAGAATGTTAAATGTCAGCAAATTCTAGTTGCGGAAAGCACATGTAACAACATTCTGCTCCATCTTTGTCTACTGACAGTCTAGTTCACAGTGAACTACCAGGAGACAGGGAGTAAGTAGAGCAGGATGGTATCAGTATGTGCCAGCACACTGCAGAAGACTGCATGCAGTCAGTCAGCTTCAGTCCCACTTACTGAACACTCACAGCTCCTTTCTGCAGGCTGGGAGAAAAAAAATCACTTGTCCTTTCAGGGTCCCCAAGGAAATTTTGTGACCCCCCCTGTCAGCATTTTCCCATGCAAGTTCCAGCTGGTATGTTGGTGCAGGAGTGTTTACATCCTGGTGCTGCCTTAGCTGGGGCTCCAACTGGAAATTTGGCAAAAAGCCTCAAATTAACTCTGGACAGTAGGTCAAGTCCTCCACCTGAGACTGCAGCTGAAATATCATCCCAGAGGATTCCTGATACAGCACCTGGCAGAGAACAGAAAAAGCATGTCCTGATACATTTAACTGTTGCTGTCTTTTGCCTCAGTCATTTAAAGTAATGCTTCCCCCTTGCAAACCCTCACAAAGGTTTTCCAGTGAACAAAACTGGTCTGTTAAGCAAAATTGTGTTAAGACATTGACATAACATGGGCCATCATAGAAAAAGAGCCACAGAAAGTGACCCTTGCTAATGCAATGCTAGCATAAGGCTTTCTTAATACTTTGCTGTCAGCATTGTTTGCAGATTATGACTCAAAAGACATGCAAGCAAACAAAAACAGTTCCAGAACTAATCCCTTGCATTCATCTTCTCTGGCCTTGTTTCCTTGAAGAAGGAAACATCAGACTTGTTGTCATGGTCTTATCTTCCTGCTGTTTTGACTGTGACTCTCAACAAATTTTAATCTTTTGAGGCTGCCTGAAGTTTGACTGCTAGGTAGTGTGATCCCAGACAGTGAGCACCTGCTTATCTTCAGCCTGTGCATTATTTCAGCATAGTGAAAAAAGGTCTGTGGCTCCTTACCAGGTTCCATTACCACAATAAATGTAAGGAGATGCAGAACATACAAGCATTTGGTTTGTGGTAGTATTATCCGGTCCATGGCCACTCAACATAAAAGACTAAGATGGGAAATAAGAGAAGTAATAAATAACCAGATGCACAAACCCTAAGAAGCAGCAGATAACAGAGACAACACTGAAGGCTGGAGTTCTCCAGCTGCTGAGAGGCCACATGAGGAAGAACACCACACACTGAGGAGCTTCAACCAGAGCTCATAAGAAGGGGGATTATCATGGTTCTCAAGGAAAAAAGGGCAAATTTATGATGAGATGATCAAGGGGGAATGGGAATGAGTGAAATAACTGTATGTTTGGGGACAGACCCAATGGGGGAAAGCAAAGTGGAAAGTAACAAGCATTGGAGAAAGGTACAGAGAGCAGGCAAAAGGTGTCACTTGCACCAGTGTATGCTGCGAGCCAGGACACTCACCTGGCACAGCCTTGCTCTACAGCTAGTCTGATCTTATTAAACTGTAGTCTTAATTATCCTTCAACATGTGTGCGCACATCTAACATATCTGTGCTTGTCTATATTCTGCTGGTGACCTTCAGGCCAGATCAGAAGGCAGGAAGCACAACAGGACTAACTCCTCACAACTGGAAATGCATGCCTGGAATCAAAGGGTCTTTGTAGGGCCAGCAGCCGGTGACACTGGGTGTCTATGTCCAATTACGGCAAGGACCTTTGTGAGCCAGTGTGTGTGAGCATGTACACATATGTTTTGGTGATTGCCGGCTGGAACAGGCATCAGCAGGCTGCAGCAGCATTGCTGCAACAGATTGGGGTGGGAGGACTCCCTGGGGTC
Source organism: Anas acuta (assembly GCF_963932015.1). NCBI lineage: Eukaryota > Metazoa > Chordata > Aves > Anseriformes > Anatidae > Anas > Anas acuta. The sequence goes on along the minus strand of NC_089017.1, from coordinate 65,695,972 downwards.
CTAAGTGCACTGGATGGAGCTTCTGTTTGACAGCAACCCATGTTCAAATGTTATTACTTGGTGATCCAGAGGGATGGGAGAAGACTAAATGTTTTCACCTTACTTAGCAAGCATGCATGACCAACTACAGCAAACCTAGAATAATACAGACAAGCTCCCATGGTGGAAAAAAAAAAAAAAAAAGAGAGAGAGAGAGAATCATATTAAGTTTGTGAAGAAATGATAAAGCTGTGCTGTTGTCTTTCTGTAAATCTCTGAGCTACTGAGATTAAATAGGACCTGCCCAGCATTTGCTGTTTGACTCCCAGCCACACTAGGGCTCCTCACAGGGAGTCACCCTGACATCAAGGAAGCCCAAGGAATAAAAAGCTTTTAACCACAAGACTACTAGCAACATTCTTGTAAAGCACTGCTTAACTCCAAGCTGTTTGCACCATTCATCTGCTACATCTCAAGATCCAGCTTCCTTTTCACTTGTACCTCTCCAACTACCAAGAATTAGCACAGTTAAAGAGCTGCCAGCGAATTCGTAACTTATGAATATATTCTGCTGCTTAATTCATCCCAGCTGTCCTTCCTCAGTGACCAACTCAACCTTGCTCTGGCTGTAAATGCTGAATGACTTCTGTCCTCTGTCTTTGTGTGCTCCTTCCCCAGGTTCCTTCATTCACTCCGTGCCCAGGCACGAAGTGCCGGGTGAGCTGGAAGTCTCCTATCCTCATGTTCAACCACAGGATGCAGGGGTTTACTCTGCCAGATATATAGGAGGAAACCTTTTTACTTCTGCTTACACAAGGCTTATTGTAAGACGTAAGTTCCATTACTGTGTGCTAATGATTAATTGTTTAATGTTGTAATGAATCTGACATGAAATCTACACTGTGCCCAAATAAGGCCCAAAGTCTTCCTTGGCATGAGCTGCCATCAGCTTATGTCATAAGAATTTTTTTCCCAACAATCTTCAGTATAAGCTGATCATGATTTAAGCAGCTGAGAGACAAAACAAACAACAAACAAAAAAAACCCACAACCTTCAGATTTAGTTTCAATTCATCTAACTATTGCCAAGAGAGACAGCTCTTTTCTCAGCAACTCAGCTTTTCAAATATCAAGCAATTAGGAACAAAGAAGGCATCACAGGTTCTCTCATGAATATATGATGTGGCTATGAGCAAAAATTACAAATTTTCAAATGTCTCTGTTCTCTATGGTAAGTTATATCCAAACTCCATCTATTCTAAAATAATCTTAGCATACAGCATTGCAATTTCACAAACTACCCCAGTTTGTTTAAAATTGCCATAGTTAGCCATTAAAGCTCAACTCCCAGTGGAAAACTGGACCACTTCACAATGCAAGTGGATATTTTTTCTTAAGCATTATAGATGTCTGGTAGCCCATGCTGCCATGCCCTATTTCATCAGATATAAAGAAAATTATATTCTATTAACTTGAATAGAAATGTAAAATTGATGTGTGAAAATAAATAGCTGTTAAAGCATTTTATATGATGGACAAAATGTTTCTGAAAGTAAAACATACTTTACTTGCTAGCATCCACAGGATATCCAGGAGTTGCAAATGAATCAATGTAAAGCCCCAGATTTGGATTCTGAAGCTATGACCAGCTTACAAAATAAAATATAAAAACGTCTGTTCTCTGCTCCAGTGCCAAGTTGCACAGCAGATGACTTGCCCATATAGTGCCCACAAATTCTCTCCCATCCCTTGGAACTGGTCAAAAGCCTTGTGCATCCTGCCTATTAGGAAAACTCCTTGGGTGTAGTCTGGGAGAGTTGTAGGGAGCACACTAACAGTAAAGAGAAGGAATGATTTAGCCACTGCTCAGACACATGTTCAGGCTTTCTCTGAGTTACAGTTACAGGCATAGATTGATGATTTTAACAAAGGTTGTTTTTTTTGTTTGTTTGTTTGTTTTTCCCTAAGTATGCACATTTAGTAATTTCATTCTGGGAGAAGGGGGAGACAAAACTCTAAATACCGTGTTGACTCATTAAATGTATGCTGAAATCTAAAAGAGCTGTTCCAAGATTTAATTAGCTAAATTACTCCAGTTTTAGTGAGCCTATTTCAGCTTCCAGTTTACCATCTTCTCTGTTCTAGTTTTACAGTAGAGGAAGTCATGAAGATCACTTTCTGTGATGTAAAAAACATTGTTACAAATCAAATACTGAAAACTGTGGAGTCCTCTCAACACTGATTTCAAAAGCAACTCAGTGAATTTTGTATCTTTCAGGGATTTGTTAAGCATTTGCATGATGAGGCAACACACTCCTGTAGTGAAGTTAAGAGGTTAAGTTTTGCTTCTTTTAAATCAGTAGCAAAACTCTCACTGGCAGGATTCATGGTAGCAGTATCTTTTTAAATTAGGAAGTGGGAAAGAAAATCCTGACATCCTGCATCAAAACTGATATATATACTGACTGCTATTAGTCCATTTTTTCTAGAAACATGTCATCAGCTGATTGATCCTTATACAGGCCCAGTGAAGACAGTAAAGATATAACAGAGGTGAACATGCTCTATTGAGCTTTCAAGAAAAATACTGCTACAGAAAAAAATCATCACTTGCCAAATGCTGGTACAATGCCAGTGATTGCAAGGTTGGACCTGCTGGCTTAATATTGGTACATCCAGCTGCAGGTGAAGCCTGGAGCTTTTGTAGGTCTCAAATCCCTGCTATAAGAACAGGGAAACATGCTTTTTACAAGAAACATGATTACATGAAACATCTTTGCCAACTTCCAAACTTACTTTCCTAAACTAAAAATAAATAAAGAAATAAATCTACCTCTGATTTCAAAAAAGGAAGACTTTCACAGTTCCTTCTCTGAAAATGGTAGGTGGTGTATCTGTGTACTACGCAGTTGATCTGCTCCAGAAACAGGAAAACTTCCACAATGAAAAAAGTGTCTCATCATACTAAGCCGGTTGGCCAGCATTTTGGGGTGGGAGCATATGGATCACACGGTCACTTATTTTACTGCTTGACTGGTTATTGAATGAGGAGACAACAAACATGTCATTATATTTCTGCATAAAAGGATGTGAAGCTCAGAAATGGGGCCCTTCCTGTAGCTCCCACTGCCCTTCCTGCATGAACAATGGCATTTGTCATGAAGATACTGGGGAATGCATCTGTCCTCCAGGTTTTATGGGAAAAACATGTGAGAAAGGTAAGCAAATATTCTCTTCACAGATTGCTTATTAATTTGTGCACTGTAATAGAAGTTGGCAGAATGCAGTAGCCTTGTTTCACTCTTTATAGCTATCACATTTACAGCTGGTGCTGGAGACAAGACAGTGTTGGGTGAGATGAACCTGGAATTAGCATAGCAGCTCTTGTAGTTAAGACAAATGTTTCCAATTCCTCCAAAATAAGCATGCTTGAAGCTGCTGACTGACTGTTAAATGCATGATAGACTGCGGGATCTTAAGCATACGCTGGCACTGGGAAATGAAGTCCTGTGACAGATTCCGAGGCTACTTCTGAACAAGTTGCCACCTGGTCAGAGGGTGAATTGTCTCTGGAGGAGCGTATCAATAATATATGTCTGCTTGGGCATATCTGTGTCTGTGACAATTAGTTTGGATTCTGGAGTAATTGGAGCAGGAGCACACTGCACACTGATCTGTCCAAGCAACTTATGAGTACAATGCTAAATATGTACCTAAATATTCTGACCAAATTGCAGTGCTGTAAATACTACAACTGAACTACTGGAATAGATGACACCTGAACCACTCTAATTACTCACTGCTCATAGCAGAGAAGCAAAACCTTGAGCAGTTTTATATGCACTGGCTTCTAAGAAGGAGATTTGGTTTTCAAAGCATTGTTTGCCCATTCAATATTAGAAAGGCTTATAAAGAAGGTTTATTGCTGAAGCTCTATGCCCAAATATCCAAAGCAATAGAGGCTTTGATGACGGGTTCTTATATGGCAGAAAGCAATGTTTGTTTCAGCTGCCGGAACTTACCCTTAGTGCAGCAATGCCTTAAGATGTTTTGGAAGTTAATAGATCTAGTATCTGGATGGTAAAAATATAACTTTTATTTTAATTCATGTTTTCTATTGTCTAAAGCTGTATCATTGGAAGCATTAGCTCTCTTGCAGACTTACTGCTCTTGGATCTTTCTTTCACTCTCTTCTCTTCAATAGCTTGTGGAGCCAATACATTTGGCAAAACATGTGAAGAGAGCTGCAAAGAAAACTATGGCTGCAAAAACTATATGTTCTGTCTGCCAGATCCATATGGTTGTTCTTGTGCCACAGGATGGATGGGACTGGAATGTGATAAAGGTATAGTCAAAAATATGGAGAATGGTGAAGAGTCCTTAATGTGCTACACATATGAAACACAGAAGGAAACTAACAGAGAAGAGTAAGAGAGGGAAATGTTTCCATTCTGTAAAAAAAGGGACAATAACATTTAATTACCTCAGAGGAGTATTTCAGATCCTCAAAAGAAAGATTAAGCAAAGTTGCAAACTATTCAAATTTTTCAGCAAAATGAATTGATGTTGTAACATCAGCTCTGATAACAGCTATAGCCCTGCCATATTTCTACATGTCACACTGAGCTATTCACTGTCAATCACATATCCAACTACTGGGCAATAATTAGCCTTGTTCATTTCTATTAGACTGAAATCTCTTTGGGACATGATGCACATCTTCATGCACATGTAAGTTCTATGGTTCATTGGTCCTGTTAATGCTGATGAAGTTTTGACACTACCACAGTGCAAGTGTGAAACCACAGTGGATGTTGAAGAAGCTTCCATATTTCCATCTAGCTTACAAATGACAGGCATGGATATAAGTATGCTCTATATTTCATGTTATTTGCTCTCCGGATGCTCTGTGGATGACTTAGTGCTGCTACATAGAGTTTCAAACTCAACCCAACTAAGGGAAGTAAACTCTACTGGAGAGAATTTATGCATGAAATTGAAAATTTATGGAAGACATTATCTAGTACCTTTATACTAACTGGCAACGTATGTACTTGCAGAGTGCAAACCTGGTTTTTATGGGTCAGATTGCAAACTCAGATGTAATTGTCACAATCGAGGGACGTGCGACAGATTTAAGGGCTGCATCTGCTCCCTTGGATGGCATGGTCTGCAATGTGAAAAAGAAGGTAAAGCAAGGTAACACGGTAGTAAATGACTTTTCCCCAGTGTAACTGAAACTGATCTTCATGATGGTGTAGCATTTCCACTTCAGGCTGGTATCCTTATGCTGTCAATTACATTCCAAGGGCCCACATGTATCTGTATACCTTTACTGTAGTGCAGTGTTTCTGAGCGCTATATGCTGCATTTTATAGGCCGGCATGCTACAGTTACATCTGACTTAGAGCAGACTTGTATCTGCTGCTTACACCGGGAAAAGGATTGCCAATAGGCTGAGGGAGGTGATCCTTCAGCTCTGCTCAGCATTCGTGATGCCATACTTGGAGTGCTCGGTCTGGTTCTGGGACCCCCAGTACAACAGCAACCATATCAGAAAGAGCCCAAAAATGGCCACGAAGTTGATGAAGGGACTGGAGCACCTCTCCCATGAGGAAAGATTGAGGGAGTTGGGACTGTTCACCCTGGCGAAAAGAAGGCTTGGGGCTATCTCACCAATGTGTGTTAATACTTGACAGGAAGGTGCAAAGAAAATGGAGCCAGGCACTGTTCAGTGGTGTCCAATGACAAGACAGGAGGCAGTGGACACAAAATGAAACACAGGAGGTTCCCCCTGAACATCAGGAAACATTTCACTGTGTGGGTGACCAAGCACTGACACAGGTTGCCGAGAGAAGCTGTGGAGTCTCCCTCCCTGGTGGTCTTCAAAAGCTGCCTGGACATGGGCCTGAGCAACCTGCTCTGGGTGTCACTTGAGCAGGGGGTTGGACCAGGTGACCTCCAGAGGTCCCTTCCAACCTCAATCATTCAGGGATTCTGTGACTTGCTTTCATTAAATGTAGTGTTACAGTCCTTACTCTGTAAGCTTTGACATCAGCCTTAATATCAGTTACTGAAAGGAGCTGGACATCCTACTTTCTTTATCAGTTTTTGGATAGGTTTGTGCTGTTTTACCTTTAAGGTTTATTGCATACCTGTTACTCAGCTGCACACACTCCTACACCACCAGGTTCGTGATCTGAAATTGATGACAGAGACACTAGGACTACCCCAGAGTTTAAAGCAGCTCTGCCTCTTTGACAGAGTTAGGCTTGCAAAGCTGGATGTACTTCATTCAGAATACATTTGGATTCAGGCAAGGCGGGCACACAGCATTTTATGAAATGCACTCAGCAACTATCATTTCTGCTTGTTAAATAAAGTGATGAATTTATTGTTAACTTGTAAAAGTTTTCAAACACACGCATGCAAAAAGTAAAAAAAAATATAATAAATAACTAAATAAAACAGCCAAAGAAACAAAGCCATGACCCAACCAGCTGAACTACACCATTGTGATCCAACTGCTCTTGTGAAAAGACATAATGGAGAGCTAATAGTTACTACACATTCACTGCAAATTGTGTGCATGATTTTGCCATAAGTAGTGTGTGTGTGCTTAGAATATAAAAAGGAACAAGAAAGAGAGGGAACGAAAGAGGAAATGAAGAATGCATAGAGGGGTTGTTTCTTCTCACATGCTCTTTACTCTGTTATAACAGTGTTGACTTTGGTAAGCTTTGGATATCCGTGGGTATGGTCACATACATGAGGGAGGATCAGATACGTATGCTGCCTAAGCTTTCCAGTGTACACGTGCATTATATGCCTAAGCGTGTTTGACGCTGCCTTTTGAAAGTTCTGTTTGAAGGATGACATTAAAATATTATATATATTCTGCAGGTTCAGCAGATCTTTCACCTCAGATAGAAAACTTACTAGACCCTGTGGAACTCAATTCTGGTGTGGAGTTCAAGCCTTTTTGTATAGCTACTGGAATGCCACTTCCTAAATCTGAAGAATTTAAACTTTTGAAGCAAGATGGAACTGTCCTAAGGGTGGGCTGCTGATTAATTGCTTCCTGTTATTTCTGATATTTATACTGACTTTATCTGTATTTAATGCACACTGTGCTTTATAAGCATAACATGAAATTCCAGTATTCTGAGATTATCATATTGCTTATCACACTGCTCATTGTTTGCTGTTCTTTATTTACTGAGTTCCTGTTCCAAAAAGTTTAAAACTTTGCTAGAATCCACATGACTTACAGGGCTAGCAAAAACAAACAGACAAAAAAAGTGATTTAGATGAATGGCTCTCACATAGGCTAGGAACTGTTGAACAACCAAATCAGATCATGTTGACATTCCTGAAAATGAGAAAAAAATCTTGACTTGTTGATAAAATGATAAATTATACTTTGAAATATATATAAGTAACTTACTTTTAATTCTGCTCTTCCTCTATGACTAACTGGTAAAAATGTAAAATATGTTACTAAATAGGGTAGAAATTAATCATAGTCTCTGAAATACTAGTGATTATTTATTTTTCAATTTTCAATTATTATTTTTAAATAATTTTAAATATTTTTTCAATTATTGAATCTACGTTGTGTATTGAAGTTATGTTTACTATGTAAATACTAAAAGAAGGAATACATATACAGCCTTTGATTTAAAGAGATTGAAATCAGATACATAGATTAGGATTTAAAGAGAATGAAATCAGATACATGATCAAACACAGCAGTCACCATGTGAGCTTCCTCAACTGTAGAAATAGAATTCACGGACTGAAGCATATGTGAATCTATGGAACTGACTTCTATAGAACCTCTCTAGTGACACCACTAAACCCTAAATGAATTCCTAGACTGAGAAAAGTGGAATGGAAAAAATCCGTAATGCCCACAGTTTTCAGGTCCATGTCTTTTGTCTTTTCAGCCTTCCTTAATTGTCACCAGTAATCGCTCAGAAGCTATGTTTACAATTAATCGAGTCCAGCCCCGTGATACAGGAACCTGGGTCTGCAGCGTGCAGACAGTAGCAGGAATGGCAGAGAAACCGTTTCAAGTTACAGTTAAAGGTAAGAGCATAAATCTTTTCTAATATCTTTGCCTGTCTATTTTTAAAAGAAGATTTATAGTCTAACATGGCAGGGCTTGCCATTCCTGAGCTGTAGAAAAATGTCTGAATAAATATCTATAGTCAGAATATAAACAGAAGCCTCTTATAAGTGGCACCCTAATTAACTGTATTGGGGTATAAAAGTGTGATGGTAAGGATTAAAAGAAGAGGCAATTTTTTATAAATTTTTTTTGAAGAATACAAATGGAGAGTTTAGGGTCTGAACCCCTGTCTACTTTTTAAGAGTTTGGAAGAGCATCTCCCATTTTCCTGTAAATGTAGGAAGATACCAGAGTTTTACTGATGTAGGGAATTAAAAGGCTGGTTTAATACTTGCATTCTTGCTCAGTTCCTCCTGTGCCACAGTATGCCCCACGGCTGACAGACAGTGGACATAATTTTCTCATTATTGATATCAATGCTGAGTTACATCTTGGAGATGGACCTGTTGTGTCAACAAAACTCCTTTACAAGCCAGCAAAGCGGTATCAGTCCTGGATGTCTGTAGAAGGTAAGATTCTCTAATTCTCTCAAACACAAATTTCACGTACTTACTGAAACATAATTTGGTGTCTGACCTTGACCCAGATTCAAAAGTCTCTGTAACCCATAAAAGCTAAATCTTTTATGACTGGCCACGTGGCTCTGCATAACAGTACTGTATAATGTTAATGTGAGTGTGGTACACTGACAGTGGTTGGAAGTGTTTATTCAATTTTCAGTAATCAAAAGGTTCCCCCCTTCTGCCCTAAGATAAACAGTACTCAATGCTGGGCCCAGCTGTTGAAGTCCTGTGCAAATTCCAGTTTTTCAAAAGCAGTGAGCAAGACGGAGAGGTACTGAAGCATCCGCTGTATTCCTGTATGCTTATTGTGCCCTTCACTGCAACAAATATTTTACATAAATAATGATCAGGAATGGTATGGGTAAAGTGAAGCCTGCTTGTGAGTGAGATGACCACTTTGTCTAAAATACTGCAAGAAACATTACAGGAAATTAAACAAGTAAACAATCATTACTCTAATCCATGGTACCCCAAGATCTGCACACAAAATACATACTGCTGAAGTAACCAGTCCTGCTCTGACCCAAAGGAAGGGTTGATGGAAACATCCCTTGGGCTGGGTCAGAACCCAGCGGTTACTATGGGCTTACATTGCTTATGTTAAAAATCCACATATTATATGCTTCAAATAGCTTATCTTAGTGAATTTGGAACAACAGAAGAGCCTGAGTATCTTACTTTCCATGTCTAGTCATTCAGGAATACATGTATTTTCCTGCCCTTTTCTTTCTTATAATTTTTCAGTATGGGGTATTCAACTTTACTGTTTCTTTCTCCATCTCAGTAAAAGGCACAACCAAAAGACTGGACAATCTGGAACCAAAAACAGAGTATCAGTTCTGTGTTCAGCTGAGTCGGCAAGGGGAAGGTGGGGAAGGCCATCCCGGACCACAGGCTAGCTTCACAACAGCTGCACTTGGTAAGTCATCCATCACCTTGGCTTTTCAGAAAAGGGCCATTTCGGAGGGTTATCTCTGTGGTCTACTCCCTGATCGTCCAGAGCACTTTCATTTGAGCAATGTCAGCAGCTAGATGTGAAAAATATGGAGAGCCTTTTGAAATAATCTCAGGCAAAGGGGAAAAACAAAACAAAAAAAAAAAACAAAAAAAACCAGGGGTGAAGAAAACCACCCTGTATGTAAGACAGTTCTATTATGCTCCCTGATTTAGAGGTGAAGGATCTGGGAAAGGAAAATATGCATAATTTGCCTGACTAAGCAGCAGAATTGGAGATCGAAAACACTTCTTTTGCATGCTAGTCCTTCCTTCTAACACCAGATCGGTCCTTTCACTTACTATTAGATCAATTTACTTTAAAAATTAAAACTTTAAAAATTAAAATGTCTGAACAAGCAGATAAGTTTTCAGATCACTGAGGAGACAGCCCAAACTGAATACTGACGTACAAAATAAATGAGAATTCCACTAGGAATTACCAAACAAGACAGCAAATTTCTGGTAACTGGGTGGGGTGTGGGAGGGGAGAACTGCCCTTTGTCACTCTAAGCTAGAGCAAGTGGCTGGGAATAACTGGTACCCCTGCTTTGGTTTGCATACCAGATGTGAAGTGTTGTTCCCTGTCTCACTGTGGCTTCTCCAAGGTCTTCCTCCACCAGAAGGTCTCACACTCCTTCCAAAAAGCACAACATCACTGAATTTGTCATGGCATCCTTTAACGCTGAGGACAGAGGACGACATTCGTGTTGAAGTGGAAAGGAAGAGCGTGAATGACAATGGTGACGAGAGCAGTGTTATTACTCAAGTGCCAGGAAATATGTCCACGCTGATCATTAAAGATCTTGAGCCCAGACAGCAATACATGTGCAGGGTACGGGTGAACACCAGGTCCCAAGGAGAATGGAGCAACTACCTATATGCGTGGACTTTCAGTGACAGTAAGTAGCTGATTCACTTCCGCTTAATTCTTCCTCTTTCCCCCAGCAGTCAGAATGATTGTTTCTTAATCACTACATTAAAACAAATCCTTTGTTTTGGTAACACTCAGTTCCTGATGACAACCTGTCATGGTTGCTATTACTATTATTATAAAGAAAATCTCTGTATTCAAAGGAATTCTTACCTTGGGAATTGTCAGGAACTGATGATGAGTTTTATGAAGGAAAAAAAAAAAAAAAAAAAAAAAAAAAGGAAAAATAAGTGAAAAGCTTGGGAATTCACGTCTTAATATCAGTGTGATTTGTGCTTCTAACACACATAGCATTTTTTTCTCCTTGTAGTGATGAACACACTGATTTTCATAATCTAAGCTCTTTTTTAACTCCAAAAAAAAACAACACTCAGACCCTGCAGTTCTGCCATGTCAATACAGGAAGAGTCAGCTTTTAAGGAACAAAAAGAAGATGCAATGAAAGGTACACATCCCTGTGAGCAAAGTGTAGTTTCAGTGTAGCTACACTCAAGATCAGTGCCTGTGCTTGAATTCCTGAGTGTGAACAGTAACCATGGTCACAACCATGGTTAAATAATTAACCATATTACCATTTTAACCAGGTAATATGGTTAATTACCTATTAATAACAAGCTAGAGAAGTGAGAAACAAAGAAAAGAAACCAAATGCACCTTCTCCCCATCAGCCCTCTTCCAACTCCTCCCCCCGAGCGGCACGGGGGAATGGGGGTTATGGTCATTAACTTTAAAGCAATTATTCTGTCCTTGCAGAACAGCTTAGAGCATTCATATCCTTTTTGCAAGGACAGGGCTACACTGAATACTACTCCAACCTCTACTGGAAGTATGGAGTACTGCAATATGGGTGACTGCACATGGTTCATAAAACAGTTGTGCTCAGTTACCAAAGCTTGTCAACAAAATTCTTCTGTTTAGCACAACAAAAACACTGCGTAAAGTGTTTGGCCTCTGAGGGAAGGCAGAAGAGGTGATGTGCTCTCCAACACTTAATGTGTGTTTATGTCTGTTCCCAGGAATCCCTCCTGCACCATACAACATCAAGTTTTCTAACATCACTGACACATCTTCAGTCATCTCTTGGACAACTGCCGAGGGTCACTCCATCTCCTCCATCATCATCAGCTACAAAATTTATGGCAAGGCTGAGTACAACCACATCGACATTATCATTAAGAACACCACCATTACTCAATACCATCTCAAGGGCCTTGAGCCAAACACTGTGTACCAGGTTCAGATTAACGCTCAGAACAACATCGGCTTGAGCAATCCAAACACATCCTTTGAACTGAAGACTCTTCCAGAAACTAAAGGTTAGTTATTCCAGCATGCCGGGCTTGCACAAACCAGGGCTGATGGTATAAACCAGTTAGATAGAGCAAAGTCACAATATCCTTTTTTTGACTCTCAGTTCCCTACATGGCATCAGTGAAGTGGCAACATACAGCATTTGTGTGTATTCACTAGCAAGCGCCCAACAGCTCATAAATTAATGGAGTTAATTAGATCACTGAATGTGACCTCAGCTTTGCTCTCCCTGAAATAAGCAGGTGCTCACAAATCTGAAAATCAGAGCATACAATGTCTGTGACATTTTTGTAAAACAAGGGGATATACCTACATGTCTTTACACTGTTTATAAGATGGGAGTGTCTAGCTATGCACTGTTCATGGCTTTTTCAGAATTACCTGGAAATGACAAACTCTTTATGTGCTTCCTCAACAGCTCCATATGAATCCAAAGGAGGCAAAATGCTGCTTATTGCTATCCTTGGCTCTGCAGGGATGACCTGTGTAACTATTCTCCTGGCCTTTCTCATCATGCTGCAGTTAAAGCGAGCCAACTTCCAGCGCAGAATGGCTCAGGCTTTCCAAAATGTGGTGGTGGGTTTCTAGCTTTCCTCTGGCAGTGTGGCTAAACATTTTTGCCCCATCTTTTGCAGTGTTGGTTTTTGGTTTTCTTTTTTTTTTTTTTCACTTCCTTTTCTTTGGCCTTTCCAAATACAATCTCCTCTTCATGTATGACATTAGTGCTGTTGCTAGTGACCCAGAGCTAAAGCAATCATAGCTATAGGCTACGAGACAGATGACCTGACTTGAAAAAAGATACACACAATTCATCCTTCTCTTTTCTGTCTTGTTGCCCCTGTGTATGACAAGTATCAAGCCATGCAGAATAGAAGAGCTTGTTTTCCTTTTGTGAAGTTGTGTCATTTTGAAAACTGCAGTACTTTTAACCATTGCTTTTGAGCACCAGTGACTGATCTGCCACATCTTTTTAACCTGGGGAGAGGACAGCAGGGATCAGTGAATGGCAACATCATATCTTTGGCAGTGATGAAATTGCTGAAGTTTGTAGTATCACGTAGAGCTCTCTCTCTGCATATACTTGTATCCTGCTGTAGCTTCTGCCTCACTCAGCTTTCCAGTGTTATCTCTTACTTCAAAGGGGAACCCACAAAGGAGAATGAAGCTGGGACAAGGAACTCCTCCAACTGGATTTCCACAGGTTATTTCTTAAAAAGGGGACTCATTCAAAAAGATGAATGGTCTCCAGGCCACAAAAAGAGTCCCCAGGCCACACAGAATAGGTCCTGCTCCTTGTCTTGAAACTTTTCCCCAAAAAAGTGTTTATTGGGCATGTGTGGCTGAAGTGAAGATGTTTCAAGTACAGCAGAGAATCATTTCCTGTCTCTTTTCTTTCCTTGCATTGTCTTTCTTCAGTCTTCCTACTGAGCCTGATTAGCACAGAATTTACTCAATACAAACAAAAAGATAAATCTTGTCCTGAGACTTAAAACTGGTTCTAAGATCAATTTTTTCAAATGAGTTTTGTCCATCTCTTTCACGTTCACTAATTGGAAAACTGTTCAGGATGCCTAGTACAAAGGTACTTATGGATAAATTAGGAGTCTGATTAATTTTGTAGATCTAGGCACAAGTGCTTGATGCAGCCAGTGTCTAAAGTAGGTGTAGTTTGCTAATGTACCCACTCGTGTGTAAGCAGGAGATGGTTCAGGTTGTGTGTATGCGTACACCAGTGAGCACATATGTATTCAGGGAGGGTAAGCATGGTATTGCTCAGTAAAGAAGAAATCATACTTAACGTCATCTGCTTAACTCTGTTACAGAGGGAAGAGCCAGCTGTACAGTTTAACTCAGGTACTCTCACTCTGAGCAGAAAAGCCAAAAACAGCCCAGATCCCACCATTTATCCAGTTCTTGAGTGGAATGACATCAAATTTCAAGATGTGATCGGGGAAGGTAACTTTGGACAAGTCTTGAAAGCACGAATTAAGAAGGATGGCTTACGCATGGATGCTGCCATTAAAAGGATGAAAGGTAGTAAAGATCAGACTCTGAGACTGTAGACTTCTCTTGGCTCTCTTGGCTGTTTTTTTTTTTTTGTTGTTTCTTTGTTTGTTTGTGTTTTTGTTTGTTTTTTGTTTGTTTGTTTGTTGTTTGTTTGTTTTTGTTTTTTCCAAGTGTTCCTCTGTCTTAAGAAGTGCTTAGTAGCCCCCTCCTAATGTTTAAATAAATATTCAAAATTACTAGTGACATTATAATGGCTGATACTAGGCCAAGATTTTTGTTCCAGCAAAGACTACATTTCTGCTCTGTCATGTTGGTCTATATTTCTCTTTAAATGCTAACATCATTGAGGATTATGAATTTTGTACTTCACAGACTAGTACAAACTTCACGTGTGAATTTATTTGCAGAGGAGAAGCCATTAAAACATGCATTTGATAGAAACAGGTGCACTAAGCTAGCCTTGGGGCACAGCATTTAGGTATCTCGCTTGCCTCATCCAGTCACAGATAAATACATCTCTGCATCTGTACATACATACACTAAATCAAAGGTCACTTGCTTTCTTTGTCCTCATTAGGCCTGACTGTCATGTTCCAGAGAGAACTACAACGCATGGAATACTGCAAGAACGCATGTATTTTTTGCGATTCACTAGATTGTTATGTAGGCAAATTGGGAGACACTCAAATAAAATCAACATTAAAAAATGAGCCAAGGTCTGCATGCAGGCAGAAATAATCACAAGCACACAAAAGGAAAGACTTTTAGGCAGCTAGCTGCAGTATGATCTGCTATGACTTTTTAACTTTTGAAATAAGTGACAGATGTGTAATATTAAAATGTTTTCTTTCTCTGGAGATGGCTGCTGCAAACATTATATTCTCTCCTTTTTTTTTTTTTCTCCTCTTTGAATGAAAAATCATATTTTTCAAGTAAATATTAATGTATCTTAGAGATTTCCTCTTTCTTTTGGGAATGAAGCTGTAGTGCCCCAGGCAGCCCAGAGTCCTCACAATTAACAATATAATCCTAAATTCAGTTCAAAGGAAAACATAAATGAACACTGATTTGATTTTCAGAGTATGCCTCAAAAGATGACCACAGAGACTTTGCTGGAGAACTTGAAGTCCTTTGTAAACTTGGTCATCATCCCAACATCATAAATCTTCTGGGAGCATGTGAACATCGGGGTAAGACACTATTGAATACATGTACTTCAAAAAATCATTAAAAACAACAACAACAAAAACAGTATAGATTCATATTGTCCGTAGAAACACCAGCTCATGAACAGGTTTTTCTGTGCAACACTTAAAAAGCCAAATACACTTGGCATTAAAGCTACAAGTCCATGTTAATCCATCAGAAATGATGTTTACCAGTAGTTCTAAATTCTCTATTACACGTAGGAGTTACACCGTTTGATATTTCCCCATGAATCTGATTTGTTTATTTTATTGTTATTTTACATCAGTGTAGGTTTCCAAATACTATTGCTGAGTGTCTGTTACTTTGTGATACACTTACTATCTGATTTTTCATTAGGATATCTTTACCTTGCCATTGAATATGCCCCCCACGGAAATTTACTGGACTTCCTTCGGAAAAGCAGAGTGCTTGAGACAGATCCAGCATTTGCCATTGCCAACAGTACTGCATCTACACTTTCCTCTCAGCAACTTCTCCATTTTGCAGCAGATGTTGCCAGAGGGATGGACTACCTGAGCCAGAAACAGGTCAGTCCTAAATTTTATACCCACCAGGGCAGAGTATTCATTTTTCAGGGACTATGCTTTTAAATGAGATCAATATAAGGTTTTAATTTTAGCTTCGATAGCACACATTGAGTGACCATTTTTTTGTTGTGTTCACTCAGCGCTATCAAATACTATGTCACAGGGAATCAAGGAGGAGGCATTCAAACTTACAAATCATGTAACTAACTGCTCTCATCTTTAGCTACAGTTTAAAATGTCCTTGGTAATGGCATACTAAGACATTTGTTTTGGTTTTCACTTTTATTCTAAATGCTTCCAATTTTCAGTGGAGCATTGAAATAACACATTTCAAGTTCACAGATACCATAGTGATTTCTGTTTTTTTTGTTGTTGTTGTTGTTTGTTTGTTTTTGTTTTTTGTTTTTTGTTTTTTGTTTTTTTTTTTTTTTTAATTTTAGTTTATTCATCGAGATTTGGCTGCAAGAAACATCTTGGTTGGAGAAAACTATGTTGCAAAAATAGCTGACTTTGGTTTATCCAGAGGTCAAGAAGTTTATGTTAAGAAGACCATGGTAAGACTCAAAAGCCATATAGTCTGTTCTCATTTTTGCTTTCTTGTTTCTTATTTTGTATTGTAATATAAACAAAAATGTAAACTCATAGGTACTACAGAACTAATTATATACATGTATAAATACTTAGAATATACTAACGTAGAAATATTTATATTAACTATTAATACACTTGCATTACCTGTAAATCAGCTCTATAACAAGTTTATAATATATATAATTGACAATTACTTCTGTGAAGATGCATGGCAGTAAAATAACCAATTTTGTAATCAGTAATGAGATTTAGTTCAATTCTATATAGAAATGCATAGAATATACATTTGATGTATGATGGATGTGTAATGGAGCTGTGAGAATTATATTTTTGTGCCAGAGTTTATCTGGCTGGGGTAATCTAGTTTAATTTTATTGAACAAGCACAAAGTTAACAAAACGGTAATAACAGACACACTAGGATCTATGAGTTGACAAAACAGCCCTCCAGAGCTAATGCTTTGGAAGACATAGAAGAGAAAGATGTCTAATAAACATCAGATAACCACAGACCAGTAATAACACTGGGTGATCAAGGGAATGGGACTGCTTAGAGACTCATGACATTACTCAAGGATTATTTCCAATTTGTCTTGAGATGCTGGTTGGATAAATTTTGTTAGCTTTAGCTTGAACCGTCCCTTCAGTATGTAAACATACAAATCAAGTCATGAAACAACTAAAGTAATAAGTCTAATTTCTTAATGAAGTTTACTCGCTTACAGTCAGTTTTCATAAATATAACATGTAGAACAATTGCTGGGGATTAAATTGTGGTATCTGTTGGAATGGGTCCAGAAGATGATCATGAAGATGATCAAGGGGCTGGAGAACCTCTCCTGTGAAGCCAGGTAGAGGGAGCTGGGGCTGCTCAGCCTGGAGAAGAGAAGGCCCCAGGAAGACCTCATTGCGGCCTTCCGAAGAATGGCCTACAGGAAAGATGAAGAGAGACTCAGGGAGTGCAGTGGCAGGACAAGGGGTAGTGATTTTAAACTAAAGGAGGGAGGTTTTTATTAGATATAAGGAAGAAATTCTTCACTGTAACATTGGTGAGGCACTGGAACAGGTTGCCCAGATAAGTCTTGAATGCCCCATCCCTGCAAGTGTTCAAGGCCAAGTTGGGTTGGGCTTTGGGCAATCTGGTCTAGTGGGAGATGTTCCAGTCTATGGCAGGGTTGTGGGGTGAACTATATGTTCTTTAAAGAATCCAATCCGAACCGTGCTATGATTCTATATTGTTATTCCAACCACCAACAAACCAACTTTCATGAAATAATTTCCAGGGACGGCTTCCAGTGAGATGGATGGCAATTGAATCTTTGAATTACAGCGTTTATACCACTAATAGTGATGTGTAAGTATGTTTTAAAGTGGTCTTTTTAAAATAATCTTTTTTTTTTCCAATATCAAGGAAAGTTTGATAGCAAGTATAAAGACATGCACTGAACCAAAAAAAACTCACAAACTATGTCAGTATGAGTAAGTAAATGGCAAGAAAAAATGGAAATCAACAACAAAAAATTGTTACTTCTATTTCATCAGAAATGTCTGAACTAGTGTCCACAAGCTAATTAGATTTGGGTTACTAATAGAGGTACATTTCTCACTTGAAATAAAAAATTCTTCTGAATTCTCTGTTGAGTCAAAGAAAATCAGTATTTTAGTCAGGAACCTGGAACTGATATTTAGCAAAGCAATTCAGTAAGAACGCTGTTTTTGCTGAGAACGCTTAAGTCTAGTCAAGAACTCTGATGGACATACAGGGAATTAATTTTGCTAAAGATCTCGTTCCAAGTGTTCCAGTTCTATGAACCCTAAAATTAAACAAAAATTGGTAAGAAAAAAAAAATAGGGAGATTGACTCACATTTCTTTATGTTCTCTGATTATTAGCAAAATTACCTACCATTTTAAAATATGGTATCTTGTTGCATTCTGGTGGCATTCAATAATACTCCTCTCTTGTAGATGGTCATATGGTGTCCTATTATGGGAAATTGTTAGCTTAGGTAAGTATGTGGATTTTGTTCTGCACAAATAAACTCATCTGGGTCAAGCAACCTCTACTCATTCAGTCTGCTTACAGTTCCTTGCTTTGCACCACTCTGCTTTTTTTTTTTTTTTTTTTTTTTTTCCTGTTTCATTTTACAGAGCCTTATTTAGATTCAGTATTCTTGGAAATACAATCATCACATTTTCAGCTCAGATACCATTCTAAATGAGAAAAACATCATGACCATATTTTCATGGCACTGTAAAACCCAGGGCATATCTAAATGTAAGATTCAGCATATCACATTACTTGTAGCCTTAATCCAAAATGCTGTCATGTTGATGGGTAGTTTTTGATCATCCCCCTCAGTTTTAAGTCAATATTTACATTGTAAATACTTCTTTTTGATAAACTTCACCAAGTACTGTCAAAGAAAATTTTTGAACATTAATGAAATTTGAAGGATTTGTTGTTTTTTTTGTTTGTTTGATTGGTTTGGTTTTGTTCTTGAGTAGCTGAAAAGCTGTTTTGTTGTTACTGCTTCCATAATGCATAATGCGCAGTTAGAAGAGAAAAATGAAAGCCAGTATAAATTTTTATCACCTACAGGGCTGGTATAAAAACATACTGTCTAATGTTGGACTAATTCACTTGTTACTGAGTCAGTCATTGTTTTTCCTATCTGCTATGAAATTACATTTTTTAATTAAAAAAATAGTGTTCATCACAATGATTAAACCCTGCTTTAGGTGGAACACCATATTGTGGAATGACATGTGCAGAACTCTATGAAAAATTGCCTCAAGGGTACAGACTGGAAAAGCCTCTCAACTGTGATGATGAAGTGTAAGTAACTGCCTCGGCAAACACAAAATGAAACACAGCATAATCTATAGGAAATAAACAAATGTCTACAAGAAACAATTTTTTTTTTATAAAAACAAACATTACATTAAAAATTGAAGGGTGCACAAGTGGAAATAATTATTTCAGGCCCTTCCTGCCCAGCATGCACTGTTACTTGCAATGAGCCCTTTCTGAGGCTTCCCGCTCCTGCCAAATATACTGTTCTCAATGCAATATGGCTGGGCTTTCACTTGAGGTTCTTGATTATTCCATAGAAAAATATTTTTTTTCCAGACAGAAACCAAATGTTGAAAATATAGATCCAGATATGTATACAAGTCCTTTTAAAAATAATAAATATAAAATTTATTATATATAAAATTTATAAAATTATTTTATAAATAATAAATTTACAAGAACTAATGGCTCTAACCTATGTGTCTAAAACATCCTGTGTTGGTGTTTGCTTTTAAAGGTATGACCTAATGAGACAGTGCTGGAGAGAGAAACCATATGAAAGACCATCATTTGCTCAGATATTGGTGTCACTGAACAGGATGTTAGAAGAAAGAAAGGTAAGAATTAATCCACAGAAGTGAATTAGGCCATGAATAATTTCAATACAGTTTAGGATTCTTGAGGTAATGCAACTTGTATCACACTCTTTGCTTGCTTCCTTCCCAGACCTATGTGAACACTACCCTATACGAGAAGTTTACCTATGCAGGCATTGACTGCTCCGCTGAAGAAGCTGCTTAAGACAGAAGAAATCTACATCCACCAATGATGTATTAAACAAAACCAAAACTCAATCTGCTGGAGCCCAAAATGTGATGTGCTGTGTAGAATCATGTATAGTTCTAACTGTATATAATACAGTTATACTGTTTTACTACAGATATCTATGTGTATATCACACAGTAACCCCTGCCTCCACAGACTGTAGAAGTGTACATACTGCTCTGAGTAGGAATAGACTGAAGTCATAAAATCTGTTTCATATGCAGGGTATTCTTCTTTTCTAGTCATGTAAGTGAAGTGTATACATTACAATTATTGTAGTGAATTACATGTTGCCATCTTAGACATGTTTGATACTTTTCAAGAGCTACTGATAGCAAAGTCAGTAACTTACAGCAGTATTTCATATGCATTTTAATTGTGATTCAAACAAGAATGTTATGTTCTATGTGACAGTGGTATTTGCAAGCAGATGCCAATCCAGTATTGTCACCAAGAATACTAAGGTTCCTATTTGAAAGTAAAAGTAAGGTTGTAGAAATAATCTGTTCAAGAATTCTGCTGAATACACTTGGAAGATATAAGGAATAATATTGCTTTTCCAGCGTCCAGTTTGACAGTATTTGCCTAACTTCTAAAAACAGGCATATATTTTGAAGTGTTTGATGCTATCTAAAGCAGCCATACAGCAATTATCATGAAGTGCAGGACTGAAGAACGTAATACATCAGCCTGGATATAAATGAGGCTTTTTCAATTTGTTTTTCATTTGATAATTACCCTGCATAATTAAAAATTACTACTTATTATGTACAAGCAGGATTTACTTACTTTTTCTTATTTTATCTGTTACACAGGTTGTTGTATGGTATAGCCTCTTAGAAATGCTTTACAAAAATGCTTCAAAACTGTGGTATCTGGTCTGCCTGAAAGATCTTCCAGCCCTTAAGTGAGACAAACAGAGACAGGATTGGCATTACCTCCTGGCATGAAGTCAGTCACTTGGGATCCTGCAGACTTATCTCATCCAAACTTCACACATCTGCTAATTTCATACTTTGCACAAATGTTCCTCTTATCCCCCAGGGACTCACCGGCTCATAACTGCCTGTTGGATCACGGTGACTTTCTAGCTGAGTGGATCCCTTGCACCTGGAAGAGGCTGGAGAGAACAAAATAGAAAGGTTTCCTTCTGATGCTTACTTTGTAGGTGGCTTGGTTACAAGGCAGGGATACCAGAGCAGAATACAGGGTTACATAACTGGCATGTATCAGTCCTGACTCAAATAGACAAAGCACTAAAAGCCTCATTAAAAGGGAGTCCAGCAGAAAACAATGACACTGAGATCAGGTGCACTGCCTTGAGATTGGCAGAGCTTGCACTGTAATTACAAGTGCTACAAGCTGAGTTTACAGAGATTGCACAGACTCACTCGACTAAGGGAACCTCAGCAGAACTCTTCAAAAATGGAAGAGAAGAAAAATTCCATGAATTCCAGGTATTTTTCATAAAAGATTACTTGGTAAGGCACCTTTGAAGTATGGGGATTGCATTTGGCTGTCTGACCAGGTTTCTATAGGTCTGCAAAATGAACACGAAGGGACCTCCATAGATGCCCTGGCTGACAGGCAATGCTAGCTAATAACTTCTGGTAGAAGTTCTCCACTTTCTGTAAAGAATTTTTCATGTGTCCAAAACAGCTCGTTGTCCCACACGCCTGAGAAGCAGACACTACTGACTGTTCTACTACTTGATGTAAGCCCATTTTTCTGTGGCAAGCTTTTATTTTAAGCAATGTCATGTAAGGAAAGATCAGTCATTCACCAGCCCAGTAGGTCTTAAAGCTGTCTGCATTTTAAGTGTTGAAGTCCTCTGTAATTTTATCTGAAGGTCATTTAAATGTCTTTGTAAATGTTCTTCGGAACCTCAGTTAACATTGTGGTAACATTGTGGTATACATAGACTTTCTGATTTGCTCCATTGAAATTTAAAGATTATTTTTAAATTGTCATTTGAAAATATACAGAAGTAATAAACTCAATACACAGCTTGAAATGTCTCTATTAGATCTACACATCACAGAACTACAGCTATTAATAGATTGCTTGCTTCTCCACTTGCAACACACACTGTGCGTTTCACATTCAGTATATTACTCTGTTAACCAGGACTGGAAAATCTGATTTATGGTGGTTGGTGGCATAAAAAGGTTTCCAGCCTACCCATTAGTGGTTGTATGCTCTGCCTTCCACAACACATTATATCAGATCCCATGTCCCCCCTGTATCCTAAGATGTCTTTATTTGTTTCTCTGCTGTTAAGAGCATAACACTATCTACTCCCAACAGTTACTAGTCCAAATACCTCACATCCTAACATCCTTTATACACTTCTACATATTTACACCTGCCTACTTTGCACAAGCTTACTCTGTTACCAACTCTTCTACACATTGCTTTTTGATAGTATTTCCTTAGTTTTCCCACATTTTCTCACATACTGTTAATAAGCTCATACTCAAGACAAGTATATGCTTGGGAAAGAATAGAATTTCAGACAAGTGAAGCTGGACGTGCTTTGAGGAGTATGTGACATACAATGGAAAGGTAACTGTTTACAGTCAAGCATTATCCATAGTTTGAAATTATCAGACAACTATTCAGAGACAGAGGAGCCTTAAAGAAAAAAAAAAAAAAAAACAAAAAAAAAAAACATAGAAGAAATACTTGCATACAACTTCTCCTGCAGAAATTCTCCCCATCTCTCACTTTGGTTTAGTGCAACGGTTCTGATTGTTCAACACTGAGTTCAGTTAAACAAAAAACAAGTCCTTAACACTCCAAGGAAATCTCAAGAGCTACAGAAGCATACAGCATATTTGACAGGAAAGCTAAGAAGAGATCTGAGAACAGATATCACATACTAGGATAACAAAGTTCCACCAGACACCATCGTGTGTGTGTGTGGGGGGGAAATAAGTGTCCAAACAAGAACCTTTACCCTCATTAGATCAGCCAAAAAGTAAAGCATAATTGCCCTGAGGCTGAATCCAACTACTGTGTTCAAAGGCTGCACTTCTCCTACTCCTTACTCCTCAGTAACAAAAAAGAAAAAATGCATCGTCTCAAATGATAGGTATATTCAATTCCTACTTCTCTGTGAACAGGTTGACTTTAAACTTTTGTTTGAAGTCACACATGGCCTCTTCTCCACTGCCCAAAACATAATGGTTGGGCATTTGCTTAAAAAAAATAAAATAGTGTTGACCATTATATCAGAATGTGCATAAGTACCTGGTAGAAAGAAGTTAGGAAGATGGAAATGTGCTCTTCTCAGTGATATCCAGCGACAGGATAAGAAGTATTGGGCACAAATGGAAATACAGGAAATTCCATTAAGGGTGTTCAATCCATAGAAGAGGTTGCCCAAACAGGTTGTGGTCTCCATCCCTGCAGATACTCAAAACCTAACTGGACACAACCTTGCTTTGACCAGAAGGCTAGACTAGATGTCCCAAGGCTAGACTAGATCTCCCAAGATGCCCTCCAGTCTCAGCTATTCTGTGATCTCTGAAAGACCGGAGAAGGAGGAAATGCAGAAAATAAGCAGAGGCCCATGTAAAGCAACTAAATTACATAGGCCTAGTTCAACAAAACAAGTTTTGCCTCTTACTGTTAATTCCCTCCCTGTGCTGGTACATGACATTCCTGCTTCCAACACACTGTTTTGTCTTTCCCTGAACCATTCTGTGATACTAAGCCACATACTGATCAGCCATTACCATCTGCAATGCCACTGCTTGGTCACAGGGGAATTCAGATTAAACAACAGTTGGAACAAACAGCCTGGAGCAGTTTGGATTGCTAAATCAAAATCCTCAAATATAGCAAATTTAGTATTATGTTTCCTTATAACATTTCAGAGCTATTTCACATATTCCCTTACCAGCACAACGTACAATATAGGTGATATCCTCACAGTAGGAGGCAGAAGCTTCAGCAAGTCCCTCCAAACTTCAGATTACAATCAGACCATGCCAAGTCTCCCACATCTCACAAACATGAGCTAAAATTCTGGCTCTTGAAGATGCTGTGTCATGTTTTGCAGTAAAGTCTTCATCATAAACATACACAGGAAAAAGTGTGCTTAGAGCAGCAGAAAGATGACTCAATCCCTGGAGCAATGACTTAAGCCTAACTGCTCTTCTGTTCACAACACCTTTCAGTTTTGGTGAAACTTTATTACTTCCAGGATCAGAGGATTGCTCCCCTTTGCCACTTTTTCAAAAAAAAAAAAAAAAAAAAAAAAAAAGGTATGAAGAGGACAAATCAGACAACGGATGTTCTTTAGGTTGCCTATAAAATCTGAGTTATCAGCTTGGTCAGCGCTAACAGTTAGTAGAGAAACCTGTGTTAGTCATCCAACAAAGAGTAACAAATTCTGTAGAGTAGGCTTTCATCTAATTCCTCAGATTCACTCAAAGCCAAATAATAACATCAATCTTCACAAAAAAGACCTACTTTCAAAGTTAGACATTCCAGGATCCAGGAGCAAGTATATCCTCCTTAAACAAAACAAAACAAAACAAAAAACTTCAAAGCCATTCTGTAAGCTGTAGTAAGGTGTTTTATTTAAACCACAATCTGAGTATTGGAGAAAGGACAATTAACAAGTAACACTACTTCTAACCACAGCTACTACCTCACAGTATATTACCGAACATGAGGCATGCCCTAGACACTGAAAAAGCATAAAAACAAGCACATTGTTTTTTGTTTTTTTTTCAATATAAATCTAGTCATGCAGTTTACTTGTTGTTATTATGCACAGCATGTCCATGACAACTGCAAGATCTTCTCTATGCTACTCATGTTACAGACACCTCAGTCAAGACCATTTTCCCCACACACAGAATATTTTTTCAGGAATCAATGCAAAGCCATATCTTCATCTTTACGATCCTGTAAAAACAGTTTTGTACATTTTCTTTTTATTGTCTTTGATTTCCTTCACACGGAAGTGGCAACAAGACTTTAAAATCTTGAACTTACATCCCTTTGTGAAGGTAGCAGATGCTGCATTTTGCTTTAAGAGGGAGGCAAGGAATTACAGCTTATAATTGGACTACACTGTCCAATTCTAGCTGAAGCAATAAGCATGCTTATTTCTTGAGATAACTGTGCTTTTAGGAACCCCAATAAAGCCAGAAAAGCACACTGCATTTTCACAGTTGAAAAGCTTCCTACATGGTCTTTTTTATTTATTATTTATTTTTTAAAGAGACCAGTTTATTATGCTCCATAAATGATCCAATTTCTAGTACTGTGCCTTTTTGTGTCAATTGACATAGTAGTTCATTGAAGTAGCTAGGTTTATTTTCCCTCTCTCAGGAAGCACAGAGAGGTGGAGAGAAGCAGATAGGGAAAGGGAGAAAAAAAAAAAAAATCTTAAATCAACCTTTCATCACACAATAGTAATTAGAGCACTTAAGCATTATTTGCTGGAGGCTGAACAAGAAATAATCAAATTATCTCCAGAACTTTAAACAAGTGCTTTCAGTCACTGTGATTGGTATATACAGCTACGTATAATAGTAATGATTAATGATTAATTAATGATTAATGATAGATGATTACAGAAAGTATTATTTTAACAGAACAGATTTGCTATTTAACACAAAAGCATTCGCTCAGTGTATCCTACTTCTATTTTGTTCATTTATGTTCATCTTAAGCATCAAAAGTAGATGAAGTATGATTTTTACATTAAGTTTTCCCACTGCACTCTTTTACACATGAAAAATAATTGCTACTGAAGCTTTAGAGTCAAATTACAGTCATTAGCGAGTCAAACCAAAGTAGAATTTTAGTCCCACCATCCAGTTCCTTCAAAGTCAAAATCATCACTATTTTCTCCTTTTTTTGTCCTCCTTTATTTTCCAGAAGATCAGTTCCATACATGCAATTGCATCTTCAGTTGAATTATGGCCATTAACTAAGGGAGAATAAAAAATATTAGAAGTGTCAGATTACACATTTCTTTATAAAATAATGGTAGGAATAATGGTAGGCTTGTTTATTAAGAAGCTGAACAACTGTGAATAACGTTGAAAGAGTACCTAGCATCCAGACTGTTTTTGGTGCAAGTTCTTGCTAAACTCAAGATAACTGTGTCTAGATAACTGTGTCTAGAAGCTCAATATTGTCTGGTAGTATTCCATTTCCTGCCACATCCTCTAGTCCTCTAGCTTCAATATGCGATTGAGTCTGGGTTAGTAAACCAGAGCATCCAACATAACTGTCTTTGGAAAGTCAGCCTCTCCAAATCTTGTGCAAAATCAGAAGTTGAAAGAGCAACTGAAGACAAACTGATTTACAACTAGGTGGTAATTTTCTCTTCAGAGATAAAGATCTGCTGAAAGAACCCACAATATCTGAACTAAATGGTGTTAAAGGAATTAAATTATATATTGATATACGTTTTAAGAACATGTTTATTCAAAGTCAACAATTTAAAATAACAAGTCTACATATATTTTATACCATTCCTGTAACTACATTAGTACAGCAACAAGGTTTCAATGCATTCTGGCTGCAAAGTGGTGATAGCCACACAAATAAACTATCCGCACAATGTTCATTAATTGTCACTTTATGTAGGCACCAGAATACCCTTCCTAACATTAAGTCAATATAAAAGAAAACATTGGCCATCAGGATAACAGTATGTAATTATGTATGTTATTAAGTATGCAAGTTCTGAGTACTCCGTACTAAAAGTCAAAGCTGCATGTTGAAGAAATTAGACTCTAGCAAGTCTAGGATAGGTATAGTATAGGCTATAGTATAGTATTCAGCCATCTCCATACATAGAAATTAGTTTCAAATTGAGAGATTTGAATTTGTGTACCTCATTTACCTCATTAAATCCTAAACAGGCTAAACAAAGGCAAATTAGTCCTGGAGAAGAGAAGGCCCTGGGGAGACTGTATAGCATCCTTCTGGTACCTGAAGGGGGCCTACAAAAAAGTTGGGGAAGAACTCTGTCAGGGTGACAGGCCAAGGGGTAACAGCTTTAAACTAAAAAAAGGTACATTTATACTAGATATAAGGAAGAAATTCTTCACCATAGGGGTGGTGAGGCACTGGAACAGGTTGTCTAGGGAAGCTGTGGGTGCCCTATTCCTGGAAGTGTTCAAGGCCAGGCTGGATGGGGCTTTGAGCAACCTGGTCTAGAGGGAAGTATTCTTGCCTATGGCAGGGGGGTTGGTCTAGGTGACCTTTAAGGTCCCTTCCAACCCAAACCATTTTATGATTCTGTGATTCCAAGAGTGGAAGTTTTAATAAAGGTACAGAAGATGTAATTTAAACAGGTTTGGGATATGGGCTGGTGATTCAGAAACCCAAAGAGTCGAGGAAAAAAACCCTGACATCATAGAGTTAGCTTTTTAATTTGAAGGTGGTAAAAAATCCTATCCCCTTTCTGTTTTGAGCTAATGGCTCAATAAGCAAACAGTATGGCTTCTTTGCGTTATAGCACTGCATTAATGCACTGATTCCACATGCTTCAGGCAGGGGAGAACAACAAACAATACAATACATTGACAGTAAGGACAAAATAATTCTTAGATTTAATTACAGTGTTCCATTTTCCAAAGAAGCAGAGGATTTAAGTGCTATCATAACAAAAGATGACTTAATAGAGGTACCACTTTCTAGCTTTCTCTTGTAAAACTTAAATGCCAGAGATTTTAGATCATTTTCCATATAGCAGCCTAGACTCAAAAGGAAAGATCTTCAGACTGGTAGTTGCAATTCAGATATATATTGGCATACAGCAGTGAAGTATTTCCTTGGATGTGTACGTGGCTATGCTTCCTTCCCAACAAAAACATAATTTAAACAGTTGTGACAGACAAGCTGGTGAAAGCACTCACGTAACACACCAATGTCACTGCAAATACAAGAAATATCTCTGCAAAAGATTCTATACTTGTACAGCTTCTATAAAAACTGGACATATTAAAAAAGCCATAGAAGCAAACTGAGGAGTCATAATCCTGTGACCTTTCCAGACCCTCTATTATCTTTTGCCAGAGAAAGTTGCATCTGCTTCACACCCCAGACTTACTATTCCACTTTTCAGATGCTATTTTAACTACTCAAGGAAGTGTAGCCTGCACGAGACAGTTTTTTGTTTTGTTTTGTTTTCAAGCAGTCTAGCAAAACTCAGTTATTAAAGCCATAGTTTTCCAGCCAAATCAAGTATTTGGTATTTTGTAAGACAAGCTACCTCAGCAATGGCAGCTCTTCTAACAATCCTTGGGATAACAACAACAACAAAAAAAATAATTCAAATTTCAATTTAGTTATTTTCATCTTGTAAGAGACGGATCAGCAGAAAAAAAAAAAAAAAAAAAAAAAAAAAAAAAAAAAAAATCAACCAACCAAACAACCAAACAAACAAAAACAGCATAAACACAAGGAGGGGAAGTTATGTGTCAGGATTATTTTTTCTAGAAATGGCAGCTGTTCAGCTCTATAGGTTACATTTCAAATTTAGCTCACTGGTGATCAAAGAATGATTAAACCCAGACTCCAACAGAGCAGTCTGGAAAATGGCAGTTTTTACTATTTGAGATAGCCATCTAAAATTCTGTACAAATAACTTTGACATTCCTTTCATTCTCACCAGAGCGTTGTGCATAAGACTGTTAGTGCAAAGTAAGTCAGAAGATGTTACAAGCTTTCAGTTGCAAAACCCAGCTCCTCCACTGTCTTAGTTTTGCTCACTGCTACTATTTATCTATTCCCTGGGAAAGAAGACACATTAGCAGAATAGAACTTCATCAGTGAAGCCTCCTGGAGAACAATTAAGAGCAAACAGGCAACTGCCCGTTCATTAGAAGAAACTGAATTTGAGTATGTAAGATCAGACTCAAAACAATTGTACATGGTCAATGCAATATATATCTGTCAAATGTACCATTTCCTAAGTATTATACACACGGCATAGAATAGGCTTATTCATTTGTCTTTTACAGCCTAGAAGTTTACTCTAATATTAGTACTGAAAAGCACAGTATTTGAATTGAAGAGTTCTTCTATCAGCTTGATTTAGCAACTGAATCTGTAATAGAAGTTAGCCTCTTCACACTTCAGGATTTTTTTCCAATGTCCCTTCTACAAGACAAAGCAACTGTAACACTTCTATGTGATGATCACTTTGACAAGTCAATCACCTTATACATCCTCTGCATTTACTGGAACTAATGTACCCAAGACAAAGCTTTAAATTACAGCAAGTGTATTACTTTATCTTACAATTTCCTGGGTTATTCCTGTCTACCAATTCATGACACAACATACTGATTGCTTAGTAAAAACCCATGCTCTTACCATCACCCTGATGAATTCTCATGAGGTAGTCAGCCATCAGACTCCGAAGTGCTCTTTTGTTAGGTGGACCTAACCGATGAGGAAATAATATTGATGTGTCCACTACTGTGTCATGTATCAGCTGGAAAAAAGCAAAGGCCACATCAATGATGACATATCCAGTTACAGTCTGGCACCTCCTTTTACTTATTAAAGAAATAATATGAAGGATCAAAATCATTTACTTTCTGAATAATACATCCAAGCTAATCCTTGAACTCTTAATACTATCTCATCTGTCCTATGTTGCTCTAATCACCGTAGAACAGCAAGCTGTGGTGCAAGAACTGTGTAAAAATAGTGTTGTACAGTGATTGCTGTACGTTTGTGCATTGACATTTGTTAGTTGTGTATATATGAGGGTGGCATCCTTGCCTATGGCATAAGTGCTGGAACTAGATAATCTTTAATGTCCATTCCAACACAAGGCATTCCATGATTCTGTGGTTTCACTTGCATGAAATTCTATTAACACTAAATTTTAATTCCTTCACTAGTAATAATGATAGAATCACAGAAAAGTTGAGGTTGTTAAGGTTCTCTGGGGATCATCTCATACAGTCTGTCTAAGCAGGGTCACCTAGAACAGCTTACCCAGAACTATGTCCAGGCAGCTTCCTCCACAGAGGAGGACTTCACAGCCTATATGGGCATGCCAGTGTTTGGTCACCCACATAGTAAAGAAGTTTTGCTTGATGTTCAGAACGCCTAGGGCATCCCTTGTGTTCCCATCCCAGTTTGTGCCCATTGCTTCTTACGCTGTCACTGGGCACTACTAGAAAAAGCCTGTCTGTCTTCTTGAAATCTTCCCTTCTATTAGTTAGAGACATTGGTAAGATTCCCCATAAGCCTTTTCTTCTCTAGGCTGAGAAAAGTTTGCAGATGGTTGTGTTCTTCATGGAATATTGCTACCTTTGATATATAATAGCATAATCCATGTATTTCTGGCAGCTACTGGTGATTACTTGACAGGCAGCATTGTTGTTTCCAGAGATCCTAAGAGCAATACACTGGTATTATTTGAGTGTGCCTCCTACAGTTTTGCAGTCACAAGTTCAGCAATATCAGAAAGCAATAAATTTCAGGTTTCTATCAACCCAATAATAAGGATATCATTCTTCTACAGTGATGTATGGTTACCTAGTTAGAAACACAAAACAGCAGAGTAGAAAGCCCAAGTCTCAGAAAGTTTACCATGCCACATCTTAATGTTTCTTCCTTCTATGAAAGTAATTTTATCTTCAGTACAATTGTCATATACAATCAAGTATATTTCATTTTCATGTATTAGTCTGCTGAAACACAAAATTCTTTTTGAAAGTAATTATAACACAACAACATGACAAGTACTCAACTCCTAAAATCTGCTTCAAACAGCTTATTTTACCTTGAGAACGAAGAAATTATTTTCTAAGCTATGTCCAATCAAAATTGTATCTGCACTGAACAAGTTCAGCAGTACTGCCTGTACGTCCCGAAGAGTTGTTTTCGTATTCTTCAAGTTATCTTCTGTTACTCCTGAGAAACTAAGGACAGGTTTAGAACATCATTAACAGAGACATTAAGAAATATTTCCCGAACACCTAAAGTAAACCCTAGTTGACAAGGCATTTTTTCCATTCTACTCCTTTTCACTTAGACTGTATGAGGTAATTTAATATCATGTAGCTTTGTTCAACTTCACTGTATCACTACAAGCAACTGAGCCTATGTTTTAGGTACAGACTGAAAACAAGTCTCTGAGCAAACTGTTATTGCTGCCAAGGAAGCAGGCACACATTATGCTGGTTCTCCTTTATTTTTTATATATATATTTTTTACAGGCAGACTCAAAACTTGTTTCTTCTCAGAGCAGTTGCAGGACTTCAAGGAACTAACAGGAGTCTAAAACTTATTTTTTTCCTGATCTCAAAAATAAGACCCAGTAGAAGGACAGAATACAAGTGGGCTAAATACAGCCAAATCTTATTAAACTGTACAGTTGTGGTTTAACCCAGCTGGCAGCTAAGCACCACACAGCCATTCACTCACCCTCCCCACTCCCTCTCTGGGATGGGGGAAAGAAACAGGAAAGTGAAGCCTGTGGGTTGAGATAAAGACAGTTTATTAGGACAGGAAAATAATAATAATAATATTGATAATAGTACTACTACTAGTATTGTGTACAAAGAAGTAATGTACGATGCAATTACTCACCACCTGCTGACCAACGCCCAGCCTATCCCCGAGCAGCCAGCCCCACCACCCCAGCTAGCCACCCCTATATATGACCCCATATGGTATGGAATACTCCTTTGGTCAGTTTGGGTCAGCTGTTCTGGGTCTGTCCCCTCCCAGGTCCCGATGCACCCCCAGCCTGCCCGCTGGACAGAGAGAGGAGCTGAAGTCATTGGCTTAGTGTACGCACTGCTCTGCAACAATTAAAACATCAGTATGTCATCAACACTCTTCTCATCTTAATCCAAAGTATAGCACCCTACCAGCTACTAGGAGGAAAATTAACTCTATCCTAGCTAAAACCAGGACAACATTCTTACAGGTTTATTAGATGACTTATGACTATACTGCTTTTCAGTGAGACATTTACAGATGAAATTTGAAAAATTGAAATTGCTTTAATTCTTAGGGAATGCAGCAAGTCCTGTAAGGTTAAACCTATTGTGTTGTTGTGTTGTGTTTTGTTGTTGTTGTTGTTTTTTGTTTTTTTGAAGGAAGGTGGGGAGTCTTCAGTGTAAAAACAAACAAATTGTTCAAAGAGAAACGTCTTTCTTAATTAAGTCTGCAAGAATGAAAGCCTCATTCCTGACTGAAAGTCTTCAAGTTGTGTAACTAGTAATAGGCATTTAATAGATGCAGGTTTCTGCTTACATCTGAAGTTCACATCTGCCAATTTAGGGAGCCTAATCCTCAAGTAGTATAGACAGAATAGCATACCTTGTATTGTAGTCTATAACTTCATTATGGGGTTTAACAAACGTATCATAGACAACCTGTAGCTTATCATCAACCACTGTGACTCTAGTAAGTTCCAGGCCTTGGCTTGTATAACACTGAAGAAAAAAATAAATTTAATGAGCATTTATTCAACACCAGTGTTTCTTTATAGTACATGGCTATACAAAACGTAGAACCAGCTACAGCATCAAGAAATCCAAACAGCTTTGCTCGCTGCGTATTTAACACAGAAGGTCCATTCACTTACAGTAACCAGCCAGAGTTCTGCAGGCCTCTCAGAGCTATGAGGGCCAAACTACTACACCCAGGAAATTGCCTCGTAAGTAGCAGTATACTTTTAACTGAACCAAATTTTTAGGTTGTTCATACCATGTCACAGTCCAGGGCATATATACCATGTTTTTTATCAGAAGGCGGTGATTTAATTAATGTCTTCACAAAGCCATCCAATGTCTCCTTTCTCCCATCATGAACGTGAAGCTGCAAAATTTCCATTAGTGTTTACATGCAGGCTTGCTAAACTTATCTTAAACAAATTGCCAATCTGTTTCTCTAATAGATTAAGGAGCACATATATTTCCTGTCAGTAGGTGCCAACAAATTTATTAAGCCTTAGGCAAGGAAACCCAAAAATCTTATACCAGGTAGCTTGCAAAAAGACACACCCAGCTTCAAGTCAACAGGATGCTAAGGAAATCTGAGATACTGCATTAAAGAACATTAATCCTACCTTTGCAATCTGGCACCCAGGAGACCCAACTATTCCTTCACAACAGCTATAGTGTTTTTCCAAGCCACCAGCAACTGCCAAAAAGAGAAGTTGAAAGTGAAGCAGTTTTGCAGCAAATGGCACTGGCAAGGAAAAAAAAAATCAGCACCTTTACTCCTTTTCCACTTTCTCTTGAGACTGCACTATGGAAAGAGGTAAGCCTGAGTACTGCTCGGTACCATCAAGACGGTGCTATGTCACTTGTACCTCAATAAAAGGTTGTAAATCAAAGAAAATGCTAACAAATGGGAGAAAGTTGTAATATTCCCTGTGAGGTTCTCACTGTGGGAAGCATTTAGTATAGCTTTGAGTTCTTAAGGAGTCTTAGCAGAGATGACAAGGTTCATTTAGAAGTCAATACTGGGCCACACAAGGAGTATTTTTCTCCTTTCTTCACATGGGGTTTTATCAACATCAACTTTCCTGAACTTATGGCATATACAGAGAAAACAAGCTCCAGTAACTAGACACGTTACTTAGAGAACAGCAGAATGTACCTCATCTGTGGTACTTGTGCAAAAGAGTTTACTCTGATTTTATTCAGTTTTGAGATGAGACGTCATGACTTGTAACAGCTTCCACAAAGACTGAATACCAAAGAGTACTTACCTCTTTGTTCCAATAGCCTACCAGAATGGTAGTTGCATTCTTTAAGTCTATGTTTTCCTGAACTAACAGTAAATACTTCACCACACCTACAGCATGTTCTTCGGAACTCTAAAAAAAAAAAAAAAAAAAAAAAAAAAAAAGGTATTTCCTCACCAGCTTGTCAGCAAGTTGAAAAAAGATGAAAAATACTGCATTGAAGTACGAAAGTTACATGAACAGTAACTGCAAGACCAGCAAATCAATACATAAGCAGAGTCTCCCAAGACTTGCCATGAGTTTAAGATAAATAAAGCTCCTCTCTAGCACTTTCAGTGTCAGGTTTACGTGCAAGATCAGCTGCTGTGCTGATCACAGTTTAGTTATAAAAGCTTGTGAAGTTATTTGAGGTTCAGGAACTAAGCATGAAACTACTTTGTATTTTGTACACATGCATATTTTAGTTTCCTGTGTAACAATGACTCAAAGTCATTTTTTTTATACTTACTATCTGAAACAACTTTTTTTCTAACTCCACGAAATATAGCACTACCATTTTTTTCAGGATTTGGTCGAGGGAAGTTATTTTCAATCAACTGTTGCTCAGTTAAAAGGTAATCTTTTAAAAGTTCATACAGAACATCACCTGTGAGTTCTGAAAAAAAAAAAAAAAAAAGGCAAAAAAAAAAAAAAACAAACACACCAACACCCTAAAATAAATAAACCAACCGAGAGTTTAAACAATAATAGACCAAATATAAGCAGCACTTGAATATCCCAGCACTTCCAAAATAAATTAAAACTGAAATTGGAAGATGTGCACCTTGCTTTACATGCAAAAATTATATGCTTATCCATCAAAGCAATTGGAAGCTATCAGAGGTGAAGAATTGCTTAAAACAAAGGCACAAAACAATAGAGATGGTAAATTACTAGATATCCCAGAAAGGCTAGGCAAGCAACACCGAAGAATGTGCTCTTTTCAAACAGAAGTTCAGTATTTTTCCCCAAAGAATGAACCTTAAAAACAAACAGCAAATTGCATCGGAACCCTTGTAGTAGTTAACAGATAAAACTCAACCAAAAAAAAACCAACATTTTCACACTTCCAACATTCTCATTTTGAAATAAGCCCATTTACATGCTAAAGTGCACAACCAACATCTCCATTTTCCTTTCTTTACCTTTCTCATTGTCTGCCTTTACAGATCCAGCACCACTGGGAGTCTTGTTGTCACTAGATTGCCCTGAATTCAGGAAAGGATATTTTTAGCATTAATTCTGAATTTCAGATTTCCTGTTAAGGTGCTATGCATGTATTTATAAATGAAAATATCAATTTTTATTTTCGTGATATACTTCTACAAAGGAAGAAGAAAATAATCAGAAATCTCTACAGTAAAGAGAAACTAAATTATCCTTATAATCCCTCTCCCATCCTAAATTCTATACATGGAACCCATTTAATAATCTTAACTGAAAGCAAAACTACCATGATCTCTCAGTTTTTTCACTGTCTTTACAGCAAAATTCAAGTACATGTTTTTACTGCCACAACGATCATAAATAGATTGCTCTTCTATCCGGGCCTGTATAAAAAAGAAAGACTGAGTGTTAGTGGGGTACTTTATGTGGTCGGTGTTTATTTTTTGTTTGGCTGTGGTTCCCCCACCACCACCCCAAACACAGGAAGAACTGCCATTTAGAATCTGAGATTCTGAACCTACATTTAGAGACACACATTCAAATAGTGTCCTAAATCTGAAGTACAAAAAAAAAAAACAAAAACAAACAAGAAAAAAAACACAGAAATGCATATGTAAAAAAAAAAAAAAAAAAAAATCCCTTCTAATACTAACATACATAATTTTAAAAGATAATTAGCAGTGCTAAGAAAAATGGTTTTGCTGGTGGAAAACTGTAAGTGATTGATAACATGAGGAAAGTGTAAGATCCAGTACATTTTAACTTTTGCTTCCTGAAAAGGCTGAAATATTAGTCCTAAACACAAACAAACAAAACATGTTGTGCAATTTAAAACCTACTGACTTAAGAGGAAGAATTGTAAAGACCTGTAAAACATTACAAACCTTGCCACCAGCTTCTTCCACCGTGCTACAAATTTTGAGGTAATGTTCAAAAAAAAGTTTGAAATATCGCTGCCTTATCTCCCGTGGTACTTTAGATGCTGATTCAGGAATGAAAGGTTTTTTCTTAACGTAACCCTAAAGAAAGAAAACAAAACAAAACAAAACAAACAAACAAAAAAAAAAACCACAGTAATCTGATCAATATTAACAGTCCAAAGAACTAAAACCAGGCATGCTTTTGCCCATCCTTAGACAAAATCATACATTACTGAAAAGTCATTACAAAAACTTACACAACAGTTACACAAGGAACCAGAAACAGCCATCAGAAATACTAGCTAGAGATTTTTCCTGCTTGAACTAAGCAAAGTACTTTTTGACTCAAAGTAAGTTGTGTGAGACATTAAAACTACTTTTCAACTTCATTTTTGTTAGAAAAAGTTCAGTCTTTCAGAGAGCACTGGCAGTTCAGCAACAATTTAACAGTCAGGGTTTCCATCTGGTGTTCATTGCAGGTAGTATTTCATTCATAGCATAAACTAAGGACAAAATGAACTAGACTGAAAAAGTTTGTTTTGATGGAATTTATAAACTTTCATAGCCAATGTAACACTAAGGTCTTGCTAACCCTGAAATGCTTATTTTACAACAAAACACAGAAGTTAAAATCATCACATTTAAAAATTCAACAGTAAGTTAGATTAACTCTGGCACTGTTGCAGCTGAAAAGGTCCAGACACTTAAAAAAGATACATGGTGCGTATCAAGCAAGCAGTAGTATTTCTGTACCTCCCTTTTGTAATCTAGGAAAGCTCACTTTAGAGTGGCATTTATATTTGTATACTGCTACCAAGAAAAGTAGTAGTTTTGGCATATGAGTAGCAAAGGCAACACGTATTATTGTAACAAGCTAGTTTTACCTTTCCTGAGCCATGGAGTAAGCTATTCAGGAAACAAGAATTTAGATATTAGAGATATAAAGCATGAAGTAATCCATACTTAATATACTAGAAAAACATCAATAACCAAACTGACTAAAGACATAACATTTGTTTGTTATAGAGCTGAGTGGTGCAGTTGATACCAAAGAAGGAAGAGATGCCATTCAAAGTGACCTGGACAGGCTGGAGAAGTGGGCTGATGCGAACCACGTATGATTCAACATGTCCAAGTGCAAGGTGCTGCACCTGGGTTAAGGCAATCCCCCAATGGCAGGGGGTTGGAACTAGATGATCTTTAAGATCTCCTCCAACCCAAGCCATTATATGATTTGACATTTTTGATAAGAAAATGAAGCACCGACCTTGTAATTAATTTTCCCTCAGAAAATCTTCAGTGACATCTGCCTTAAAGAAATTTCAAGATTAGAGTCTGAAGTTCTGAGTAGAGCAGGGACATCTCTAGATCAGGCTGCCCAAAGCTCCATCCAGACTGGCCTTGAACATGTCCAGGGATGGGGCATCCACAGCTCCTCTGGGCAACCTGTTTCACCACCCTCTGAGTGAAGAATTTCTTCCTAATTCTAATCTAAACCCACCCTCTTTCAGTTTAAAACTATTTCCCTTTGTCCTAAAACTACCTGTCCTTGTAAACAGTTTCTCTCCATTCTTCTCATAAGCCCCCTTAAAGAATTGAAAGGCCACAATGCAGTCTCCACAAAGCCTTCTCCAGGTGACTTAGCAATTTATACAACGAATTGCTTACATCTGTACAGTGCAAGCTAGTACAAACATGAAAACAAAAACACAGTTTGTATAGCAACTTGATTTAGCCATGGAGAAAAGCAGCACTTTTATTAGCTGCCATTACTATGATCAGTATTTCTTTAGTAATTCTAAGTAAGCACTAAAAGACTACAGGAGTTGCACATTGTCTCCAATCTCAAGAGAATTTAAAGAATTTTCACCTTTGGAAAACCACAGGATTTAGTACACCCTCACTGCAAGGAATTCACCTTGCTGACCATGTCATTTCCCTGTTTTCTTGTGGATGTGCTGACTGGTCTGAAGCAGTTTGAATATGGGTACAATTTCTTTTGGAGAAGTTGCTGCAAGCAAAAATTATTGCTTTTTTCAGAGATTCCTGGGAGAAGGGGTACTGACAGCATGTGAAAGCACTATATTTAACAACTGAGACATGCTGCATAATGCAATATTAGGAGAGTCTTGTGTGATTTCTCACACATTATCATATTAAGTATATATATATATATATATATATAAAATCGTTCTTTGTTAAGAAAAATACATCATAGGAAATAAACAGCAGCTACAAAGACAAACAGGTACAAATTTAACTCAAGTTCTACCAGCATGCATCACATCGAACATTACCGCAGAACATTCCACAAGCGTATACATGTAATCTTGATTTTAAATATGATTTAATGCATTCAATGATCAGTTGTGTTTGTTTTTTTTTAAAAAGCTTAATTGGTATATCATGTTATTGGGTTTACATTCTAACATAGTGTCTGAAATTGCAGTTTTTCTACCTCTGTTCCCTTTTATATACCAAAGCTCTGTAACTCTACGGTACCTCAAATAGCATGAGAGCGGTCTTTTCAATTGAACGAACAGACAGTTTGCATGGCATTGCTTTTTCAGCATTTCCTTTACTTGGTTTATGCAGTTGACCACTGACGGTTTCAACAGGCTGAACTTCAAGCAAATCTGAAGAAGCTGAAACACAGAGAAAATACAGATTGAATCTGAACTGTAATGTAATTTAAATAACAGTTACCATTAATCTGCCATACTGTTATTTCACTGCTCCTTTAACATAAAGCAGGGTAAAAATAACCTAAACAACAGAAGCGAACTTGGAGCTTCAGGAAACACATTAAGACCTCACTTCTGCCAACAAGTTTTATCCAAAGCATCCTCCAGTATTTTTGAAGACCTTAGATAGAAACAACCATACAAGTCAAGTTAAAAAGCAATTTAGAAGTTGTAGTGATAGTGATTTTTAAACACATAATTATCTGCCTTCCCTGTCCTCTCTCCCTCCTCAACCCGCAAAAAAAATGGTAACAAGTTAAAAAAAATAAAAATCAGGGAAGCCATCATTCTAACCTAATTTTCCAATGCAATTAATAAGTGTTTCAGAAACAAATTATTTCAGAACCCTAACAGTTGAAATCAGTACCGAAATCAAACTTGGTACATTTTCATTCTTTTAACTCATGTATCGATACAAGGAAACAAATGTTTTTTCAGGATTTTGGTCAAAACTGTAAATGTTGAAAGACTTTTCTGTTACCACTTCAGCTCAGTTGAAGTACTTTAAAGGACTTCAAATAACTTTGTAGTTGGACAGGGCATCTATTTCCCAAGCTAAGTGTCCACCATCAGTCAGTTGACAATCACCACAAAGCGAACATACTCCAAGACAGCTAGCAAGCAAAATGAAATTTAGTTCGTCAAACCTAAAGACCAAGTTTTCATACCAGTTGATCTCTTACTTTGGATTTGAATAGCTGACTGTTTAGACATAGACTTCTCCTGTCCAGAATCAGTAGCAATAGAAGCTATTAATTCCCTTGCTTTCAACTGTGCTGTCTGGATTCTTGGATTCTTCGGACCCTGCTGCACAGGAGATCTTTTGAAAGGCTCCATTTCATTTTTGTTACATACCTGTTATGTATACACACAGAAAGAGATGGGTTAGCAGTCAAGCAGTTCCAAACCACAGCAAGACGGTGTTAACTTTTAACACTGAATTTTGCTATCAGATTCAGAGCTCTCTCTACTTGTTGCCCCAGAATAAAAAGGCCAATCTGGAAGAGGACTGAGGGGCAAGAGCTTAAAGAATTATACCTGCTGCTATTAACATTGCCACTTAAAGCATTTTAAGAGCAGAGAAAGTATAAATCACTTCTGGTTTCCCACTGCTGTATCTATAATCTCAGACCAAGCCTCCTTAACAAAGTGATTTTTCAAGGCTCTTTTCATTAGCCTCAGCGGC
Source organism: Anas acuta (assembly GCF_963932015.1). Taxonomy (NCBI): domain Eukaryota; kingdom Metazoa; phylum Chordata; class Aves; order Anseriformes; family Anatidae; genus Anas; species Anas acuta. Next base: position 65,656,343 of record NC_089017.1, on the reverse strand, counting down.
CCTCGGCAGCAACTTACTTCACCTGCATCAGGAACTAACTCCAGGTTCTAGGTGATCACATATCTGCTTCCATTTTTAGAAGGAGAGACGATGAAGCATTTGTTCTATTTTGGTTTAAAATACTTTTAAAATTACAAGATTCAGCCAACCCGAAGTCAAAATGAGTCTACTCAGATTAAGTGAAGCTATGTTAAACTTCACTTTATTACAAGATTAAAACTCACATCAAATTTTGGGATGTCTGTAATTCTTCTCTTTTGTCCAGCAACATTAACTTCGGTTTCTAATAAACTGGCATCCACATTTTTTTCATGAGTCTATTAAAAATAAGAACAGGCTACTTAGACCAACTTCCAGACTTCATTAATACCCTCATGACCCACTCACTCCAATGTTTCAGGATATTAAGCCAAAACAAGTCACCAGGAAAGTACAATTCCACCAGTACTAAACAGGTACTCTACATTCAGCACAGCTCAGCCACAGTGCTTCAAAGCAGGGTAGTGGTACTCAAAGTTCCCACATTCATTTATAAGATGAGCAGGAGACTACTGAACATACAATTGCTTCTAAAACTTTGCTTAGAACAGTAAAATGAAGTCTACTACAAGGAAGTGAGCCACTGGGGTGATTTTTTTCTTTTGGAAACATATAGATCACCCAGTGTCAAACAAGACTAGAGTCGTAAGTGTTCCTCATTAGTTCATCTACTAGCATGGAAGGCTCAACTATTTAACCTTTATTAACACATAAAAGAGCATTTGAACTTGACTATACAGATAACATTCCTCCTCCATATGCTCAGGAAAAAAGAAAAAAAAAAAAAGAAGCAAGAACTTAAAGAGAAGCATAATACCTGCTTATCACTGTCTTTCTTTTGTGCCTCTTTTTCAAACTCCTCAAAAATCCTCCGACACTCCTCTATAGGATCATCTGATTCTGAGATCTCTGTGTCCTCCCCACTGGATTCCATGTCTTCAGCAGATGAACTCAGAATTTTTTCACCTTCTTTCTTGTTTCTGCACACAGGTTGAACAGAACTGCTTTGATCAATGTTTTTGGTCTGTAAAATTGTACCAGAGCAAGCCTCCTTGTCCACATTTAAGAAATCAGTTGGATACGAGTATGTATCCTTTGGGCTTTTCCCCAATTTTTTATCAGTGCTGCAACTTTTCTTTGTATCTAGTATTATTTGCTTTCCAGGTCTTTTTATTGTACTTTCATTTCCAGAGGAGTGACTAGTACACAAGACAGACTTTGTTACTCCTCCACTGCCCACACCCTTTTCACTACCAGTATATTTCTGAACAAATTCTTTGACCAATATATTGCTTTCTGCTTTCTCTTGCTTCAGAATCTTCTTCTGCACATCTGCCTCAGCAGAAGCAGATTTATGTTTCTGTGAGTTACAAGCATGCCTCTCTCTCTGTTCAGAAATCTTCTGTGTTTCAGTGTTTACATCAGGCAAATAAATTTTGTTTGCTTTCAGAAAAACACTCCCTGCTTTTTCATTTAAACATTTGCCACTCTTCTCCAAATCAGCTCTTTTTTCTGATTTTCCTGGTGTATACCCAGGACCATCTGCTATGATACTACCATGCAATTCTTCTGCATGTATTACATCATCCAGTTCTTCTTCTCTATTCAAGTTTTTATAGTTCCTATTTTTTCTTGGTCTTTTATTAACAAGTGCTGGCTCATCAATGACAAGATCACATTCATCATCAGATTCTTCAGGTTCCACTGGGGAATAGCTTCTTGACCTCTTTCTGAATTTCCTCCTAAATGGAGATGCTTCTGAATTCGCCTCTTGATATTCACATGGAAATAGTTCTGTTGGCTTAGACAACTGCTGCTTAGCATTTTCATCTTCTGTTGTTATGGAAGAGATAGACAGCCCTGAAAATAATTTCATAAATATTATTTTCTATTTTTCCCAATTAAAGGAAGAGATGTTATTTTTGTACCAGAAAACCAAAATCATATGATAAAAGTGCTAGAAAAAAGCACTACAATGGCCCCCTTACAAGAAAGTATCTTAAGATTATTTTCAAGGGTTATAGGATTCTTAATCATTTAACCTGGAAGACTGTATTGAGAAAGTTCTTTCAGTTCTTCAGTTTCAATCTTGAATTTATCTCCTTCTATTTCAGCCCTTTTAAGTTTTTGCAAATCACCAGCCCATGTCAAGGAAAGAAATGATAGCACATTAAGTCGCAAACCATCTACTTCTTTTTTCTCAGCTAAAATACGTAATCTGCTTTATTGATTATGAACAAATCTCATTGTCCCAAATGTCCCCAGTAACATTTCAAGACAGACATATTTACAGTCACGCACAAACTTTAAGTGGCCTTGAAAGCTGAATTTTCCAACTGGACATGTGAGAAACTAACCTCCATCTTTTCAGCTTTTACAGACTAGAGACTGAGTTATGGTAAGCTAATATTTTCTCAAGGCACTGTCTCTATCCTCTCCTGCATCTTCTCACTGATTACAGTCTAGTGGTTATTTCCCAAAGTTTCACTGGCTGACAGGGTCTCAGAGAATTGCTAGTATCAATCTAGTGTTTTTAACAATAGCATGTAATAGAATTGTACTTTTAAAACCATATGTAACCACTTTTTTTCAAAAACAATTCTACCCGTAATTACAGAACATTTCAGGGACCTACTAAAAAGTTGCATTTTGCTGGTGAACAGCATTCTTTCCAGGCTACTCAGAAATCCATAGCTTTGGCATTAACATAACAACATGCAAGCACAGGGAGGTACCACAAAACCTCAGCACCCATTTGCTGTGGTTTAACCCATCTCACTCCCCCAGTAGGACAGGGAACAGAATTGGACGAGCAAAACCAAGAAAACCCATGGACTGGAATAACGACTGTTTCCTAGGAAAAGCAAAAACTAAACATACAAGCAAAGCAAAATAAAGAATGTGTACTCTGCTTCCCATTGGCCAGCAGGTGCTTAACCATTTCCAGGGATGCAGGGCTTCATCACACCTGATGAACCACACAACTAGTACCTGGGAAGACAAACACTGTAACTCCAAACACAGCCCCCTTCCTTCTTTTCCCCCCCAGATTTCATTGCTGAGCACAACATCACAGGGCAAATTACTCTACACCCCCAGCCTGCTCACAGGTGGGGCAGAGCGAGAAACAGAAAAGGCCTTGATGCTGTGCAAACACAGCTCAGCAACGACTAAAACACTGACGTGTTATCTAGGTTGTTTTGGCCCAAAATCCAAAACATAGCCCCATGCAAACTGCTATGAAGACAATTAACTCCATTCCTGCCCAAACCAGTACTACTACGTACCTCAAAGAAATCGTCTGAGCCACTTTGAGGTGGCAATTGTTCTTAACAGAAATACAAATAGCCTAACATTAGTAACATTTCTATGACTTTTATAGAAGACATCCTTTAAACTTTACAGTAATCCATGCTATAGGGTTATTCTTTGAGTAAAATGAGAATCAGCAAGCCTTCAGGGTTCAAGCTGGCTAGAGACTGCAGAAGCCATTTAATGAAGCACTCTGGCCACTAAAAAGGAGATGCCAACAGATTCAGCCTTCAGCAAGTCACATCCCGCTGCACAGGTGGAAGTCAGGAAGGGAAGGACTCCATGCCACAGGTTGTTTTAACCCTGACTCCCACTGCCCATTGCAACCATCATATTATCCAAGTCCTTCTACTAGGCTGCAGGTCTTTATGCTCAAGTGCAGCAAACTTGGAGAAAGAAATAAAACATCTAGTACATGCTACCCTTTATTGGTAAGTGTGAAAACCCAGGCACTGACTGTGAAAAGGAAGCTCCTGATGCACAGAAAGACACTACATGCCCAGTGAAAACCTGTACTGTAACAGGGGTGTGGGCACTCTTAGCATCAAGCCAGAAACTCAGTCACATCTACTTAAAATCCACAGATATAACAGATGATAAATACTTTGATAATTACTGATTTGTTAAGCAGCTGTAACAGGTACACTATCAGTGCAGTCCACAGCAAATGATGTCGAAGAGACCCAGCAACGTTCAAAATAACCTGAGAAACACTTGTTTTTAGTAATACACTTTCTAAGTCCAGTTCAGAAGCATATTTTTTCCCATTAATAAGGGCTGTTATCGTCACTAAGCTTTGTAATTTGTAACAGGAGATCATTTTAGCACCCTCCCCCTTGCACCTCACCCATTCAGCTTTATTACTCTACTACCTCTCCAAATGACATCTACCCCACAGAAACACCTGATGGAAGAAGCACAGGTTTCCCTGCCCCTGTTCCCCGCGGCATCCTCACCCTCCGAGGGTCCCCCGACGGCAGACGGATGCCTCTCGGCCGCTGGTTGCCGCCACGACTCGTGCAGGTACTGGCAGTGCGGGCGCCGGCAGCTGCCGTCCTCCGCCTGGTGGAACGGGCAGGGTAAGCCGGAGAAGTAGCCGGCGGGGCGAAACATGACAGCCGTCGGGGGGCGAGGGGCGACCCGGCACCGCGTCGCCACAGCCCGTCCCTACCGCCTGCAGAATGGGGAGGAGGGGATGGGAGAAGCGGGCGGGGCTGCCGCGGAGGGGAGGTGGCAGACGGCTTGCCCTGAGAGGTGAGCGAGGTGAGGAGACCTTCGCCACAGAGCCCTCAGGGTCTTTGAGAGCTTTATGCTGAGGGATTTCAGTGAAAGTCTCTCGCTGCCAGCATGTGGTGGCTCGTCCAGCCTGCCCGTGGTCTTCTACAAGGGTATCTCCAGCCTGGCTCCCAGCTATGCCATTTGGAGCACACCGGTCCTCTTGCTGGCACAGGTGGTTGTTGGCTACCTGTTTTACTCATGAGTGTCTTAAAGCCACTCTCCTTCCAACACTTGCTCTTTTCTAGCTGGCTTTATGGTTGCGTTGTTGAAGCATTTCCATGATGTATGGTGGTCTCTGCTGCCATGCCATGAACCTTTTTCTTGTTTTTGTCATATACTATCATACAATCCTTAACATTGGAAAAGACCTCCAAGATCATCTGGTCCAACCATCACCCTACCACCAATGTGACACACTAAACCATGTCCCTAAGCACCACATCCAACCTTTTCTAAAACAAGAATAAGGGACCAGCATTGCTCTCAATATTCGCGGCGTGAATTAACTGGGAATTTGTAGAATATATGTATATAACATAGAATATATTTGTAGAAATTTGTTTCCTTTATAGCATCTTTATATGTTGTTCTGCACTCTTTTCCTATTATTTCTTGTAGGTTATGTCATCTATATTGTCAACACACACATAGTGGGGTGAGCTTCAATACCATCCTTAAGGCAACACTTTAATTTCAGGTGATCAAACACAGTTTCAAAACACCAAAAACATGAAAGTAATAACTATAAAAAGAGTGAAAAAAACTAACTGAAAATGGGCTGCTAATGTTAACTGTCTCCTGATGACCTGTCTCCTGATGTCTCCTGACATGGCAGGAAAAAGGAAATCTGCTATATTGGATGCCAAAGACAATAACAACTAGATATATTTCAAAATTCCATTTGCTACTTTTCACTCAGAAAATATTTGTTTAGAAAATAATTACTGTTCAGAGATCTCACCACAAGATTTCTACTCAGTGTGAGCCACGTATGTTGGATTGGTTGGATTCCTTTCTGAAAGTCATTGTGACAGTGTTTCAGCTCTTCCTTTTCAACTTGAATGTGGAGCTTGCCAGAGTTGTACCCCCTGGTGCTTTATTCTGAAGTAGTTAATGCTTGCCTGCAAACATTTGTGTTCAGAACTGAAATTTATATCCTGCTCCTGTCAAAGCATAAAGCTTATTCTATTCTGTCATGAGACTTCAAGCTACCTATTTAGTGAATCACAAGCACTATTTCATAAAATCATAGAATCATTAAGGTTTGAAAAGACCTCCAAGATCATCTGGTCCAACCACCCTCCTACCATCAATATCACTCACTAAACCATGTCCCTAAGCACCATGTCCAGCCTTTCCTCAAACACCCCCACGGATGGTGATGCCACCACCTCCCTGGGCAACCCGTTCCAGTGCCTGACTGGATTTCTCTCTGGAAAGAAATGTCTCCTAATTTCCAACCTCAACTTCCCCTTGATTTCTCAAAACATAGTTGCACATAAGCCAGCAAATGAGTTTGAGAGCTTATTGGTCATGGTAACTTTATATTTTATTAGATATATTTGTTTTCATTTTTCACTAAGATTATATCATTTCACTAAGATTATTACTTTTCATTTTAGTCCTCTGATGAAGGACTATCATTGTGATTTGGTTCATCAGAAACTGATGGCATATCAACTACTGAACTCATGAGGGGTACAGTTTCTGAGACTGAGCCTGTCTTGTGTGAGTCACTCTGCATATCTAATGCTTTTATCCCACCCCGTGCCTCCGAAGCTGGTTTCTGTTGTTCACGTGAGCATCTGAACATACGACAAAAATTCCTACAACACAGAACAAAAAAAAAACGTTATTCTGATTAGAGGAATTCAGCAGAAACTTAACAGATACCACTGAAGATGGCAACAAATTACTGAACTTCAATTTTTTCAAGATTTGAACTGACAAAGAGGAGCATTTCATCTTATAATGAAATACTTAGTACACAGACTCCTGGAAATAACATAATTTATATTTTTTTAATAATTTCTACTTTTACTTTTCATTTGCCTGTGCAGCCTTTCCCAGCTTTCTTCACATTTTTGCATATTTTGTAATCCGATGTTTGCAGTAGAACTTAATTTCGTTATCCAAAAGCATACAGTCCTGTCAATGGCTGTTATTTATAAGGGGAGGTCTTCTACCAACCAACACACAATCTAGTAATTGATAGAATATTGTAGGACCATATTGCAGTTTCTGCCTCTGGTTCACTGAGAGTTCAGAGGTGCTGTAAACGGATCTAAATATCAGACACGGTACATGACTGGAAAACTTACCCCTTTGGAATTCTGTGCTTGATAAAAATCACACAAAAGAGTATAATAAATATTATGTAGATGACAAGAGCTGTAGATGATGCAATAAGCATTGCTTGCACTTTAAAGTCTTCCTGGCTGGTTTGTTCGGTTGCATTCCTTTGGAGCAAATCAGCGTTCTCTGACACTACAACAGTAAAGGACATCACACCACTAGCATTTGAAATGGTAGTGCACTGTGCAATTGGACATATGTAGAAACAGATTATACATATGCATTTTGCAAATAAATGTGTGCGCGTCCTAGTAAAATGACTACCTCTACCAAAACACAGATCCATGTTTAGTTGTCAATGACTTGGCCCAAAGTACGCCTCTTCCAAATTTTCTAGACATGACTTTTATCCACCATCACGGGAAATTCTGACAGAAGTTTAGCAGCTCCATCAACTGTAGTATTTTGAGTTACTAGCTGTGGTTTGTATTTTGAGTTTCATTAAAACTCGTTTTTTCATCTATGAGGAGACAGGCGTGCCTGAAGTTATCTGCAGAACCATAGATTCTGCATATTTCTAGTTTTCTGTGTCCAAAAGGTATCAAGACTGCTGCTCCATATTGTTAGTTGGCATTTCTTGGAGAACCACATCACTTCAATGGTATCTGAGGTAATCCATTTCACCAGAAACAGGTTTTGATTGGTACATACCATCAGAAGGTAAAGTAAATTGTCTGGTCATCCTTGCTGAGGTTAGGAGTGGTACAAAGATGAGCAACGTGCCCCTCATAGCAGAAACAGTGCTGCTTTCCCAGGGGTTCTTATGGTTCCTGTGGCTGCTGTCCCCAGCCACCTCCCGGACTGTGATGTCACCATTGTCCCCAGAGCCTGGCCTGACAGGGGATCCACAGGGGACATGGCGGGGAAGATGTCACGTCCTGGAGACATCACACTTGTTCCTCCCTCTGGCACACTCACGTGCAGAGGGCCCTGTGGACGTGCGAGGATGGAAATCTCCGCTCTAACTCCTCGCTGAGGTTGGACGTTGTGCTTAGGGTCATGGTTTCGTGGGTGATATTGGTGGTAGGGGAGCAGTTGGACCAGATGATCTTGGAGGTCTTTTCCAACCTTAATAATTATAGGATGTTATAACTGATACAAATGCATGTTTACAATTATAACATCTTTGTCCATACTCAATGAAGACTCTGTTGCTTCAAAACGCAGTGTTCTTTGTTTAGATAGAACAGAGCGCAGTCTTCGAGTAGTATTTGTTGTGACTAATTATAAACAGATTAAAAACCTAGGAAAGGTCTTGATCCACCAATATCTGTCAAACTTGGTATGTGACTGTCACTGTGCCAGAATCTTTTAAAGAAATGGTAGGGCATGAGAAGCTAACTCCTGTGAACTAAAAGAATCTAACTTATGTGAACTAAACAACGTAAAAATGACGAAAAAGCCCATTCAAAACACAAAACCCTGTGTTCTTTGCCTGGCTTCGGTGCTTTATCACGTGAGCGAAGTCCCCGCCGTGTAGCAGAAGTCTAGCAGAACTGTAGTTCACACAAGCACAGAGCCGGCCTCAAAAGCAGAAGTGACAAAGCTCCCTCTGCTGACTACAAAAAGAAAAGTCATTCTGTTTTTACAATGGTAAATGAAAAAATAAGTGCTGCGGGGAAAGGGTCTTGCAGAAGAATGTGGAGGAAAAAGCAAAGGCTGAAAACATCATTACACTATCAATGTAAGAAAGAGTTTTAAAGTTGATGGAATACTTCAAAGACTGGAAGGAACAGCATTTGTGGTGTGGCACATACAGGTCCCAGTCCGTAGCTTTGGCAGTTCACAGCTGGATAAAGTGAACTGTGATCTTAGAGCGCCATCGCCCTGCCTAGAAACACTCCTTTCCGAGGGAAACAGTCACTAATTTTTAAAATTTGCAATTTGACGTAAGCATGTGAGCCTTTTTTTGGTGAAAGACCTTAGGGAGAAGAGCTTTGATTTCTGGAGACACAGAGAAGTCCAAGTGTTCTCCCAGCTAGACTGTATTCAGGTGATAAATCACCCAATACAGATGAGAGGAGTAACACGGAGGAGACTGTTAAATTCCCTGCACAGTCATAACCAACAGCCCACAAACCTGTTTGCAAGAATTTTGAGTTAAACAGAATGGCAGACATTGAACTGAGCATAGCACAGTTACAGGAAAAAGTTAGAATTCATATCCAAAGCAGCCTACATGTGATTAACTGACAAGTCAATGTCAAGAGCTACCAGGAAATTTGTGCTGCAAGACAAAAGCAAATGTTATTTAGAGCTCAGAGCAACAAAATGAGGCAAAACACAGCCATCCAGCTCTGATGCCTTGCTGGTTGGGCCAGTGTTGCCTTCACTCACAGGAGGTGTGTGCTGGTGGAGGACCTCTGTTCCAAGTAAGGAGCTGAAGGAGAAGGTCAGCAGGCTCTGCAGTTCCAGATCCAATGAGAAAGAGCTTGACAGGACCATCTCCAAACAAAATCTGAGCTGCCAGCTGTCCCAGAGGAGTTAGTGCTCATCAGGCTGGGAAATGGTGGCTCCTTCAATGCTGAAGGCTGAGAGCTGGTGACGTCTTGCACCAGGAGGCTCATTCCTGCGCCACCTGTAGAGCTGCAGCTACAGATCATGTTCAGTGTCCTGGCAGCAGTGGAGGGTCTAGGAGCTGTGTCCAACAAAGTCATCAAGCCCACAGTGCCGGAGCCTTGCAGCAGCACCAGGAAGACATGGAAGGTGATTCTAGTAGGGAGCTCCTGCTGCAGGGACAAGTATCCCACCCAGTGACGTGACCTGCTGTGGAGGTAGGCTGCTCCTTGCTAGGACTTGGACATTGCGGAGGGATTGCTGCTGCTTGTCTAGCACTGGGACCAGCAGCCTCCCTCTTGTCCCAAGGGATGCTGCCAGGGTGACATGGAGCATACTGTCTTCTGCAAATTCATGGTAAAATATCTGGACAAGCATCTCTGTGAGGGATAATCTGCAGCCAAAAGCAAGGGCTCAGGTGAGGATCTCAGTGAATTACCATTTTTATTCATGATTGCAATAGTGGGCATCCTGCAAGCAGCAATGCACAGAAGTACAGCGTAGCCCTATATTCCCTACTGTCTGATGCTTGCTTCCTCCTGTTTCCTCACTGGCTGAGTACTACAGGTTCACAACCTGCCTGACACTTGTTACTATGCCCTGTATGTAAAGTTTTTTGTTTGTTTGTTTGTTTGTTGTTTGTTTGTTTGTTTGTTTGTTTTGTTTTGTTTTGTTTTTAAATTGGAGGGGCCCATGATTTCATAGCTTCTTGTTCTTGCTGACTCCATCACTGTTTGTTTTGTTTTTCTTAGCCATCCTCCTTATTTCAGGACAGTGGGACCTTCCCCTGCCCCCTTATCTGCTTAACACACCCTGCATCATTATGCCTCCACAATCACCTTTAAAAATGCAGGGTTAGTGGAATTTTCCACTCCAAAAAAACACAACTTTAATTCTTACATCTTCACTCATGTTTAAATTTCTGTTGTGCTGGAGTACAAGCATAGGCAATGTTCTGGATCGTCTGACATACCATTGTACTTCTGCACGCAGCATGTACTGCTTACTGCAGTAGTGCAGCTGGAGTACTGAGGCCAGCCAAGCCAACATGCTGGGTGATCGATGAATGGCAGCCTGGGCCCCACGCCGTGAATTCTGAGGTACCTTTCATTTTCTTGCAGAAGGGACAGGTGTCAAAAGTAGAAGTCACATGGTGTATGTCTCTGCTAGAGGTAGCAGAGAAGATTTAGATTATCCCTTACATAGCAATGTCCAAAAATATTTTCAAAACCGACATTAGCTCATATATATAGCCTAAGCCATCTTCTAGCATCAACCACAGGATATTGAAGTTAAATCCAAGTGTATGTTATGTATGCATCTTGCTTCCTTATGGAGAAGGAGACACATGCATAACTGTATTACACATATAATGTAAAACATGTTTAATTTCAGCGTGTTCGTTCTTGGCTCTCCTGCAATTGGTTAGCAACAACCTAATTGTCTTATTCCGTACTTTTCTCACTTAACCGTAGATCACAGATTCTCTTCTATTTTCACCTTTCAGGAAATAATTATACTGCCTGTCATTTAAATGAATAAGCACTGCTACAAGATCAAAGTTAATGACCTCTAGCTTCTTCAATTTATGTCATGGCCTTTGAAAATGCATTACTTCCTACACATAAAAACATGTTCTATTTAGGGCCAGCTCTTTGTCTCTTTACCCTCCTTGAGTGCTCCAGAAGGGGCCAGATGAATGTTCATTACAGCTAGTGGACACCTCCTGCTCCTGGAGGGTGTTCTTGGCCCAAATTAGATCATTTTCTATGATTTCCTCACCTGATCTTTCCCATAACAAGTGCCAGAGGAGGTTCTAACAAAAACAAATGAATCAAAACCCCAGAACAAAATATAATGTGAGGAGTTTCATACTAACTGCTTAGAAAACTCTATTTCATTTTGCTCATCAATCAGATAATTAGATTTCTAGTTAAAATCTGCCAACAGAATTCTGTTGTATTTGACTTTGAAAGACATACAATTTTTCATCTCAAAACTGAAAAGCAAACTAGTGATTGCATAGCAGCCTCAAGCACTGGCAGCTCCAGTGCCATTTCCAGCATGCCGATACCTTGCCAAAGGTTTACTCTGAGCAGGGTTTTAGGAATTTGCTCTTATGAACAGGGGTTTGACAACTAAGAAAAAGGCTTGATAACTTTAATCTGCTGAAAAAAAACTTGATTTCAATATTTCCTCATCTTTTTCCACATCACCCTAGGCTCAGAGCAGGAGGTAACACTTTCCAGTTGCTTCACAAGGAGAAGATAAATCTCCCACTTCATGATCCTTCTTTCTTTCATTGGATGAAGCATAAATCTTTCTCCCTCACTCATGCACAGTGCTGGTTGCGCTGCTCTATGCCTCTCTCATTTCTTTTAACAAAAACAGAAGCTTTTTCAGTCTTCTAATGGTGGTGCACAACAAACCCTGTCTGGATCTGATGCAAGCCTCAGGGAACAGCCAACCTGCTGGAAAACTTGAGCGTTTTGAGTGAATGCACCAGGCCCACTGTGAATCCTGCAGAGCCACCTGAAAGCTAAGAAGAGGAAATGTCAGTAAAAATTAGTCCCACTTGTTATTCCAGTCTGTTTAATGAGTAAACTGCTGCAATAAGGCTTGCTATATCACTTTCTTTACAGAGGCCAAATTTTCATACATTTGGTTAAATTCACATGCAGTTTCCGGTAAGTTTTTGTTCCAGTGGTTTAATCTCATTTCAGAGACCAGTTTGATCTGTTACAACTCACAGAAGTGCATCAGAAGTGACAAGCTGAACCCACGGAGTTTCCCAGCACCTGAAGTGAGGGTGCCAAAAAAGGGAGAACAAGCTGACCTTTGATACCATTCTCCAGGCTTGTTGAGTGTTATAAATGAAGATACAACTCAATCTGAATTTAGTAGTGTTTATAAAAGGCAAGTAAACTGTGCTGGGTTCACAGGGAGCCTAAGCTCTACCAACACACACACTCAACCATTGAGCTTTCTAAAATATATATAACACTGCTTTTACATATTCATAAGAAACCTGAGTATGCCTATACATATGTATGACATATCCCCGCTTGGTATAATAATTAGTATTTTCACAAACTCCTCCTTTTGGTGCCTTCATAGTGTCTTTTGGGTTGTGGGGATGAAGGCTCAGGAACCCACGGGTTCCTGGATCTCATCCCAACCACAGGGCGGCCCTGACGGCCTCCCTCTTCTTATGCGCATGCTCTGCCCTCCACAACGTTCCTGACCACAACAAAACGTGATCAAAACCAATGCTTGAAAGGCCACCTCTTCCCGCGCTTACTTAACCCTTGAGACCACAATAATAATGTGATTATCATATAATATTAAACAGCAAATTTTAAGAGTTTCAACCAGCAAACCCTATTGCTGCACAGTGCTGGCACAGCATCAGGACTCCTTTGCAGCCCCCAGGAGCCAGCAGGCTGGGGGTGGGCAAGTGATGGGGAGGGGACATCGCCAGGGCAGCTGCCCTAAACCAACCAAAGGGACATTCCAGAGCACCTGATGTCACACTCAGCAATAAAAGGGGGGCTTTCGTGGGGGGGGGGGCTGTCCTCCTGAACAACCGCTACGCGTTTTGAGGCCCTGCTTCCCAGGACGTGCGTGGCCGAACATGGCTTGTTGATGGGAAGTAGAGAATTTTTCTTTTTCCTTCTCTCTGTGCTTCCGCACGGCCTTATTGTTTCTTTGGTTTATTTTTCTCCCCATTCCCCTTCCCTTTCATCATTAAACCATTCTCATCTCCAACCTTGAGCTCTTTGTGCTGTATTTTCTCCCCCATTTTAAAAGCCACTCCTCCGTGTTCGCAAGAAGTGAAATAACTTGAATTCCTACCTTACTTTTTAAATTATTTTCAAATAGCTTCAGCAAGGTCTGTGGGACACCAGAACACCCAAATCATTGCCATCTCCCCTGGGTGATTTGTAGCACCCATGACATGAGTGTGATGTATTGGATACAAAATTTGTGGAAAGGTTTAGGTGAAGTGGTCGGACTTAAGTGTTTCCCCCTGCTGTTTGTAGAGATGCTGATATCTCTGAGAAAAGCACACTCTTGGAGCTCAGGCAATATCCCAGACAGACAGCTGATGAGATCTTTGTCTCCAAAGAGCTTTTCCCCATAAAAAGAAAGTGGTTTGTGCCTTTTGCAAGGCATTGGCTTCTAGCCAATGAGCTGGTGAATCCGGAGGAGGATAAGATAGTTGGGTTGGAAGCGACTGCACAGGTTTCTGCTTGAAGCTCCTGCTCAAAGCAGAGTCAGACGCAGTGTTTGAGGGCTTTACCCCGTGCCATCTCCAAGCCCTGCCATGGATGAGGCTGCACACTCTTTCTGGGGCCAATGGCGTAGCAGTCGGATCAGTAAAGGAGCGCGCAGCTCCCTCACTGTCTGGCAAACCGCACGTGTCTGACTGTGGGCCCACATGGCTCTTTAAGGCCTCAGAGGCTGCTCGCAGGTGCCGAGCAATCCCGCTGCAACCTTGTTGTTTTTAGTTGCACAATCCCACACCTTGACCTCAGTTTGGTCCCATGTTTCAGGCTCATAAACTGTCTGATTGTTAAGAAGGAGAATAAGCTGTAAGGTTACCAGGACAGTCTTTGTTCCTAAGGACGTACGATTCCCCCTAACGCGCAACTGCTGACCAGCGAGGGGCAGTTGTGTGCGCGGCTCCGCTTCTCTCAGCTGGAGCTTCTTCCCAGCTCCGGTGCGCCCATTTCCAGCGACTTTCTGGACGAGCTTCTCCGAGCTGTTTGCTGAGTTTGGCCGAACCCATCTTCATGAGGCGATCAGTGTGCCTATTCCCATCCTGGTCTGCGTCCCGCTAGCCTGTTCCTTTTCATTCCTCATTGCTACTTCTCTATTGATGCCATAACTTCATCGGGTTGCCTTTTTCATCTTGAGAACAGGCTCCCCTCTTAAACCCTTCTCCCCACAGCAGTCCTTTTCCAAAACAGCTTTTCATTGGTCAAACAACTTTGCATCTAACAACAACGGCAAACACCCAGCAACATCCATGCCTTAATGGCTGGAGAACAAGCAACCCGAGACTGCATGGACTCTCCTGAATCACCTTTCTGTATTCCCTCTAACCTCTTTTTCATTCCTGATGGCCTCATCGTTAAGAGTCGGATGTTGCCACCAAGCATGGGGCTTGCTGACCCCCATGGCCACACTCCCACATCTCCCCCTTCTTCATTAATATCAACCATCTTCTTAACACGAATTACTATGCCGTATATCATCACACTGGCATCCCTGGCCATGGCAGGGGGAGTGCAACTAGGTGATCCTTAAGGTCCCTTCCAACCTGAGCCACTCGACATTTCTATGCCCGTAGGATTGTGTGATTCTACGAAGAAGACCAAGACACTGTCTGTGGCAGGGTGACAACTCTTTATTTGGATGACAACCACGTGTGCCCTGCTAAAGGCGTGGGGGCCTCTTGCAGGGCTGGGGAGAGTCCGCGTTGCTGTCGGCCCTCCTCTTCCTCCTCCGCCGGGGCCCCCCAGGTGAGCTGTCCCTGCCCTGGCCAGGAGGTGAGGGCTCGTGGCTGCAGCCCGGCACCACGGCATCTTCTTCTGCCGCCTGTCGCGGCTCTGAGAAGGGCTCCTCCTGATCCCCGGGGATGGGTGTGGTGGGCAGGTGGCCAGGACCCCCAGGTAGGGCGGCACTGGAGGTGCTGGGCAGCTCCTCGACGTCAGAATCCTCCGGGCTGCTGGCAGGAGTGTCCCGGGGGGAGGCAGCAGGGCTGGGGATGGCCTCAGGGCTCTCTTCTGGCTCCCAGGTGTCTTGGGAGCCCTCGAGGTCCACCTCAGGGCCGTTGTAGAGCTGGCTGGCAGGACGGGGTTCCAGGAATCCCAGGTCCTCCAGGTACTCCTCACTGCACGTCTGCAGCATGATGGAGATGAGCCGCTGCACAAAGCTCACCGTGTGGCCCTGCAGCAATGGCCGCAGCTCCTGCACCAAGGCCTGCTCATCCAGCCCGCAGCGGCACAGCCAAGCGATGACGGTGGCCTCCAGCATGTCCTGGTCCCACCAGGCAGCGTCGAACAGCTCCCTGGCTTGCTGGCGCACCCAGGAGCGCAGCGGACCGAGGACTTCCAGGTGCTCCCTGAAGAGGGCCGCCCATTCCTCGGGCAGGAGGCCTCCCACGGCAGGCTGGGGCACTGGCTCCGCAGCCCCCTGCTCGTCCTGCTGGCTGTCAGCTTGGGCCTCTGCGTCGGGGGCAAGCTGCACCTCCAGGAAGTCGTCTTCCGCCCAGATGGAGTAGCGGATGGAGGTGATGCACTGCCTGCAGAGGGGGCAGGTGCTGCTTCTCTTGGCCCAGCGCATGATGCACCCGAAGCAGAAGCGGTGCAGACAGGGGAGGACGTAGCTGGGCTCCTTGGGGGCCCCCTGGCACACAGGGCAGGTGACGTCCTTGGCCTCACTGGCCATGGTGTCGGCTCGCTGCAGCGGGCTGGGGAGAGCTGCAGATGGGGAGCTGCTTCCCCTGGCTAGCGCCGCTGCCACAGGTGCTGTGTGCTGCAAGAAGGAGAGAGGCCAGGGTCAGTGGCTGTGCTGGAGCGGGCAGAGGCAGTGCCCCGGCCCCTCAGCAGGACAAAACCCCAAGCCCAGCCCCGGGGCACGTGTCCCCGCACAGCTCACCTGCACTGCTGCGAGCACTCCCCGCACAGCCCTGGCTGCCTGAGCCAGGCAGGGCCGGGGAAACGCAGGCACTGGCTGCGGGGACGGGCACTGAGAGCAGCTGCCGACGGCCCCACAGCACAGCTCCAACAACTCCTCTCAACAAATCCTTGCTCGGCACTCCAAGCCTCACACACACGCTCAGCGGGAGTCCAGGCACGAGCCAGGCTGGGCCAGGCTCTGACGGTGCCCCGAGATAAGCAGGGAGGCCTGTGAGGTCACAGCCCGTTGCTGGCTGACCTCAGAGCCCATCGCTAGGTGACCTTAGAGCCCATCTCTCTGGGTGACCCCCAAAAACCAAAGCATGTGTCTGAAAGCACTTCCCAGACAGTTTGTGAACTCCAGCACGTTTGCTGCCATGACCACTTCCCTGGGAGGCCTGTTTCAGTGGCCAAGCCCCGTGTTGGTGAAAAATCTTTTGCTCACCTCCAGCCAGACCCTCCACCGGCCCATCTCATTGCCATTCCCTCGAGTTTTGTCAGTGTCCCCAGAGAGCAGAGCTGAACAAACACGGGGACCTCATGTGCTCCTCACCCATCTTACTCTCCAGAGCCTTCACCACTTTGAAGCCCTCCTTTGGACACTCGCCAATAACTTGATGTCCTTCTGTTAGTGTGCTGCCCAAAAGTGCACATACGACAGGACTCGAGGCGATGCGGAAAGAGCGTGGAGCAGAGCACAGCAATCCCTGCCCCCGAGCGGCCGGCGATACCATACTGGAGGCACCCCAGGATGCGGTTCCCCTCCTGGCTGCCAGGGCCTGTGCTTGAATCCCGTTCAACTTGCTATTGACCAAAACCCCCAGATCCCGCTCTGCAGGGCTGCGCTCCAGCCTCTCGTCCCCCTGACTGTCCGTACCGCCAGGGTTGCCCCTTGCCAGGCGTGGAATCCCTCACTCGCTCTTGCTAAACCTCATATTGCTGGGGATTGCCCAGCTCTCTGATTTGTCAAGATCTCTCTGCAAAGCCTTCGTCCCCTTGATGGAGTCAGCCACTCCTTCCTGTTCAGCATCATGCCTAAATGGACTCCATCTGCCCTCAAGTCCTACATGCGAGTCAGTCAGGACAACCCTGAAGAGAACAGGCCCTAAAATGGAGGCCTGCGGAAGCCCCTAGTGACTGGCCAGCAGCCCAATGCAACCCCATTTACAATTACCCTTGGAGCCCGACCCGTCAGCCCGTCAGATGGGAGGGGGACATTGCCAGGGCAGCTGACCTAAACCAACCAAAGGGATATTCCAGAACACCTGATGCCACACTCTGCAACAAAAATGGGGGCTCCCGTTAGGAAGGGGGCTGTCCTCCTGAACATCCACTATGTGTTTTGAGGCCCTGCTTCCCAAGACTTGGCCGAACATGGCTCGTTGATGGGAAGTAGAGAATATTTCTTCTTCCTTCTCTCTGTGCTTCTGTGTGGCCTTATTGTTTCTTTTGTTTCTTGTACTCCCCATTCCCCTTCCAATTAATTAAGCCATTCTCATCTCCAACCTCGAGCTCTTTGTGCTGTTTTTTCTTCCCCAGTTTAAAAGCCACTCTTCTGTGTTCGCAATAAGTGAAGTAACTTTAATTCCTACCTTGCTTGTTATTTTACCATAATTTAAGAAGTAAATTTTAATTAAATTGAATTAAAATATAATTTCATTTAGAAACCATAAATGAATCAGAAACCACTTTATGTCTATCCCTGAGTAAGTTGTGAGAAATAAGAAAGAATTTCAGTCGTCATCCAGGTGAGCACTTCCTCACCTGGCTTCTCTGATGCTGGGATACTGCCAATAGCCAAAAACTAGAAGGCAGTGAAGCCAAGCAGCTGGGATCCCTCTCCACAGGGTTGCCTTTTTCTTCTCGAGGACAAGCTCCCCCCTTATACCCTTCTCCCCACAGCAGTCGTTTTCAAAAACAACTTTTCATTGGTCAAACAACTTTGCATATAACAGGAACAGCAAACACGCAGCAACATCCATGCCTTAATGGCTGGAGAACAAGCAACCTGAGACTGCATGGAGTCTCCTGAATCACCCTTCTTTATTCCCTCTAAACTCTTTTACATTCCTGATGGCCTCATCGTTAAGAGTCTTATGTTGCCACCAAGCATGGGGCTTGCTGACCCCCATGGCCACACTCCCACATCTCCCCCTTCTTTATTAATATCAACCATCTTCTTGACATGAATCATTACTCTGTATATCCCATTGAGTACACCTGTTATGTCTTGTTTTCTTTGTGAAGTTGTTTTTCTTCTCCGCTGCTGCACTCTGTATTTAGGAATTCATCTTTTTCTCACAGAATGGCATAAAAGATCTTTCATGTGGGTGCATCCAACGAAGTCAGCTTGTGAAATGTGAGCTAACAGCAATGTAATGCTGTGTCAGGCTGGAAGAGCAGCTTTGCTACAGCTCCTGGTCTTCTTTTAGGTCGTTTGAGGAGGGAACCCTGCCAGCATCTCCCTGCAGTCCCACTTCTCCCCTGCTGACCTAGCTAGCCGAGCATCTGGGAGAACACAGGACCCAACCATCGCCCCACAGGGACACCATGACTGTGCACAGACCAGGGTATAGCTTTTGGACATAGCCCCATGCCCCTGAAGCACCACTTTCTCCTAATCCACCACAATGTGAACATTTACAGAGCACCTGGTATATAAAAGTCAGAATATTTGTTCTGGCCACAAATTCCAGAGGACGTCTCCTTCCCCAGATAGCAGTGAGGGCCATATCACGGCCCTGGTGCCGATCACTGCTAGGCCAGGGCACCTAGCTATGCCTCGCAGTTACCCCCAGGGGGATTACTGCCACTCAAGGCAGAGACCTGAGCACCACAAAGCAGTCAGTGTGGCCCTCGGGGCATGGCACAGTCCAAAGGCACAAGATCGGCACCTAAGGACAACTTGGTGCTGTAGTCAGGAAGCCAAAGGAGACAAAAACAAACTGAAGAAAATTGAAAGGCATCAGGATGGGAAAGGAACACCTGTAGTAAATGAGGAAAGTCTCAGGACCACAAAAAACATTTTACCAGAGGTAAACACTAGAAAATAGAAAATGACCTCAGAAACAAAAAGAAAAAAAAAAAAAAAAAAAAAAAAAGGAAACATGAGAGAAGAAACACAATACAAAAAATAAATAAATAAATAGTAAGGGAGAAAAGGGAGGTGCCCTTGGAGCCTGACACACAAACACAGCTAAAAGAAGCGTGAGTTGCCAGGGCCAGCTCCTCAGGGCTGATGTGTGCCAGCCGGTGACACAGTGGCTCCCCAGCTGGCCTGGCTTATCGAGCCCTTGGCTGCCCAGGGCCTGGCTGGTGCCAGCTGCAGAAACTGTGCCAGTCGTGGAGCCAGTGGCTGCCCGGTGCTGGTGCTCCGTGTTCAAGCCGAAGGGGCAGGAGGGAAGGCAGGGCCACCGTGGGGGGGGTATCTCCCTCAGGGGAGGTGCAGAGACAATAACAAAAGATGTTCTGTTACTGTAATCCACTAAGAACACCAGCTCTGCTTCCAAGGCTTCATCAGCTTGAAAACTCACTGTTACAGCAGCCAGTTTGAGAAGGATAAAGGCCATGCATTATGTTTTTAAGGTTTTGTTGTTTTGTGGTTATTTACTTACTTATTTAAATCCCCAAAGAGTTTGTAAATGAATAAATGTCATTCCTCTCCTTGTGCTTGATCATGTTGTGACTACCTAAAAATTAAGCAAGCAGGCAGATTACTTGGGCATGGAATTAACACAGTTTTATGGTGGCAAATGGGAGAGCAGGTGACCTTTTCATTAGGCTTAACTGTGCAGCTCTGACAGACGTGCCACTTCAAGTGTGTAAAGTGTGAGAGTTACGAGATTGCATGGCTTGTGTGTTTCTCTCATCATTCACTAAGATAAACACTCATCCAGTGAAGTCAAAAGCAAGTGATTCTCTCTTTCCATTAGAACAGCATAAATTGCAAATACATTTATTTCAATAACCACTCATCGGCAGGAATCAGAACAGAACAATTTGTGAAAATGTCAGATTTCTACCTCCTGAGCCCAGGAGAGACCAAAAGACTGTGAGAGAAATGCACGCCATTGCAGCAAAAGGCTGCTAGACTGATGTATTTCTTCTTACAGCAGGAGAGTGGCTTGATTTACTGCTTCTGCAACGAGATGCCACCTCCCCTCCTAACCACTGCCACTCCTCGTGTCGTATTTATTACTGAATGGTTGATAATTACATGGTGCGTGGTTTTCAGGGACGTGAGCAACATGCGGCTTTTACTCTGCTGATAATGGTGCCATGCAAACACATGCACCCAGCATGTGACACCTTCGGATTACCAGCCAATTAACTCAAATTGCTCTAAATTGCTGTGATCTATTAAATGCAATCCAAGGGCTCAAATCACGAGGTTCATCTGCCGCATGTCAGAACCACCTTTTCACTCATGCAGAGCTCTCTGTTCTCCGTGGCATCTCCTGCTTGTTTTCCCTCGCTGCTGCTTTATGCTGGCCCTGGGAGCTGCACAGAGCAGTGCGTACAACAGGGAAGGCTGAATCCTGCCTCGCCACCACACTGTGCAGCAGCAAATGCCACGCTATCCCGGTGACAGCAGAAGATGCAGCTGACACTTCTCCAGTGTAAGAGGCAGCCAGCCTGCCCTCTCCCCTGCCACTTCACTCCTGCTCGGGCTGCTGCAGCCCCAGAAGCCTTGGCCTTCTTTGCCCGTAGGGATGGTGGATGGGTCGTGGTAAACTCGGTGTCCAGCAGGACCCCCACGCCCTGTTCTGCCAGGCTGCTGCCCAGCTGGGTGGCTCCAGCCCGTCCCCAGGTGCAGGGCTCTGCTTCTCCTTTTGTTAAACTCCACGGGATTCCTGTTTTCCAATTACTCCACTCACCCTAGCATCCTAATACTCAGCTCCCCAAAGAGGAGCCTAAAGAGAGCTCCTCACCCCAAGTCTGGTGTCAGGTCTTCTCTCATGGGTTGTCTCTGCCTCTCCCAAAGCCACTACTGACCCCAGTTCCTTCTCCCTCGCCTCACTGCTCCCCTCCAGCTCTGTAACTGACCCGTGTCCAGCTCCTGCTCTCCCATCTCCCTGCAGCACCACAGGTGCCCCGACTCTGCTCCCCCTCCAGCTCTGCTCCCGTACAGCACATAGGCACATGAGCCTACCAAGAAATTTCACCCTGCAGCACGGAAAACACTGGCATTTGCCTTCCCAGAGAATTAGGATTCCAAACAACTTCACAACACTCCTGTGAGATTACGTTTCTTTTATTCATGATATTTGGATTTTATAGCTTCATCCACCAGGATTGACTTGAAAAGCAGTCTTTCACGGTGTCCTTTTCCTTTAATGACTATAGCAGTTAGTGTTGGTCTCTCTTCTCAGACAGCTGAATCCCCATTTAACAACAAGCAGAACAAAAAGAGACTAAGACACATCTAACATCATTAAAAAATATTCAAATACCAAACAGCACTGATGAAGAGGAAAATGAATTAAGCATTTATTTGTTAGAAATATCCCCTTAAAAATAGCAAAAGAAAAATATATATTCTGTGGGAATGTGTGGGGATGATACGCGTACCTATTTACACACCGATACTTCCACATCAACATCCTCACCAAAACACACATGCACACGCACGCACTCGCACACACACATTAGACTGGAAAAGTAATTATTTTTATTTTTGTAGTAGTTTGCTGTTGTTGTTGTTTTGGTGTGTGAGTGTCTGTGTGTTGTTTACTTTTCCCCTGGGAGAACATTGTTGCATCTTTTTACTACTTCTAAGAGCTCAAGCTTATTTGATTAAAACCCTGAAAAGCACTGCTTTTCTCATTAGCATAAAATACATGAAAAATCAAGTTTAATCATTTTGGATTTGAACGTGTACCACTACCAGGTTCTTACTACTGATTTGGCTTACTTTGCCCTTGGAACTACTTGTGTAATTATTAAAAAATGCCTTTAATTTCTCCCAAGATACAGGAAAAAATGTCTGATCACTGACCACTTATATACATCTGATCCCCCAGTGTCATCCCCTTTCTAAAGCACTTGAAGCACGTCATATAGTAGCAAACATAGTCCTGTTTTATACATAGTGCATTCTGTTTTGCAGTGCTTGAAGGCAATTCCTGCCCTCTGCTTCTGCTCTTCTGAAGAGAAAATGGAAAAACAACCCTTGGTGGTATCTCTTCAGAGGGCGTAGGTGAGAGCTGTCCCTCTGGAGGCAGAGAGGCAAGAAAGCTCATCTTCAAAACAACATCATCCTTGGAGAGGTACAGAGAAAATTAAGAGGCAGAAGGTCAGCTCTAAGCCCTCACACCCAAGGTATTTTCAGAAACCCCAAGAACATGTAGGAATGACAAGAAGCAGAAGGAATGGCCTTTAGTGGGTGGCTCCAGAACGTGTAATTTATTCAACCCAAGTGCAAAGGTGCTGAAGACCCTGTTCCATATTTAGGAGAGAAAGCAACTGGAGACCTTGGATCTTCATCTAGATCCCTCTGGCTGAGAGAAGGCCACCTTTAGCTGGAAACACCCTGGAATCGCCACTGGTAAGAGCAAAGACCTGAGATGATATTGCTAACAGTGACTTGGCTACTTGCTCCCCAGATACCAAGGGCACCATTCCCCCCGTGTCCTTCTACACAGCCCTGGGAATCTTCCTGTGCATGACTGCTGCAAGGATGCTCAGCGTTCACCCCTTAGGTCTCTGCTTGTCTTCAGTAGTTGCCTGTAGGTGCCACCGAGTTACATTAACTGCTTGTCTCCTGTCTCCCTGCCCTGTTAATAACAAGTCAGGAAAGTTGAACACCTTGTATGGTGCAAGCTTTGCTGCTTAGAGCTTGAGTTCTTGGCAAAAGCTCGTTTCCAGAGGTGCCTACCTTCTCTCAAATCCAATGGAAATCATCAATTTCACTGCTATCAGCAAAAAAAGCTCCCTAGTAGTCCCTGGGACTCCATCCTTCCTACAGCCCAAGAGAGGTTAAGATCTTTTTCAAGTTACATTGTCACTGCAGTGTAGCACTAACCTATGTTCACACAAAGCAGCAGTTCATTACAAAATCCCTTATTACAGAGACAAATCAATGAAGGCTATTAAGTCTATAATCACTGAAGGCAACTTTGGTATCACAGGAGCCTTTCACACTCTGAAGTAAAGCTGGCTGTGGCCTCAATCAATTAAAGTGATCCCAATTACATTGCCTTGAAGGTCAGCACTAACAACATCTCTTAAGGTAACTGCCAGACTCAAGAGTGTTGTGGTTTTTTTTTGTTGTTGTTTTGTTTAGTTTTGTTTTGTTTTGTTTTTAGGTAGGAAAAAAAAAAAAAGACCTAATTGAAAGACTGGAAAGGTGGAAAGGTGAGTAAAAGAAACAAAATAAAACCAAACCAAACAAAAAACATAATCCCAGAACCACATGAAATGCTGTTAAAACACAGGCTGGGGAATGGTTAGGAACACATATAATTGGTAAGATCAAGCAGAAAGATTTTCTCAGTAGGCGAAATTAGTGCCTTTGCATACAGTTGCATTTAAGCTATGGTTCTCGTAACATATCCTGAGGAATTGCATAAATCAGGACCTGTGATTAACAACCAAAACAAGACACTGGATGAGGCCCTGAGCAAATTGCTGCCGAAGCCGGAATCTGTCAGATCTGGATCCAACAGGGTGCGGCCCCTCTCTTCCAGGGGAGGAGGAAAACAGGGAACACGGCACTGCCATGCGGAGATGCCACCTTCCGGACATCATTCCTGCAGGGACGTCAAATACCAGGCACAGAAAAGGGAGGGATGGCACGAGATGGTGAGGCCATGGCCCAACACCTCTGCAGCAAAGGCAGGGCTTGTTGGAGACAGCTGGGCAAAGGCCCAAGCCCGCCACGTGCAGGAAGTTTATTTCATCACCTGGCAAACTCCAGCTTCCCGGGTTCTCTGCAGTCTCTTCAGGAGCAGGCAGGTCTGAGATGCCCAAATGTGAGCCTGCGCTCAGCCTGGCACAGATGGGAAATGAGGAAGGTGCCAGGAAGCCGCTCCCCTGCCTCCTGTGCCAGGACTTGGGCCAGTGCCCGTCACCACACCACGGGTGCTGAATGCAATAGCTACAGGCTCACGGGGAAAATACAAGCCGGAGCAAAGCACCAGAGCGAGTAACCAAACTGAGCACATTCTGTGGCTGGTTCAGCTCCTGGGCTGGAAGGGCTTTTCCATGAGACCCACAGGAATTTTGTCCAGGTCCAACACAAGTCCCTCAGGAGTCCTTCCACTCTGCATTTCCCTCCTTTGCCTCACAACACGTGCTTCACCACAGAAGGGAACACAAGAGTTTAGGAAACTGAAAGACTGTGTTAGAAGAAGGAAAATACTCCAGCAGTTTTGCAAACACACTGAGATTAATGCATTTACAAGAAGATTATCTTAAAGTAATTAAAAGCAACTGGGAACAAATTCTGCTGTGTTTTCAAACTCCACTACAGCAATTAGACTGAAGACAGCACATGGTGATAGCACAACAGAATGAAGAGTAGATTATTTTATGCATAAAATAAGATCTTTTCCAATTTATGTAGTGGCTCTGATCTTTTCGTTAATCTTTAGCACAGAGCATGGCAGTGCTGCTCAGCCATAGGATCACCAGATGGGGCTGACTGCAGTGAAGTTCAAGCACAGCAGGGCAGTGATCGTGCTCTTCGCAGCAGGGTAGGAGAAACCCTGCCACATGCAACTGATGTTGCAACTCCAGGCAGTCCTCAACCACACGTCCTGTGAAGCCTTCTTCCACAGACACATTTATCCTGTCTTTAAAACGAAGCAGCTAAGCTCAGCAGCAGCTATGGCAGTGAGTTCCACAAAATGGTTTTATCCCGCAAGAGTGCCAACGCCCCCGAAATTATACGTGTATTGCAGTCCCCAGAGAATTAACCTGATTGCAAAGACCACTGAAGGAGGTAGGACACTCCAGACCACTCCCTTGGAAGCAAAGGACAATGCTCCTTGTGTCGTCCTAAAGATGCAGAAGTGTCTCCACCTAGCTACATGAGATGTTCACAGACCAAGGCCCTGTGTCCCAGCAAGGACGTGATCACCAACACTTACACGCTCTGTTTTAAGCAAGCAAATCAGAATACACCACAACATGAGCCAGGAAAGGGTTGCTGTTATGCTTGATTTCTGCTATACCCCTATTTCAAATGTCCCAGACACTGGATGCTTTACGAGATCTGCTTCTGAAAATGCCTCAGAAGAAATAAACAAAACCAACACTCTTGAGGGGAAGGCAGCAACAGGGTTCAGCACTCACCAAGGAAGAGTAATCTCTTACTATAACAAAAATGTGCAAAATGCATTAGAAGGCACAGAATACATAGGTGTGTTCCACTTGATCCCCATTTATTCAGCTAAATCTCTCTTGTGATCTGTTAAGTATTGCTTAAAAAAAAAAAAAAAAAAAAGCCTTTTATTGGGCATATTTACATAGAAGACTGGATTTACTGCAATGTAGCCTTCCAGGCTGTCCACCAATGTGTTATTAAGTTGGGCTGGGAAGTGCAGAAAAAAATGTGAATTACTCCACTGGGGAAAGGAGCCACACAGTTGGACACTGTTTAGATGCGACAGAGATTTTCATTTAGTCCCTCCTGCCCTGACTGTTACATTACTCATCTTTATCTCCTGATTATCAACATTAAATTTATTTCTCCCTGAAAAGATAAAACTTTAAGGTGAATGGGTGGGGTCCTTTCTCTAAGGGGATAGGAGGACATCATTTACAGGACAGATCAGTGCAGTTCATAGGGTATTTCATGACAATTCTGACTATGAATTGCTTTTTTATGTAATGCAGCAACACCGACCAGATTTCCTGTCCATCACAGCAAGAATTCAAAGGTAAGACATCAACACTGCAGTGCTGTATCTGGGTGTGCACTCAGGTAGCTGGGATCAGAAGCTGCCTAGCTGTCACCCCACTACGAGTCACACCAAAGCACAAACCGTCTGATCAGCAAACGGACAGGGCTGTGTTCCTGGAAAATCACGGCTCGCTGGGATTTGGGAATGGTGGCCAAGCCTTGGGTGGTGGTGAAGGGAGGGAGACATGAAAGGCTGTGGGTCTTCTGCGATTCCAGGCTGCCTTGATAATCTGGAGGTCAGCCCAGGGGGACAAATTTCAGTAAAGCTTTAGCAGCAGGAAGGTGTTCTGTCATCATTTGTGGCTGAAGAGGTTTTTATCCCTAACGAAGGAGCTAGAACTAATATCAAGTTGATTCTTCTTTTTCTCACTAACCCACGTTGCTCGGATGAGGTTCTAGCAGCATATTCAGGGTTAAGCACACGGACAGCAGTGGGAAGCTTTTGTGAAAGTAACTGTGGTTCCCAGCTTCTCAGCTTTCCTGGATTAACAAGCAGGTTCATTTTGCGAGGGCTGTCATGTTCTCGAACTCTGCAGCAAGACAAAAATTGGACTTTGCTTTTCTTCAGTGGGTGTTTTTTAGTGACACATCCTGGTTGTCATCTCTTTCTGTAAAACAAGAAGGGGGATTAAATAGCAAAGGGCATTTGTTGTAAAGTGTGCATATTCCTCTTCCCAATTACCATTTCGGCATCTGTGCAAGCTCACCTATTTTTATATGCCACCATCCTTCTGCTCCTCTCTGTCACTTTCAAGGACAATGAATGTAATTGGCAATTAGCATGCTGCTTTCTGTCACTGTTGACAGCTTTAATACCTCACTAATTCCCTAGCCCTGCCATATAAATGGTGCTGCATCCCACACAAAAGGAATAAATCACCTGACAACGCACTCAGAGGTAGAAAACTTCTAACTTAATGTGAGAAAAAGGATTCCAACTGCTGTCACTGTACCTACATCCAACAAGAAACGTGGAGATACATTTCTATCTAATAATTTCTGCCTGGAAATTATGGACACACAGAGGGCAAGGCTCTTCCAGGACTCGACCAGAGCTGTGGAATTTGACCATGATGGCATCTGGGAGCATTCAGACTGCATTAGGAACTGGGGTCTGGGATCCACCATGGGATTTTATTTTATTTGACTTATTTATGGGCATTTTGATGCACACTACCTGGTAGCTGACTATCCTGTTCTATACAATCCTTCATGCTGGTCAGCAGAAATGCTGGAAAGAAGTATCAGATGGGTCTGTACTTTTCTAAATTTCTGTCAGAATTTGGAGGTGAAAATGTGTCTTGCTCTGAACAAAGGTCAAGTCTTCTGCGGGAACAGGGGCATGTTAAGATCAAAAATCTGTTATTTTGTATGGGTTTTGGCAAAAGATGTAGGAATAAGGAAAGAAGCCCCAGATTTGAGGTCAGGCTTGAAGGGCTGAAGCACCTACAGGTCAGTGGGGCCATGCAGATTCTACCTTTGGCTCTTCTTTCAGTGTCTCCAGACCTGTACAGCATTTCCTATGGAAATTAGATTTACCAAGCTGGCAGAAGTTTCTAAAAATCTTAGCTTGCTTGAATAATTTGTTACATGTGTCAGAATCTAATGTAAAGGCCTTGGCAGTCTCTCGGCATAGCAGGTAATTTATTACTTAAAAAATGGAATTGTAGGATTTCTTTCCCCTTCCAGAGTTTTAATTGGTTTCTGTTCCTGGTTGTTTCACAGACTATCTTACATCACCTGTTATTTTGCTGTCATGCAGGTAACAGAATGGGATATTGTCATTTGCAGCTGCTATAAAGGCAATGCAACTAGTCCAGCAATCTCTAGGGTTGTCTGTAATACCCACAGTGATCCTCACAGTAATCCAAACGGGTACTTGATTCTCCCTCTCATTTGTTAAAGGTGACAAAGGTAAACTGTCATGGAAGGATCTGTCCCCTTGTCCTGTTAAATGTTGGATGTGCTCTGCCACCCGTGAGTTTTGGTGGCACGGCAGCGTCCCCAGGGGCGTTTTTGCCAGCCGGGGACCTGAGGTGTGTCTCTGTGCTCCCAGCTGCCTCCACGCGGTGGTGCCAGGCTTTCAGGCCTGGGGAAGGACTGCCGCTCGTACAGCATCTTCTGCAGGAAAATCTTTTATTTCCCCCATCTGAAGATAGTCTGTGCTATGCAGCACCACTGCTCCTTGCTGCAGCTGCTGCCCAGCATCTGCTTGTGGGCAGGCAGCAGCATCTATCTCTGCAAAAGCAGCAGGACGATAAAGCAGTACCAGGGTCACTGTAAAAAACCTGGCTGTGCTCCTTCGGGAGCAGTGGGAGGCAGACTCTCCCTCTCAATGAAATCATAAAACTTTGTAAGAAACTCATTCAACATGCAAAATGCATTTCCACTCCTAAATAAAAAAAGTAGTGTCAGAGGTAGGAGATGAGACGTGGGTAAATATATCCAGGCAAAGGAAAGAGCAGGAGCCTGGGTTATCTGTAAACCAGAGTGCTTTAAACCAGCTTGCTATGTGAGTGTCTGAAATGTTTCAGCATCAATAAATTGCACCTGCAAGTTTCACTGCCCAGGTGTCATGACCCATGGAGCTACGATGCCACTGAGCTCTGCAGTTTGGACAGAAATTATCTCTTACTGTAACACAATTCCTGCCCACAGCTGTCCCTCCCTTCACCTCTGTGATGTTGCTAGGACAGTGGTGTCCACCATCATCCCCCCAACTCCTATTTCCCCCACCCAACCCTGTCACAGCAACGTTGCTGCAGAAGGCTCTGCAAGTTTTCTCCGAGCTTCTGCTCAAAGGGTCTTCTTCCAGCACCTGCTTGGTTTTGGTCTGGAAAATGTTCACCGAAGTTACAAAGTCAGGAAATCCTTGAAACCTACAGAGTATCATTATCTTCTGATGCACAGAAACCTCTTCTATACTGACCTAGATAAATGAAGGGCACAGAAATACAGAAACATGGACACATTGCATATGTGCACGTTTCTACTTATTTCAGACAATGAGCTGAAAATGCTTAAAAAAAAAAAAAGAAAACCTGTAATCCTTCAAACAGTAAATTGGTCCATGCTTTGCAACAGTGACCTACTTCTAGCTGTTTTTTCCTTACAGGAATTTATAAAAAGGAAAGATTCTATTATTATTATTTTTAGGAAGACTGATATAATTATAAAGCTGGCAAAGGGCAAGTTGGCCTCAGCCAAAACTCTGGTGCGAGAGAGGTGAGACGGGGCCCAGCTGCGGAGCCTTTCACGGAGCAAACCTGGGGCTGGGACCTCTCCCAGCCAGGGACTGTAGCAGCCAGCCTCTCCCTTGGCATGGAGCCTGCACCAAAGTCTCCTGTGGAATTTGGAGGTACCAGGGAGACTGACACAGCCCCACGCCAGTTAAACCAACCCTCTCAGACCTCTCCAGAGATGTGGCTCCTCAGCTGTCCTGGTGGTGCACAGCAGAGATGAGCACTGCCTTCAGCACAAGCTCAAGGCTAAGTCTTGTCCAGAGCTTCTTGAGTCTTTCTTGCTTCTGCTTCTCTGAAACCTAACAGGTTGTTTTAATTTGGGGAAAACACAGAGGTACATTCTTGACTAATAATTACTCATCAAAAGCATGTTAGGAGTACTTCCCAAACTGGGAAAAGGACAACTGGTTGTGGTCTGCCTGCAGACTGTAAGTGCTGCATGCCTGGCAAGGACAAGGACAGCCAGCCCCACTGGAGGATGAAATGTCCAGGCCAGGCAGCAAGTCGGAGGAGTAGGCGTGGAGACAAGGACAGGCACGCACAGGCATTTTTTAAAGATGTTTAAAACTTTCAAAGTCTGCCTGTACTGACCAAACACCCAGAACAAGACTAGCAGAAAGCTCCACACCTGAGCTGGTGAAAATAGATCCAATTCCCCTTCAAAAGCAATTACCAGAAATTCTAGAGTTTTATTCTGTACCACAGCATTCAGGCTTGTTCCTTCTACCAGTTTTGGGTCACACAACTCAAAAAATGAAGGCAGAAAACAGCGGTGTTTTCAAAGCCAAAATACAAAGCAGATATTAAAGCTTCGACCCAATCTGTGAGACGACTGTGCCCAGAGAACAGCCACCAAAAGATACACCCCCCAAAGATGGGTTCCCCACCAAAGAATGATGTTCTTCTAAGAAAATGGTGTTGCTACGTTTGTGAAAGTCAGAATTGGGGTAGCCAAAATGTAAGGTGTAAAAAAAGAGACGTCACCCCAGCACCAGCATTTAATGGAAGCAAATACTGGATGGTGGGGGATCCACGGTCTGCAAAAGCTGATGGGAGAGTGGGTGAATTCACACACGTGAACGGCATGAACAACATCACCCTGTGAGGATGCCACTGCTGCGCTAATTGCCCTCACTGAAATGAGCACGGGTCATGACTTCTTCCACTTTTGCTGTTGTGGTTTTCCCCACAAAGATTTCAACAACTGATGAACCATCATCGTGCGGACAAAGGTCTCAGTATCCTGGTCACAAAGGAGCCTGTTTGCTGGGAGGAACGCAGATCACGCGCTCCAAGATCCAGCGTTGCACAACTGATCTATATTCAGACAGCTAATTAATCAGGATAGGAATGATAAAGCCATATTTGTAACAAGTTATTTGCTAAACTCCTTTTTTTTTTTTTTTTCCCCTTGTGTTTTTAGGCATGCCTTTTATCTTCATTTACAAGTTGTTTTCTCCAAAGTTATTTTACAATTTTTTTAGTTGCCACTGTCTCTGCACACCAATAGAAAAAAAAAAATGACAGGCTGGTAATTGCTACTACCCAACAGGCAAATTGATCATCTGGGTATTTCCTTTGTTACAACTTCTTTTCCTTGAATGAGCCTCAATTATGATGATGCTTAGGACTAGATTAATCCCTCCCACAATCTGCTTGGTTCCAGGGTAGCTATTTCAAAGCCAAGCAAGGCCTGATGATAATCCTCATTGATCACTCCTGAATTTGTACAGCAGCGTTTGCAGGACACAGATAATATTCCTGTCTGCAAATGTAATCCCTTATCACTGGTGACAAAGGCACTTCATCAACTGACTGCACGTGGCAACAGGACCAGGAGGTCGCACCGAGAAATGCACCTGTCAGTGGGGTTGGGTTCAGGCAGCTGGTACACACACAACGAGCACTCGGGTGACTGACTTGCTTAAATAAGTCTTGTTCCCAGGATGTGCCTTCACCTCCTGCATGTTTGTTTCCTCAGTAACAATGGAAGAAACCTCCTTCTGTGGCTGCTTTTGTGTTTCTTTCCCTTGGCACTGAGGTCATGCAGACTGAACAAGCAAACGGTGATGCTATCTTTAGTATAAAAGTTTGCAGATTTTTTTTCAGAACACACCAGTTCTCTGCTATAAGCTACAACATGGTAAGGGTTTCACATAAATCATTTTGTACGCTAACAGATCTATTACAATGGCACAATAAACACATTTTCATGTTTTCTTCAACTTTTTACAATTACAGATGGAAAAACCTGTTGGATCCAATTTTGTACAGTTTTGCCACCGTCTGGCGCTACCTGCAACCAGAACCTGCAGGTGTGGCCTGCAACCCTGCCTCCCATCGGCGACAGGGCACCAGAAGGGGCCGAGGAAGTGCCCAGCTGTGGTTCCAGCCCAACAATCCTGGCTCTGATTCAGCCAACAACTTAAACACAGGCCTAAACCCATGGGCAGGAAGCTCAAATGCAAGTAGAGTAGAGGGGACACTTATCTATCCATTATCAAAAACAGAGATTCAGATTTCCTTTTTGTACCATACCTGATCTGGAGTACTGGAGTATGGAGTACCCCATCATTTTTTGTGGCTTTGTAAGCACAATTGCCTTTTTCTGTTTTTTTTTTTTTTTTTTTTTTTTTTCTTTGTTGCTGTAACCAGGCCAGCTACACCCCACACTTACTAAATGAGCACACATAATTCACCAGGAATGCAAGATTCACATTAACTCATCAGAAGCATTGCCTTAATTAAATAATTATGGACTTTTTGACTGTCATGCCTATAGAAATATTGTAGGAGTTCCTTGTAACCCAAAAATGAAGGAAGAAGTGCAGAAGTACCAAATGGATGCTACTGACAGTTACTTTCTCCTCTAATGTTTTGCAGGACTGAACACAGTTGGAAGACCAAGCTCCTTCAAAGTTTCCTGTTCTCACTTTACCCTAGACTGTTAACCCTAATTCTTTCAATCTGGTATTAATAAATCTCTTTGAAGTACAAAATGCGTTGCTGTTTATCACAAAACAGGAAATGTGGGCTAATTTGGAGAAGCCCTTTTTATTCAACAGCCTGTAATTTACATTCATTAGCTAAACTTTAAAACAGGATTCATGTGGTGTCTCACCAGCGAAATAAAAATATACTTCTGTAACCACAAAATAGACAGAAGTGTGTCAGAGCACAAGATGTCTCAATGGCTAATCCGGAGCACCACACAGAATCACACCAAAACCTCTGGTGAATCACTGACATGCAGAAAATTGTCAGTAGGACTGCCCTTCAGCCTTCCTGTTCTTCACACTGTACATTTGGATTCAGTGTAAGCAAAGCAGCTGATGTGATAAAAATAGTCATTAAAAACATGCATGCCAGAAAGGATCTACTCAAAAACTCTGGCAGTGCAGTGCGTCTTATGACTTTGCTTTTTTCAAGCATCACAGTTGAGAATTCTGCTTTTCAGCATTGTTAAGTCCTGATGTTCTCATCTGTTTCCATAATTTCTTGCAGGAAGTGGAGGAGATGAGGAAAAAATATGGCATTTCTTTAGATATCACTTACATATTTTTGATTTAGAGATCAGATTCATTTGTTGAGAAATTTTGGCAATTTTTACAGAGTAAAAGAAATCCTGCTGCGTATTATCACCATATCTTGTTGAAGTGGAAAAAAGGGACTGGTAGCAGGGAATGCTTGGTTTCTTCTTTTTTATTTTTTTTTCTTTCCATTTTTTTTAAGGAAAAAAAGATACTGATGGCTAGTTAGAAGCAGTGACATGCCTTGCCTGAATAGGGACTCTTTTACTACAGCAAACGGCTGGAGAAAATAAAGAAAAAAAAATAGAGAAAAAAGAAAAGAAAGAAAGACTCTAATGCCTACTTTAAAGCTGACTTAGCTGCTATTTATTTATTTTTGGATAATACCCAGGCAAGTAGTAAGTCAGCCTACCGTTCTGAAATGAATGACAGAATTTATAACAACTGTGAGCAAGAACATCTCAGGGAAACTGCAATGAATTTATACAATAAAACTGACACACAAGTACCTGAGTTATGAGCATTTTTAGAATAGCTGTATGCATGCATTATATGCATGGATTGAACCAGTGAGCACACACACACAGCCTCTGATACCATTATCTGCGTGCACATGCATGCGAGGCGTTCGTTCTGCATCTGCTGTTGAAGCACTGGGCTGTTGAAGACACTTTTCTACAAGGTGCATGGTAGATACTCAGTAGGTGAATTCTGTTTGAGGAGAGGCTGATGGTCAATTCCATCCAGCAGAAGGTGTGGCATGCGATTTTGTGGGAGGGCAGATGTCGGAGGAGGGACGGGAAACTTGGGTGCCAGTTTGTCCATTAAGACAATTCCTTGTTACTGAGAGGGTTTCCTGATCTCCCTTTGGAAGTCCCAATGCCAATGCATGAGGAGAGCAGAAAGAAAAGTTTTTCACACAGAAGCTTCACCGGCAGATTTCAGAGTCAGAAGCTGTTCATGACAGATCAATTAGAGAGTGACCAGTTATCCTTTCTGGAGCACCACCTACGGCTCTGAACAAAATTAAACCTTATGGGTTCCCTACCTAAAGCTTAAGCCATCTGGACAGAATACAAAACACACTGGAAAGTCTAGAATAATAAAAAAAAAAAGACAAAGATACCTTTAAAACAATGTGCTAGCATTCTTCTTGTCTTGCTCCTTTAAGTGCTGCAAAATGGGACAACTCAGAAGGATCCAATGGGCTGTACTTGTAACGAACATCAATAGAAAACAGAATTGGGTAGCTATGAAGGATGGTGGTAACAAAAACACAACGACTTAATGAAATTAGTTCTTTGCTTTCAAGCTTACACTGTCCTTTGCTGAGTGGTAGATCATTTATAAGTCAAGGTTTGAAACTGCTTATTTCACAGCCCATTGATTTATGGGTGCCAACGTTGCTTTCACGATGGCTGGATATATATACGGAGAAAACGGTCTGGAAAAATGAAAAATGCAAATTCCAGTTTCACCACAAACATAAAGAACAGACAAGCAGAAAAAGCAATGATTTCAGGGGGGAAAAAAAAAAAAAGAAAAAAAAATGTGAATTACGAAAGGTATAATTCTGTTTAAAAATTTATGCTTGAAAAATGTATCTGCAGTAGAAGCCTCATTTGATCATCCTGTTTAACTCTGCTGTGTTTCACCTGAGTGTGCCCTTGTTGAAATGTCAGTAGTTTGCCATGTTTTGTTAAGCCTGCTACCGCTGTTTTTTCCAGTGTAAGCTCTGGAGGGGGCTACTGACAGATGGGCCATGTTTACAGTATTTCTGCAACATCTATGGCAATGAATTTCTGGCAATGAAGTGCCTGATGAATAAACATTTTTTTTTTTTTTTTTTTGTGGGAGACAAAGAGGCAGCAAAACTGCTAATTATTTTGTGAAAAGATGTACTGTTTGCAGTAAGCTGTATGTCTAACAGCAGCGACTTGGGCACAGGAGTGACAGATCTGGGGACTGATTCTTATGCCTTGCTGTACCTACCCCTGGGAAAGCAAGAAGTAAAAATGAGAAACTCCTAGTGTTCACCTGAACAGCATTTGCTTCAAGTACTGCTGAATAGCTCATCCTGAAACAGGGTGAAGCTTGGTTCATTGATTTGACTTTTGTGTGACTCCCGCAACCAGTGGCTGTACTGGCTCAAGCAGCTGCTGCAAGCCCAAGGTGCCACGTTTTCCAGTTTCAGACTGCGCTCATTGTGGCATAAGATGACTATGAAACCATACCTTAAATGATTTTTTAAAAATAGATTAAAGAAAATATTGGATGGAAGACCTGGAGGTGGAAATACTGCCTCTTCACAACAATGCCACACGTACAGCAGGCATTTTTTACATCCCATCTGTATACAAAAATAACTCTTCCTTTTCCTCGCGTCACTTTTGTCCTTTCTGCTAAATGTGTGCACAAACCTGTCCATGGGGTACAGAAGCATAAAAAACAGCACACTGTGTAGTACTGGTGTTGGTGACAAAACAGCATATGAATATACCACCCAAGATTGTGGGGCTACAATTTTCCTCTGAATTTTGTGGGAAGATATCAAAAAATCCCACTGACTGAGAAGAAAGTGCTCCAGATTTACATCAATGTAATCAGGGCAGCAACGTAGCTCTGAAGAATAAAATATGGGAAGGTAGAGCTTTTACACAAACCTCGCTGTGAAATTTCCTAAATGAATTTTAACTTTGGAATCCTACTGTCACTCAGCCCATTATGGGTTTTTGCAATTAACCTACAATACAGCTTGATAAGGGAGGAAAAAAATACAAACCCTGAACACAGTTTAATGTTTAGGTTGATGTATTAAACACTCATCTCTTTACTTGCTAGACTGCCTGGACAAACCCTAGAAGTTCCAGAGAACTTTCTCAAGTTCCAACTTGAGAAAGGAAGTTTCCTAGAGAGATAAACAAACAAACAAAAAACATGTAAGTACTTTTAAGCGACTGGTAATATTGGATGAAAATGTTATCAGAAGCCAATTGACCACAAGGTCAATGGAAGATTTTACATTCAGAATTATACAGAATAAGGAAAGAAGACCTTACTATCTTTGTTTATTCTGCAGATGAACTCCATCCCCATGGAGGCAATTACCAGTTTGTCCATTTTTATGCATGCAGCTCCACTGACTGCCACCACTTCCAACCCCCAAATTATCTATTTGCTACCATAGCTGATTATCTCCACATCAAAATTAAATCACTACTTTAACAGTTATCATAACAACATCTTTAAGTAAAACCCTTCTCTGTTTTTCTCCGTCCAAATGTAGTTATTACTTTCTGTTCTCATAAAACAAAATGTTTACCAAAAAATTACTTCTGAGAGAAAGGTCAAAGTTTTCAAGGGATGGGAATTATAAAAAAAAAAAAAAAAGATTTCTAAAGTATGAGCAAAGCAGATGGCCACATTCTTCTGTCTTTTATCCTTGTCCTCAGAGGGGAATTTCACTGCAATCAATAGTTTTCAAAGTTGCGTAGGAATTTGCTGGGAATCTGACTGGTTTGCTATGTATTTTTGGCTATTTCTGAAAGAGCACAAAAGTTACTCCTTGCTCTGTAAGAGGACACTGCATTGGTTAAACATGAAAATGTACATAAATGGCATATGCTGGTATCTCTATCTGTCTGGCCAATAGATGTACGCATTTGACAATTCCTGGTAACTGAGAGAGAAGCAAATGTACTCAAACCAGATGAACCCTTCCATCATATTTGCCGGTGTTTGACCCCCTTGCTCATCACTTCCCACAGTTCTTTGGCACCCGATGAACTCCTGACCTGCCCACAGTTCTGAAATGTACGTGTTTTTGCCACCTAGATTTGTTATTAGAACACAAGTTTCAAAGTATGTATTGGATACACAGGCCTTGCACAGATTTCCAGGCCCTCTATGACCTTCCTCAAACTTGCAGAGCAAGAATAACACTTTTTTTTTTTTTTTTGTAGAGATGTACCTTAAGGGTATGCTAACCAGTAGTGCTCGGTAGTGAGAAAGAGATAGGCCCACACCTCCCACAACGAAAAAAAAAAAATGTGTCTTAAGAACCTTGCTCCTCTGAATGAATTTACACTGTGCTCAGATCTTTAAATTTAACACAGAAATCTCACCATGTTTTGGGGTG
Source organism: Anas acuta (assembly GCF_963932015.1). NCBI lineage: Eukaryota > Metazoa > Chordata > Aves > Anseriformes > Anatidae > Anas > Anas acuta. The sequence continues at coordinate 65,619,300 of NC_089017.1, read as the reverse complement.
TAGTTTTTAATTTAATCTAACTCTGACAAGCACAAGGCATACTGAAACAGCAGGCCAGTGAAAATGCAGGGATTTAGAAATCAAGTCAAGATACTGCAACATACACTAAGAAGTTGGGAGCAAACTGCTGCCTCACCTGTTGTCATGCTGTTGCCTGACAAAATGCTTTGCACTGAGGTTCAGCCACAAATCTCTAAGGCCTCCGAATCTAAAATGACTGAACAAGAGGAGAAATACATCTGCAGGATTCTTTGCCTCTGTGTCTGTCTGGCAGGCACCTTTTGGCTCAGGGGAAAAAAAAAACACTGTGGTTTAATGCCTCCCTGGCACTAATTTTATTGCTTTTCAGAAGCCTTTTTTTTTTTTTTTTTCCTTTCCTTTACTACAGGACACGTTGCTGTGGTTGTGATGATCCTCAGGTTTCATGACACGATCGCTGCCTCTCCAGCTAAGCCTGGAGCACAGCAATAAACAGACTCTGTGATCACCAAACCCAACATCCAAAAAGAGCCCCCTGCCTTCAGGAGTGGAAGGAGGAATTCAGCTTCTTCGAAGCAGCAGAGCCAGGGAAACTGCTTCTGTGACCCGAGGCTGTGTCATACCTAGCAGACACTTTCAAAAGATAAACTCCTTCACAGGGAGGCTGCTCCACCTGCAGCAGCACTTTATTCCTGCTAGTTAGCCTTTCTCTTCTGAGATAAGAGTAATGGAAAGAGATGCGTATCAGGGAAGGTACTCACCTCCCTTTACAGGAAAAGCAGATTTATGACTCAGCTCACTGGGCTGAGCTAAAGAAATCAAGAAGTATTTGGAAGGGATTATGTTGCCTTGCATGCAGCAGCTTGTATTCCTTAAAAATATACAAACCGATGATCGACCCGAAGGGAGGAAGATGAACCAGGAGCAAGTTCTACTCTTATTACAGCTCTTACTTGGTGGTACCAGAGCACTTCACAAACACCGATGAATTCAAGCTCACAATACTGTCTAAATACTATATCCACTAAATACTATATCCAACAGAGGAAAACTCAAGAAGAGAGCTATTACTTTACCCGTTGATAGGTTAGAAACCCAAATTAGAAACAAAATGCAAGGCTCCACCCAACAGATTGCATATGACAACTAACACTTGCACCTTACTTTGCAGAGGATGCTTTGTACTGGGCTTAACCAGCAGGGTTTTGGTAGCAGACGACTACAGGGGTGGTGGGAGGCCAACACCTGCCCTGTGCCACTCACAGCCACTTCCAGCTGGCTCCAAAACTGCCATAAATAACCCACCGTGTGCCAGAACTTCAACCAGAGAAGTCTGTGGCTCCTCTGCTCACAAACAGTTCAGAAAGAGCAGCAGCTGCTAGAAGGCGAGGACACGGGGATGGAGGCACCGTTAGGGCCTGCATCATGCCTCACCTCACCAAAGGGACTGGCAATGTCTGGGTGTAATGTGGAAAAACCAGAGTGAGTGGAGACTCCGAAGAAGGGAGAGAAGGTTTCTGTTAAATTTGAGCCTGGGGAAGAAGGCCCTTCTTTCCTGAGCATTTTGTTCAATTACTAGTCTTTTTTTTTTTTTTCTTTTCCCTTGATATCCATATTAGTTATCAAAAACTTTTTTTTAATTGGCAAAAAATGAAGCAGAATTCCCCAGCTCAGGACTGTTTTGCTCACAAGGTGCTTACAAGGTGCTTGGCGTGTTCTTAAGTCCTACATGCTAAGAAATCAGTTGTTTAAAAACAAGAGTGGTGGAGAAAAAAGCAGAAGAGCATTGCTGCTTCTGGAGCTGCACTGAGTCCCACTAAAAAGCACATTTAGATTGTTTCAAGCGTCCTGTGTAAGCATCTGCACAAGGTGAGAATGGGATGGAGGCACAGACATTGCCCAGCTAGACAACTTTCAGCCACAAAAACAGGCTCAGAGGTAAGCTAAGGTGAACTGTGACAGTGGAGGATAAAATCAGTCAGTGGGAGCCAGTACAAAGCAGATGCCACATCCTAAATTCAGACCTTTGTTTATTTCCTGATAACTTCCCTGTGGAGATATGCTGCGAGGGTCTTCTGAGACCTCTTGTGGTACACACTGCCTGTCTGCCTGTCAACTGTGCGAGAGACCAGGTATGTCCTCAGACTTCTTATTTCCTCCCAAATTAACCAACTGGCCATGCCTTGTTTTCTTCACGACCACCTGTGTGGTCAGAAAGCGTGCCAGCTTCCATTTTTTTCCTCTCAAAGCAGCTCTGTGAAAGGCTCAGGGACCTGTCAAAGTAACACAGCCTCGGGGATGTGAAAAAGATAAGGAGCATTTTAGACTACAGCCCCCACTTTAACTGAAGCTATGCAACTCCTGAATGGAAGGGGGGAACCCTATTTGACTCACTTGCTTCATTTGATTTTACAGCTGCTGCACGGGGTTGCAGAAGGCTGATAAAATCTCTTTTAAACAGACAGAGTAAGTCCTGCCAGCAGGCTAATATTACTATTCATCTACTGCCTGCTTCCCTCATTATTCTCCCTTTTTGGAGATATGTTGATAAGTACGTTGCCTTCCTGTTTATTAAAGCATGTGGCAGTCTGATTTTATTTAATCAGCCCTTGGCCTATTTTCTAATTAAGGGAGATAATGTAGGCTCGTTTCCTGCCACGGTGAACCTGGCAGGGCATAGGTTGTCCTCAACTACCACACTAGAATCCAAGATTATTTGCTATGTCTGCTGTTGTCTGGCAGCTCCTCCCTTTCTCTCTGCCCAGCTGAAGACAAAAGTACAGACTTTTTTTGTTTGTTTGTTTATTTATTTATTTTTTTTTTCCCTGACTTTCCATGCTGCTGACACCCACCCAAGTGGGAGACAGGGAGATGAAAGAAGCAGGTGGGGCTTCGTCAGATGGCTCACACGATGCCCTCCCAGTGCAGGTGGAACAGTTTTCTGGAAGACCATGAATCCCAGCTAAGTTTGTAATGCTGCATCCTGTGATAGCACTAAGGGCAGTTTTGTGAAGGGAGGGAATAGTGGAAGGCAGGGGGGAAGCACACACCAGTTGGAGCACATTCCTAGCCTGCTCTCCTGATAGGCTTCAGTCATTACACAGCACGTACACGTACCACCCCTGCAACAGCTCAGACTCCCACAGAAACACTTTGCCATGCTTCCAGGAATATTTAATACCGTCTCCTTGTGCCTTTATGTGGAACGATTGAAAACCTGCCTGGAGATGGTTGTGGGCAACCTGCTGTAGGTGACACTGCCTCCAGAGGAGTGGGCTGGACTACAGGGTGTCCACGGGTGCCAGCCAGCCTCAGCTGTTCTGTGCTTCTGCAGGAAAAGAAATCCCAGTGGTTCTAGCACTGCGTAAATGAGCTGTGTGATAAATACTTTCCAAACCCTGACCTGTGGAGAAATGTTGCCCTGATCCCTTTTAAAGTTGGCTAAACGACCACAGTGGGGGTTTGTAGGTCAACTGCTTTCTGAATTGTCCCATGCTTTCACTTCTCTGTCTACACTTTTATTTTCATTTAAGAGCAACAGCAAAAGTGTTTCAATTTCTGAAGTCTTACTTTTGGATACAGTAAGTTTCATTTTGATCCACCTCAGGCCAAAAGGAAGTGTCTGGTTTTGTTACGCTGTTAATTGTCTGAACCTCTGTCTCACCTCATCTGTTTCACTTAGATCCAGATCTAACACACGCAATACTTTCACAAACACCTACTTAGAGATTTAAAAAAAAAATAAATCCCATTTCACCTTTATACAGACCACTGTTCCCTTCACATGTATTCAGGTGTCTGCTATGAGAACCATGCTGTTACTAACTAGTGAAAAAAAAAAAGAATAAAACTATATAAAACATATAGTACAGGAAGGAGCAGAATAAAAATGAACTTTTGAAAAATGACAGCATTCCCCACCTTGCATTTTTCCATACAAAACACATTGCATTTTTATCTTTTGACTGAGCCTACTGAGCACCCCACAAATGCTGCAGCAGATGGAACAGATCTGTGGTCAGAGGCAAAGTTCTTCCTTTTAAATTGCCTGTGTTCAACCACTGACCTTATTCCCAGAGGAAATCCACTGCAACAAGTGTGGGAAAGGCTCAGTGAAGGGCAGCTGAAAATTTCCTAGAGCTTTCTCCCAGACCTTAAACTTACCAAAGGCTCTAGTTCTTTGCGGTCTATCAGGTTGAGCTCTGTCACAAAGTAATAAAAATGCTTGTAACAGGTATTGATGTGGGCCTCGGCCCCCATAAGGATGATACGGTCAAAGTGATGAATGTAGACGTGAACAAACACCCGAAAAAGCCGGCAGAGTATCTTCTTGCAGATCTGAAGGAAGTTCTTTGGAAAGGGAACACCTGTGAATAGAGAAGACAGGGTTGTCACAACCATCCTGTCATCCCACGACAATGGCTTTGGAGCAAAGCAGAAGTTTGTAACTACAAAAGAGCCTATGACTTCTTGGGCTTCCTTTCCAACCCATGAGATCACTTCATGAATCTGTTTAGCTTACTGCTAGCACCAAAGGTAACCAGGTACATAAGCATTTCAATGGCTCAAGACCAACAGGTACAGGATCTTTTTTCCCTTAGTAGTTTAATGGTGGAACAGCCCGTGTTGTAACATACAGTAATTTTCACTGGATTGCACACTGTCTCATTGACACCAATGGTTTCACGTCCTGACGTGGCTCTCACATACTTTTATAGACAGTTTGTCATAGAAGTGATAGACTGTCTTCAGTGGCATGTTCACCATGGCAGATTTAATAATGAAGAGAGATTAAAGGACCATTCCCTTTGCTTTCACCTTCTTCTCAGTTATGCGTACTGCTATGACGGCTGTTTTATAGAAAAGCTCGAAGACCCGCATGTTTTTGCAGATACCCCAAAACAACCGTCCCAAAATAACTTGTAAGTTAGACCGCTCTGCAGCTGAAGACTCCAAAGCAGCAGCAAAAGCAAGATTTGCAAGTAAATCATCAACAGTCCATAGTGTAGCACTAACAGTGCCTTCAATGCTCCCTTTCATTAGAGACTTATCTATACGGCACTGTGTATCATGGAGCTGCCACAAAACCCTGAAGGATTCACCTCCTTCTACGGCTGTGCCCTGGACATGATGACTTCAGTGTCATCCTCAAAACTCCAATGCTACTTTGCTTTTTTGCGTATCCTCCTGATTTTTCAGTTATATTCCACGTGTTAGTCAGATCTGAACTACATAACTGTAGTTATTACTTCTTAAAAAAGAAAAAAAATCTCATAGCTTATCAGCTCCATAACCACTGGAAGACTGGCTCATGTTCTCAACAAGGAAAATGTTTATTATTTGCAGAAGGAAGATGGAGATATTAAATTAACATTATAACACACTTTATAGTTTTAAAGTTTTAGTATCCTCTTACATATTGCTCAATACCCCTCAATACTCTATACTCCTCGATACTCAGTTGGTGAATTTTTATTATGAGGACATACAGTGAGAATTTCAATGTTTAAAAGAGAATTTTAAACAAATTGTCAGCTGTGGCTGTAGCGCTCTGGGTCCCAACAGGAAAACACGCCTTACTCTGGACTCCCTGGTCCCATGCATGTCGGTATCACAGGGTGAGGTGTATCTGTGGCTGATGTGAGCAGCACTATGCATCTTAACAGACAAGTGGGGAAGCCTCAGCACTCAGATGTGTCCTGATGTCAGTCCTGTGGGCAGACCCTAAAGGTACACTCCATGCCAACTAGGAGTAGGTCTGAGCAGAAACTATGTTTAGGCCCAACTAATCCAAATAATTCCTTAGTCATCTGGAGGAACCTAACATTCCCTCAAACTAAAATGAAACAGCCTTTTATGCTATGCACACAGCAGCCTACACAGAGTACGACACAAACAAGCACAGCAAGACTGCAGACCCTAGTCTGCAGCAAACGCAGGATTAAAGGTCTGAGCGTGTGAAATCAAGAGAGACATCAAGGAAGCTCTGGTGCTCTTTTTCTCACACGTTTCCTGAGCAGTAACAATGACCAGCAAAGCAGAACTAATGTACAGTCAATTAAAGAAATTCAGTTTACTACACTGAGGGACAAGGTATGGAAAGTGGGAAGGACAAGACTGGAGGGCAGAGTTCACGCCTACTATTCATTTAACAGAAATGCTCAGGATATCCGTGAGCTACATTCACGTTTGCCATCGCTGAGGTACAGATGACGTGCCAAAGTGCCTTGGTTTCTTTGGCCTGTGCTGGCTCATTGGAGGCAAATTCTTCTGACATAATTTCGGGCAGCTTCAAAGACACAGCCCAGCCTTCTTGCTCCTGATGCACAAACTAGGGTCCAGAGAAATAACTGCATCTGTTGGAGCACAGTTACTTTACCTCCTTCAGAAACATTTGCTTTTGGTTGTCACATCTAATTGTAGGAATTAGTTCATCTCAAAGCCAAAGTCAGTATCTCAGGCCACAGAGAAGGAGGCCTAAATGCTCAAGCCATGAGCTTAGACATCTCTAAACTACAGAAATCACAGTAGGTACAGCTGTCTTGGCAATATTTGAATCAAAATCCCACGCAATTAGCCAAACACCTGGATTATTAAAAGTGAGATGTCATTTCCAAAGGCAAAATTAATATATCCAAAATATGTAACAGAAACACCAGTTAGTTAACCAGGTGGATCACATTTCTTCAGGAACAGCTATATCAGCAGCCTGATTTACAGTTTTGTTGATCTACCCAAACCAGAATTTTAAAGATGCCCTCTAAAAAATATGTAACACTTAAAAAAAATGGGGCGGGGAGAGTTCCTTATGTTGTCACTGCAAGCTGATCTGAGCAAGGAGGGCAGAGTTTCCTAGGCCAAAACATGCACGCCCCAAGTGCAGAACAAGCAGGTCCATCCCCAGGGGCTGGCAAGAACAACACTGTAATGAAGAAGGTCCCACTGCTGCCACAGCTGCCAAAAGCAAGCCCAAGACATCAGACTGGCAATAGGCAGATCCTTGCAGTCCATGAAATTAGACAAGAAAGGTGGCAGAAATGCCATCTCAAAGGAAAAAAACATACCTAATACAACAGAACAGATCCTGAACTGAGTTACAGCAAATTGAACCCAAAGTAATGCCATCAAGACTTGAAAAATCAGAGTGAGCTGGTTCCAGATTTATACTCTGAGGTCAGAATTTGGCCTAATGTTTTCTTCCCACTGCAACTGTTATAAATAAATCAAATACCAAGCGCAATCATTACCCGTGACCCTTGGGAAATGACTAGCTTAGATTTAGATCCTTGACTTGCTGAGGAGCCAACAGTCCTTCAGCTGAGCAATAGTAGCCTTTGCCTTCTCCCTCCCCCCCCCAAGTCCTTTTCAGCATGCAGTCTGTGTTTCTTAATTTGTTTCTTGGATATTTGAAAAGAATTAAAAAAGCAGTGTCCAAGTATTGAAGTCTGAGTGCTTACAAGAAAGATGACCGTCTCCATATCTGCAAGGTGATAGAGACAGAATGTAAAACCACCAAATTAGATTGCTAAACCATGTTATTAAAAGGTAAAGGAATACAGAGATGGCAATGATTTTCATTTTTTTTTAAGCTAGCTGCTATTTGCTGGGAAAAAAAAAAGTATTTCTGGATGCATGAACTGTCAGCCTTGACTCTTCTGCAGGCTAAGACCCAGTGCTGCTGTATGAGAAGAATGTAACAGGAGGATCCTCTTTGTTGACCTGGAGCTCAAAACCCCAGAGCTCCTGATAATGTCCCAGAAAGGTGACAAGTTACGGATACGCTCTCAAACATCCCAGTCATGCCATGCAGGCTCCTTTTCTTCAGGGTTATACATGCAAATGGAAAACAATTTAGTGGAGGATAGACACGTATAACATGTCCTCCTGAACAACCACTACGCGTTTTGAGGCCCTGCTTCCCAGAACATGGCTGAACATTGCCCATAGTAGAGAATAACCTTTTTTTCCTTCTCTCTGTGCTTCTGCACAGCCTTGTTGTTGTTTCTTTTGTTCCTTTTTCTCCCCGTTCCCCTTCCCTTTAATTAAACCATTCTCATCTCCAACCTCGAGCTCTTTGTGTTGTATTTTCTCCCCCTTCCTCTTTGAGGAGGGGGGGGTGAGAGAGCAGTTGTGGTGGAGCTCAGCTGCCCACCCAAGTAAAACCACCGCAGCTGTGCAGAGGAAAGGATCAGGAAATGTGCTGGTCACTGCTCACCTGAACATAAGCCAGCAGTGTGCCCAGGTGGCCAAGAAGGCCAGCAGCATCCTGGCTTGTGTCAGGAGCAGTGCAGCCAGCAAGAGCAGGGAGGTGATCGTCCCCCTGTGCTCTGCTCTGGTGAGGCCGCACCTCGAGTGCTGTGTTTAGTTTTGGGCCCCTCACTACAAGAAGGACATCAAGGCCCTGGAGAGTGCCCAGAGAAGGGCAACAAGGCTGGTGAGGGGCGTGGAGAACAAGTGCTGTGAGGAGCGGCTGAGGGAGCTGGGGCGTGTTTGGTCTGGAGAAGAGGAGGCTCAGGGGAGACCTCATTGCTCTCTGCAGCTACCTGAAAAGATGGCGTGGAGAGCTGGGGGTCAGCCTCTTCTCTTCTCTACCTTTCTTAATTTGCTGCCAGCAGATTTGTTCCTTTGCCTGCGTGAGCCTCCAGACCTAATCCCTTTCCACCAAATGGACATTTAGCCTAGTGTTGACACTGCTGGCCTGTGGTCTCATTTCTTTGAGTAATCCACTTACATGGCAACAGCAAACACTGTCAAGGCCCACCTCTCAGGAAACTCACTCTAGAAAAGCAGTATTGTTACTGCTATCTGCTAAAAAGGCTTGTGCAGTGTCCACCAGTGAGTTAATGGCCTGTTGGTTTAAAACACGGAGGTGTTTTCATGTTGTGATGAAGCCCTGTCAACACAAAACCTGTTCTTTGTGTGACACAGAATATCAGTGGAACAAGAAAGAGATAGAGACCAGATGTTAAAGAAACTAAATTAGGCAGGGATAAAAGAGGGTGACTAAAGGTCTGAGATGAATACAGCTGGCAAAGAGGCTCCTTCTTTTGACACAAAACCATCATGGCTCCCCTCACCCCAGTATGTGCAATGACCTCCCCCAGAAGCAGGTGAGCACTGCAGGAAGCGAGTCACGACGCATTTTTCTCCTTGCTGCCTTTTTTTTTCTCTAGGCAAGAGGAAAAACCCATGCAGTCGCAGCAAGCTGGCGCTGAGGAACAGGCCATGCTGCTCGGCCTTTCTGCCTGCAATGCTGCCGTCAGCTCTGGGCTGGCTCATGCTGCTGCCAGCAGCTTGCAACGAGAGATAAATCTTCCGTGATGCCAGATCCACGAGCACTTCTGACCTTCTGTGTTTGTGCGGTTTGAAGACTCACTTTACCCAAGGGAAGATGGTAAGCCCTTTGGCAATTGTGCACAGAAATAGCACCGTGCATTTTAAGGTCCTTTAGCAGGCCACAGTCATAATTCATCCTTTTTTTTTTTTTTTTTTTTTTTTAAACACACATATGGGAAAAGTAGGGGGACTCCTTTCTCCACCAGCAGAAAGACAGATAAAATACTACTGCAAATGCTGCTTAAAAGCATGCCACTGTGGAAAAGTCGGAAGTTTTTCAATTTAATAACAGAGAAAGACAACAGTGTTATCAGAAACCAACAACGTCCTCCCTCTGTGTTTTCCTCCTCCTACCCCAGCCCCAAGTACAAAAATTTGCAAAAGATGCCCTCAGTGGTGGCTAGAAACTTTGCTGCAAAAACACCTATCCCAATCCAAGCACTTACCTCACTGTGTGCACACATCAGAGAATTGTTTGACTCCTTGCACTGCTCAAGCATCCAGCAGCTCTCTCCTCTGCTGTACACCAACAAAAGGATGATGGCAGCACATTTTGCCATTTAATTAACTCCACCAGGTGTCTTAGAGGCAGGCAAATACCTGAGTACACAAACCACCTGAACTGGACGCCCTCCTGCTGCCTGTCCCAGGCAAGGTGAGCTCTGCCCCAGCCAACAAACAGGCCAAGAAACCCATTAGGGCAGATCTGCAGGCCCACAAGGCAATAAGGAAACCGAGGGCCATAAAAAGCAGCCGAATCGTGTTTGTGTGGCAGTGCAACTCATCAAACACATCTGTCTGCCCTGGAAGAGCCACCTTCACCATAGAAACAAAATGAGATTTGCTGGAGCTCTGCATTTGGACAACTGTGTATGGCATTAATATATACACAGTCTAAAACAGGCTTGGAGATGCATCGGAGTAATTTATGGCTCTCCCTGCCTTAGCAGGGGCTATATTACAGATCAACAAAAAGCAGCCACTTCTGGGGCAGAAATTGCAGTCGTTTGGCAGAGTAACATGTGACAGCTTGGGGTGGGAAAAGAGAGATTAGCAACATGCTGAGTCAGTGTTAGAAAAAAGAAGGTACTAACACTGGAGCCTGACTAAGGCATCGGTGGAAAAACTTTCCTTCCCACCTGGCACAGGTCTGTTAACAGCTTCATCCCTACAGCACCTACCACAGCCTGACAATTTCTGGGTAATGACGTGGTTTCAGCATCCCATGCTGAGTACATCACCGCCCATCGTGGCTTTCATTTTTGTTATTAACTTCTGATATTTTCAGGACACAAACATTCTGGTCTCCCATTTATTTCACGAGAACAGGCTGTTCCGAGGGCCCCTCTTGGGCTTGCTGCTGCTGTACGAAGAGGCAATGTGAAGTATTACTGCAAGCAGCAAGCAGCTTGGTCTTTCTTGGAGAAGCACTGAGACTGAACAGCCTGCTGTCCCCAGCACACGCTGTGTGCCAGCATCTAACTAAAAGCAGAGGCCTTACACCTGCCCAAACCTACGACATGACACGACGTTAACAAGTCACTGGATGTGAAAGGTCAGCATGGTTAATATCACTAAAACAATGTTTGCTCTCTGAATGACTGCTGTGTTCAGCTCCTTCCCAGGGGACCATTCAGAAATGTTCAGAGCACAAACAACTCAGATCACAGCCCTTGTGTCTCTCCCAGGGCAAACCACTTTCTGATCCTCTGATACCTGAGCTGAGCTAGGAGTCAATTACCTACACAAAGGTATCTTCAGTGTATATTGACAGTTCTTTGGAAAAAAAAATCTGTAAGTTTTACAAAAGTAATTTTTCTCTGCAGTACACAGAGAATGCAGAACGCAGCTCTCTCCCATGAGACAGGGAAAGAGAATAAAACAGCAGCATGCAAGGGAAATTCAGTGGGAGACCAGGAGTCCTGGTCCAAAAAACTAAGTGAAAGCAGAACAAAATCCAGGTCCTGACTCCGCTCAAGTTAACCCTGACTTACAACAGAGCAGCCTCGAGCAAAGCCCGGTGTCCTGAGAGAGAAATCCTCAGGCTGGCAAGCAAAAGTCCGTCAGGGCTTCCCAAACTTCTTTTAACTACTCGTGCTTTTATAACACCACATCCGGGGGTAACATAACAGATGTTTTTTACTACTCTGCTGTTACAGCTGCTGAAGGAGTTGTAAAATCAAATGGACCCATCAGCTGAAGAGACAGCAACCAACCCAACCTTCCTCACCTGCACACAGGTCTGAGGCTGCAGCCTGAGCAATGCTGCCCCCGATGTCCCCTGCCCCTTCCCCTGCTCCACTGGGACCTCTCCGTGCTCCCAAATTTTCCTTCTCTCATTTTCTTGGAACTGCCTCTGTAAAAGAGGTCAGCCTCTCCCTCCCTACCTCCCTCCTCCCCTGAAAACACAAACTGATGTGGGTAAAGTCCTGCTCTTAGGAGTGCCTCTGCTTTCTGCAGTAACATGTTTGTCAGGTAAAAGGAAGCCCATTTTCCATCCTGCTGGAATAGGAACCAGAGCACACTGGACTTCACTCTCACAGAGGACTGCGCTACCCGAAGCTCTAGCTGCACACACAAGGTTCCAGGTTATGTCTACAAGCACAAATCCACCCACAAACACAGCCATGCACGTTCACTCCGTGGAAAAACAAAACAAAACAAAACAAAACAACAACTCCTAACAGGTTTTGGATCCAGTGTAATTCCACTATAGGAACTAAGTCACGCAAACAGAACCTGAGTATTTTGATTGCATACACCCCAATAAGACTACCTCTACCCTTAATGCATGGGCCAACAACCCTTGGGTTTATGAGGTATGCAAAACCTACAAAGACGCTACTATGATTTAAATAGATTCTTTCAATAGGTCATAAACAGGTGAGATCTGTCTCTTGAAATGCCTGGGGCTCTGGCTGGTACCTGGAAACTGAATGAAACTTTACAGCTAATGTCATTGAAAATGGGTCTGGAGAATCAGTGAGCAAGAGTATCCTCCTTCCTTTAAAGCATTACAAAGCTAAGCAGCATAATATTATTTTAACATCACTAGCAAGGAGAATTACAGAATTAGTTTCAAAAGTTGCATTAACTTGACCTTAACCGAATACTTTTGCAAGATTAATGCACTAGTCAAAGCTTTTAATGAGCATACATCAATAACAATCAAATGTTCCACGGGACGAATACTTTTCAAACGTAACAAATAAAAGTAGTAATTTAAAACATACCTGCCCCAAAATAAGTTGTTTTGCTGCATTACCAAATTCAAATGTGAATGGGATGCACCCTGATCTCAGCAGAGTAAAAGTTTCTCTTTAAAAGACATTTCACAGGGTTAATGCACTCTCCATCCTTCCCTAACTCATCCTCCAGCGTTCAATTCCTGCTCACCACTGCCTCAAATATGAAAGATTTTTGACAGCCTTGAACACTACCTTTAGCAGAAACACCTCAGACCCCACTAATAATGGGTAGCATCAGAATGGGAGCCACTGACAGACCATTTAACTAATATATAAAGAACATTTCTACTTTGCAACAGCTACAGCTGCATGAACTCTTCCTGGGGTCTTGAAAACTGCCTATAAACATTTTCTGCGATTCCATTAATGCCTAGTGAATGCCATAGAACTGAAAGGAAAATAAGGCAAAGATTATTTTACTTTTGTTTTCTTCCACTGAAGCTCTCTTTCCAACTTCCATTACGTTTATTTCATGTAGAAGAAAACACTCAATATACCTTAAGATTCATAATTGAAAAGCCCAGAGAAGGGCAAAACCAAATCCATAAAGTGTGTCTCTTTATGGTATCTGCTTTCCACACAAATTAATAAAATCCTTTTTTTTTTGTGTAAAGACCATTTATTTCCATTCCATCTCACAGACACACAATAGATATCACTTACCCTTCTGTATTTCCTTTTACCTTGTATCTTAAACTGGTCGGATCTTAAGCTGTTCAGATCCCCAAGCTGATTTTATTAGGCAAGGACAATTTAACTGAAAGTGATGTATATAGTGCCTTTTTTGTTGTTGTTCTTTTTAGCACAGCTTTAGAAACCTACAGTAAGACTAAGTGCACTTAGTCTAGCAAGGGTAATCACTGTAGTTCAGCAACAGAACTAAACATTTTTCTCTTTATTGCTGAAGAGACTGATTTATCTGTTTAACATTAATCATCCGAGGAGGAAACATTCATTCATCTTATGTCTACTTTTTTAAAGTCTATATGTCTATATGTTTTTATCTATATGTTTAATGTAAGTTTACACGATCTCTGCCACTGTGCATATGGTATTCAACATCAATCACCTTTTAGGTTTATGGAGATTTATACGGGCACGCTGTTAACTAACATAGCTGGAAAGCAGACTAAGATGTGGAAGTATAGATAAAACTTGTGTGTAAAACCTGACAAAGAGTTGGCAGCTTTATGTATCTGGACACCTAAAATCTCCTGTCTGCAAGGCAGGATGATGAGAGTGTGGTCTTGGCTCAGCCATTATCCTGAGACATCTTCAAGCCGGAGGCAGACAATAGCACAGGTTCCAGTTGCCACCTCTGCAGTGTTTGCAGGCTTTGAGTCTCCTTGTTCAGGATACGAGTACCAATGAGCTAGGTAAGATTCAGAGCACTGGCACCTGACAGTGCTGCTGAAGAGAAGAACTACGCTAGCACCTGGAGTCATGTCTGCTGTGCATTTCAGGAAAAAAAAAAAAAAAAAAAAAAAAGGACAACCAAGAACTGGGTAGGGAGCTCCAAGCCACTACAGATTCATTTCACTTGCATGCACTCACTAGCACAGGTCTGACAGGTCAAGCAGCTGGAGCAGACCTTCAAAAGGGTTTCATTTTTGTATTTTGAAAAGTATCTGCAGGTGCTGGGCTCAACCTGTCTCTTCCATGGAACAAAAAGCATGAATAAATCATAAAAAAAAAAATAAATTGTTATTTTCTTCATGCTTTCTCACAAGACAGCTGTTTAAATTTTTGATTCCTAAAATCCTGAAGACAGCATCAATACTACTTGACTGAAGCCTCCTCTCGCCCCAGTGAGGATTTCCAGTTGAATGTTTCTTAAAACTCTAGGTCTTCATGCTGGCAAATGGGGCACCTTGACAACTGATCCTTTACTTTCCTTTCCAGGAAGCCGAATGTTATGGAAATAATGTCTAATGGGGTGTAATTTGTTCAGAGTGTGTTTTACAACTGGATAACTCCACCTGTGATGCATGATAGAGACCAACTGGGTCCTGAGATCACATGCTCGAGGCTCCGTGCCTTTTTCTTTCCTCCTCTCTCCGAAATGAACTCAGAAGCAGGTGTAGTTCTGCTGAAAGCAAAAGCTTAGCGTCGTCATGGAAGTGGGACTGTTCGGAGAACAATAAATGTCAGCACACACATGTATTTTCAGAGCAGGGAATTAATTGCTAGTAACTGCAATGAGATAAAACTGACAGTCTGCAAGGACCAAATACTTGACTTTCTCTACTTGGATTGCATAGATCCTGGTCAGGATGAGAGAAAATCAGTGAGCAAAATATTTAATCTTTAACAGTAGCATAGTATGCTCTGTCAGTGCACTGCAAGAGGCTTCAGCATGCAAAGTGGAAGGATGGGAAGAGACCCAGTGATGTGCTACACATCTGCAACACAGTGCCTCAACCTTCAAATATACAGAGGATCACTGAACCTTCAGAACGAGATTTCTACAAATACCAACTAAGCAACTGCTCATTTAGACAACGTATGCTTTAGGCATGTGCATTCTCTGAGATCTAATTGCTAGTAGGGATCTGGCAGGGAATTAATGTATGGTATTTAAGAACTAACACCTGACTCTATGGAAAAGAGAAACTTACTGAGGAGTGTCTGTGGTCCAGCACTCAGATTGAGCATGGATGGATCTGTGCTGGGAAATACACTGACATTCAAAAAACAATTATTACAGACTGTGTTCAAAAGAACTGCTAACTGAGGGTAAAAGCCTGGGCTGAATACAAACGGTATGGAAGAGAGAGGGGACTCCATTTGCCCCTAACAGATTGATGCTGCAGCATGCAGTGCTCTTCAATATGTAGGGCACAGAAATTCACTCAGTAATTTCTGTATCAAGTCATACTTTCTGGCTTTACTATGGTTGGGAATTCACTCATTTCCCAGAAATAACACCTTCTGTGTTACTGAAACATGATAAAATATAAAAAAATCTTCAAAAGCAGCATTGTGTCAGTATGGACGGCATGTTCCTATACATTCTGACTGACTTTGGAAATTCCAAATTTCTGGTTAAGTAAACTGAGCTAAGTTTACCCTGAACCCCATGGATACAACTGCATTGCTCACCATGGACATGAGGTCAGAGCTAGCCTGTTTATTTTTTCCTTGAAAGCGTCACCATACAGAGTCTGCCACTCCTGGTCCTGATTCAGGGAACTTTTTCAGTGGGACTGCTCCCTGGACAAGTACTGACCAAGCTAATTGCTTGGTGAGCATCCAAACACTGCGAAGGCTGCAAGACATTCAGAAGCAACTGACTTCATCCTAAAGCCTCTTCAGGAGCTTAGGAGATCCTGCTGCTTTTAGTGAGCATGGGAGACTCTTATGGTGCCATCACAACTGCTCCTACACTGGCATATTTTCTGTTGTAGCACGTAAACTCTGGGAATCATTCGGTTATATGAAACATTGGGATGATTTTATACACACATATACACAAGTAGACGTATTGCAATGTTAACTGCAAAGTGTGAGTCTTCTTGATTCTGCTGAAAAGTCTGAAACATGGAACACTAAGGATGGTATCCAAAATACCAAAAAAAAAATTGTTTAAAAAATGTGTTCTTTTGCTGTTATTAAGACAGACTGAAGGTTGCCTTTTAACTTGTGAGTGAGTTCTCATGCAAGATGACTGAAGAGCAGAGACATCCCTCTGACCCCCTCCGTGTGTTCATCCATTTGGAATTTTCTAAGGACTGTCCCTTACCAGAAACTCTGCGATGGTGTCACCTGGAGCTCCTTCAGACCCTCAGTGAGCCACATTTAGTCCCAACAAAAGTTTTGACACTGCTATGGACAGTACTGCTTCACAACCAGGCTAAGGGAAGAGCATATTAAATATAAATAAAAGGAAGCTCTCCCTGTGCATAGATCACGAAGCAGCATATATAGTCTGTAACACTTTCGCTTCCTAGCAGGAAGCTTTGGTTTAGAATAAAAGCTGCATCAGTCCCTGAAGCTGAGATGTTTGTGGCACCTTGCCAATTCCAGAAATCTGTTTAGAAACTGTGAACATCTCGGTCTGACAAAAGACATAAAAAACTAACCAACAGTAATTTTTCTTAAGTGCTTTTGGGTCTGGTTTACATACTTTGAATGTGAGGATTGGCAAGACAGCAAACAATTCCATGAGCTTATTCTTATTGTGCATACTGAAATTGCCATGAAATTTAACTGCTTCTACAATCCACTGAAAAAAGGTTTACGATTTCTGGGTGATCCGTGTAGATAAATGCACCTCACTCAGAAATGGAAAGAAAAAAATAAGGTTGCTCCCATCACAGGATTTGGAAAAAGGAGAATTGTAATTCTACACACACACACAAAAAAAAAAAAAGCCCCGGGAAGAACAAGAATAATTATTCTGCATTGCGACTTTCCACATTAAGCTTTTGCAAAGACGCTTTGGAGCTCCCATTTTGATACCATGTAAAATGCCAAAGGACAGTTCTTCTTCCAGAAGTGACAAAATTAGTCTGTACACAAGCCCATGATTTATTTTGGACAAAACTTCCTATGATTGGTGCTTGGACATGTCCCAAAAAAAAAAAAAAAAAAAGAACACTGTCTCCCCCCAAACAATTAATCAATCAAACAAATGTTCTTATCACCTGTCTTTTACAGTGGCAAAACAGATTGCCTGACTGAATACATCAAAAGGGGCAGGTGTCCTTCAAGAAGTCCAATAAATTCTTTAACAAGATGGTTGCTTTGTCCCTGTAAAACTGGAGGAACTGCTGCGCTGAGTGATGGCAGCTGAAGACTTACCTTTGTAAAATTGCAAAGCTTCTTAAAGTAATCTTAGTGCACAACATGAGGTGACAAGTACAAGTTACATAGGATGGCCTACTATTGCAAACATCTCTCTGTGTAGCGTTATAACATTTCTTATCTATTACCTCCTTTGAAAGTCTAACATGAGTATCAGAAACACAGATAATGCTGATAGGACAACAACAACAACAACAACAAAAGCTGTTGCAGTCAGTGTACCACTGCCTTAATAACTCAAAAGATCCATTACACTGTCACATCTAACAGAGATTTTCAGCTTAACACCCCTCAATCTGTCTGTCTTCCCTAAAACTTACAGCCCAGGCAGACACCCCATGGGGACAGCAAATGAATTGCACTTACTGCCACCTACCTCGCCACTTCTCTCGCATAATCTGCTACTGTTAGGGTACGTACACCCAACCTGTTTCCTGACGAACTGAAGTCAGAGCTGGCACACCGTGCCGAGCTGGGAAGCGTGTCTGTCTGCCTGGCATCACCACCAAACAGCAGTAAGCTGCCAGACACTGCCCAATGTGCCTGCACCAAAAACCCTGCTGGCCTGCATGCCTCTCTTCTGTGCAAAGAGATTACAAACAGCCGTGGGACAAGCAGGGTTTTACACAATGGCAGAATTGCAGCTTTTCTTCTGTGCCCCATGTAGGGCTGCAGAACTCCACTGCTGACTGTCAGCAGTCCCACAGTGCAAGATCTCAACCTATTTTCTATTTCTCAAAGAATACATAGGGCCGCTCCTTGATAGGGAAGGTCTTCTCACAGACGATGACATAGGCAAAGCAGAGACGCTTAACGCCTTCTTTGCCTCTGTCTTCAATGCTGATGATGGGCTTCGGGACCCAGGGTGCCCTGAGCTGGAGGACCGGGACGGTGGGGATGACAAACTCCCAAACGACCCTGAACGTGTGCGGGATTTGCTACTCCACCTGGATCCCTACAAGTCCATGGGTCCAGATGGGATTCATCCCCGGGTGCTGAAGGAGCTGGCGGACGTCATCGCGGAACCTCTCTCAATTATTTTTCAACAACCCTGGGAATCTGGAGAGGTCCCAGTAGACTGGAAGCTGGCAAATGTTGTGCCAATTTTCAAGAAGGGTCAGAAAGAAGACCCTAGCAATTACAGGCCTGTCAGTCTCACGTCAGTGCCTGGTAAAATCATGGAGAAGATGGTTCTCGAACGTATTGAGGCGCACCTGGGGGACAAAGCAGACATTGGTCCCAGCCAGCATGGGTTTGTGAAGGGTAGGTCCTGCCTAACTAACCTGATTTCCTTTTATGATAAGATCACCCATATGGTGGACCAAGGGAAACCAGCTGATGTGATTTTTTTGGACTTCAGCAACGCTTTTGACACGGTTTCCCATAGGATCCTACTGGACAAAATGTCCACCATACAGCTAAATAAAAACATCATACGATGGGTGAGCAATTGGCTAACAGGCAGGGCCCAAAGGGTTATGGTGAATGGCGCTGCGTCAGGCTAGCGGGCGGTCACTAGTGGGGTCCCTCAAGGCTCCATTTTAGGGCCGGTACTTTTCAATATTTTTATAAACGATCTGGATGTAGGAATAGAAGGCATTTTGAGCAAGTTTGCTGATGACACCAAACTTGGAGGAGTTGTGGACTCGAATGAGGGTGGAAAGGCCTTGCAGAGGGATCTGGATAGGTTGGAGAGCTGGGCGATCGCCAACCGCATGAAGTTCAATAAGAGCAAGTGCCGGGTCCTGCACCTGGGACGGGGAAACCCTGGCTGCACGTACAGACTGGGCGATGAGACGCTGGAGAGCAGCCTAGAAGAGAGGGATCTGGGGGTCGTGGTAGACAGCAAGTTGAATATGAGCCAGCAGTGTGCCCTGGCAGCCAGGAGGGCCAACCGTGTCCTGGGGTGCATCAAGCACGGCATCGCTAGTAGGTCGAGGGAGGTGATTGTCCCGCTCTACTCTGCGCTGGTGCGGCCTCACCTCGAGTACTGTGTGCAGTTCTGGGCACCACAGTATAAAAAGGACATGAAACTGTTGGAGAGTGTCCAGAGGAGGGCTACGAAGATGGTGAAAGGCCTGGAGGGGAAGACGTACGAGGAACGGCTGAGGGCACTGGGCCTGTTCAGCCTGGAGAAGAGGAGGCTAAGGGGAGACCTCATCGCAGTCTACAACTTCCTCGTAAGGGGGTTTCAAGAGGCAGGAGACCTTTTCTCCATTAACACCAGCGACAGGACCCGCGGGAACTGAGGCAGGGGAAGTTTAGGCTTGACATCACGAGGGGGTTCTTCACAGAGAGAGTGGTTGCACACTGGAACGGGCTCCCCAGGGAAGTGGTCACTGCACCGAGCCTGACTGAATTTAAGAAGAGATTGGACTGTGCACTTAGTCACATGGTCTGAACTTTTGGGTAGACCTGTGCGGTGTCAAGAGTTGGACTTGATGATCCTTAAGGGTCCCTTCCAACTCAGGATATTCTATGATTCCATGATTCTATGATTTACTCCTCCCCCTCGCCTCCCTTTCCAGCCAATAATTCATGCATTTATCATCTGCACTCTCAGAAGTGCAAAAGTAGCTTTTAGTATGTAAACTGCATAACTGTATCGCGATACCGCTTTCTTCACGGCGATTCATCAAAAATTTATAAAGAACAATGAGCAGATGGGGAAAATCCTGTGTACATTGTTACACAGCTCGATCAGAACTTCAGCTGTGAACCAAGAAACCTCTCTGCGCATCAGGAGGCGACCAGAGGTAGTTTATAACTGCATCAGTTGATAAGGGCAGACTGACCAATGTCATCTACCTGGACTTCTGCAAGGCCTTTGACGTGGTCCCACATGACATCCTGGTCTCCGAATTGGAGAGAGATGAGTTTGAAGGGTGGACCATTCGGTGGATAAGGAGTTGGCTTGAAGGCCCCACCCAGAGAGCGATGGCCCATGGCTCCATGTTCAGGTGGAAGCGGTGGTGAGTGGTGTTCCTCAGGGGTCTGTCCTGGGACCGGTGCTGTTTAATATCTGTATCAATGACACAGACAGTGGGATCGAGTGCACCCTCAGCAAGTTTGCAGACAACACCAAGCTGAGTGGTGCAGTTGCTACACCTGACGGAAGGGATGCCATCCAGAGGGACCTGGACAAGCTTAAGAAGTGGGCCCACCTCAATCTAATGAGGTTCAACAAGTCCCAGTGCCGGGTGCTGCACCTGGGTTGGGGCAATCCCAGCCATGAGCACAGACTGGGAGAGGAACTCACTGAGAGCAGCCCTGCAGGGAAGGACTTGGGGGCTCTGGTGGGCAAAAAGCTCGACACGAGCCAGCAGTGGGTGCCTGCAGACCAGAAGACTGACTGCGTCCTGGGCTGCACCAACAGGTGGGCAGCAGTTCGAGGGAGATGATGGTGCCCCTCTGCTCTGCCCTCATGAGGCCCCACCTGGAGAGCTGCGTCCAGCTCTGGGGCCCCCAGCACAAGAAGGGTGTGGAAAGAGCGAGTCCAGAGGAGGCCACAAAGCTGGTCAGAGGGCTGGAGCTCCTGACAGGCTGACAGAGCTGGGGATGTTCAGCTACAGAAGAGAAGCCTCCAGGGAGACTCCATTACAACCTTTCAGCACGTGAAGGGAATTTCTAAAAAAGATGGAGAGCAACTCTTTGCTCAATCAGATATTGAGAGGATAAGGGGGAACGGTTTTAAAGTAAAAGAGAGGGGATTTAGATCAGAGGTTAGGAGGAAATTCTTCCCTCTGAGTGTGGTGAGGCACTGGAACAGGTTGCCCAGAGAGGCTGTGGATGCCCCATCCCTGGAGGTGTTCATGGCTCTCCTTTTTTACTATACCCCTACAATTTTCTTGCGACCAGAAGTACGGGCTTAGGATTCAGAGACTGTTCATTGCCCTGTATCATGTGCTGCCTCCACTGTACTTGAAGCATCCAGAAAGCAAGGTTTCTTCAAAGGTCTCTAAAGTCTGGCATTCACAAAATGGCATGCTCTAATTAGTAATAATTTCTGATAACTCTGGCAGAAGTAAATACTGCACTGATATTTTAAAAGCTACCCCCACACTCATTTTTTCCTTTGAGACCATCAAAGCTAAAAGTCAGCGTTCATAATGTTTTGTGCTTCCGCATTACACTGAACATTTTTAAAGCAAAAAGACAATTCAAAACCTGTTTGCGAACATCATCTGATGTTCAAAAATAAATAAAATATAAACTGGGCTGTTTGTGGCTGTCTCTCTTGGGATAACCATGTTAGCAATGAGGCAGCGTGCAGAGTTCAAATGTGGTACACAGATGGAAAGTTTAATAGGTATGTTTAAGTACCATTAGATGATTTTACAGCTGTTGCTTGTCTCTGGCCAACAAGGGGAAGTGGGCCATTAAAGATGCAGTGATAAAAAGGAACCATCTGCCAAAGCCAGCAGAGGCTGTTTGGGTGCATTAGCAGCTGGAGACCACAGCTGAGAGTCCTTACACTCCTTTCTTTGTCACCAGGCATTAACAAAAAGAAAGTCTAAAAAGAAAAGAGTGTCCCTTTTGCTCAGCAGTGTGTTTTGGAAGTTCACACGGAAGATGCACTCCTTACCCTTTGGGTTCACATTGCGAGAAGCAGGTTGCAAGTTAAAACTTCAGTTCTAGGGTAACAGAGCTGGTGGTGGAAGTGCCCAGCTTTTATCTCACACGTGGGTGATTTAGACATAGATCACATGAAATTATATGTTATAAAGGAACATGCTGGGGACACACAGCAGCCAGCAGAGCCAAAACAGAAATACAAGAAAGATATGGCTCCTGCCATATATGAATTTTCATTATACTCACTGAAATGAAAAAAAAGTCTAACTAATCTAATTAATCTGTACATACTTCACCTTCAATATTCAATACTTCTTGTAATCACCTATACTACTGGAAGGCAGTGTTCAGTTTTAAGTCATTCTGCCTTGATTTGTGATTTGATTCACAGCCTATGTTCCCATCCTGTCTTTTTCTATTGTCCACAAGAGATGGGTCTATCATACAAGAAATACTTTCTGTGCCAAAGGGCACATACAACTAGATATTTTCTGGGATGTTTTACTGATGCTGATTTTCACTGCTACACCTTCTGTTATCACTCACAAGAGAGTCACCTTTTGTCTCCCAACACAGCTGCCAGCATTTCTGAATCTCTACCAGCCATGATATCCCAAGGGGTTTTCAAAGAGAGGGACAGCCATCCATTGTTAAAAGCAAGGAGCATTTCAGCAGCAACCAGACCAGAGGCACTTCAATATATTGGACATATGTAAGTCCACAGCGTCTGGAAGGTTACACCTGCAAGTGCTGAGAGAGATGGCTAATGGCACTTTGAGGCCATCATTGATAACCTTTTAGAGGTCATGAAGACTCCTAAAGGTTCTTGATGGCTGGTGATCATCAGTCCTGTTCTCAAAAAGGGCGACAAGGAAGATGTGGGGAGCTACATGCTAGGCAGCCTCCCTCCCTCCATGATGGGGAAAATCCTTATTGCAGGCATTTCCAACCACGTGAAGGACAGAAAGCTGATCAGAAGTAGTCATCAAGAGTATACAAGGGGAAATGAGATGACTAGCTTGGTAGATAAGGAGAGAGCAATGGAAGTAGTTAATCTTGACTTTAGTGAAGTCTTTGACACTTCAACATTTACGCTGGCAAAAGAGGCCAGCAGTATCCTGGGCTGCAAGAGGAAAAGCACGGGCAGCAGGTTAAACAAGGTGATCCCTCCCTCTTCTCAGCACTACTACTGAGGCAACACCTTGGATGCCGTGCTTAGTCCTGGGCTCCCCACTACAAGACATGGACTTCACTGGACTGAGTCCAGTGCAGGGCCACGGAGGTGGCAAAAGGACTGGAGCATCTCTCATAGGAGGAGAGGCGAAGAGGTAGAACTCTTCAGCCCGACAATGGGAAGTCTCAAGAAGATCTCATCTATGTGTATAAACTCTGAGTCCTCTGAAGGAATGATGCTGTAATTAGACCTCTAACTGCACAGCTATACATCTCCAGCTATACGAGGTTGTAAGGCAGGCACAGTTCATTATCTGTTTCCATTTCAGGTTACCTTTTGCGGGTTTGATTGCAGTATAAAGCAAGAAATTAAATAGGCAGCCCTTTTTTTTTTTTTTTTGCAGGATCTCCATGGCTGCCAAACACAGCACCTGATGGAGCAGAAAGGTCCAGTTTTGTTCTCCCACACAATTTCACCCTAAACTAGGTTTGGTACACTATGGTGGTACTGGTGTATGTCTGAGGATATTCATGCGTAGGACAATTTTTCCCAAAGTTTCAGCACAGCTTTGGTTAAGTAGAGAAGTCAGCCTGCAGCTGGGAAAAAGAATTGGGCTTTTTTTTTTTTTTTTTTTTTTGTGCATTTTGGCCTTCACAATCTGAATTATTTCCAGTGACAGAAATCCTTAGTTTAATGCTCCCAGTTATGCAATATAGCATCATTTTTCCTTCAAAAAGTTTTATAGAAGATTCAGCTCTTACATTCAGAAATCTCACTGCAAGTCAAAGACATTTGTCAGAGCCTGACTCTGTTCCCTCCATATTTTTTACATATCCATTACAAAACCCACCCTGACGATTAAAAAAAAAAAATTAGAAGAAATTACAATACCAACTAAACAACAAGATCCTAATAAAACAAAGATATCTTTTGTAAATTGTCCTTATAAAAACTTCTCACCTGAAGTAAAAGCCTACTCAAAAGACCAAAGAAGGTGTCATGGTCAGCCTGCACTTACTATGAGAATAGCAAGATTTTTTAATGCTATTTAAAAAGGAACTGTTGTGAAACATTTTTAAATGGAGTGAAAAGAAGTTTTGTGTGTGTTAGCAGCCGAGCCCTCACATTCAGAGACATGCTAGGATAAGCTCAGGCAGATGACAAGGGAGATAACAAACAAATCCTTCATTTCAGCTGAAGGCTACATTCCACAAGGCAATTTTTTCATCTTGAATATTTGCATCATCACTTGCTTTACTGTAAAGCTTCTCAGCTCATGTGTAAGCAGCTGCCGCTTCAAAGCAAAGTCCTCAGTGCCCTGCAACCCAAATGTCTGCAGGAGGCACGGAACATGCAAAACCAAAACTTTATCACAATTCTGGTGGCAAATGTCCACAAATGCATAATCACTGATCACCTTGGGGTCAACATACTTCATGGTTATTTCCACTCCCCCCCCCCTTTTTTTTTCACACAGTTTTATTGTAAAGCAATTAAATAACGGGACCTTTCTTTCTGAGTTTATTAACTCATTGCTGTGCCTTTGGGAAGTAATGCTTTTGTGGTCTCTGCAGCAAAAATACAAACTTTTATTTAAATGGTAATCAATCAGCTCAGGGTATGCAACCTGAACACTAAAATAAGCACTATTTTTTTATTCCAAAATTGTCGTCTCTGGATGTGACAGCTACTGTGGTATAAGGAGTTCTTAAAATATGCCTATTCCAAGACAACCTATGATGTATTTAAAGGAACTGCAGGTGTAAATGAAAGACAAAGCAGGCATAAAGTTTTACACCCCTGATTTTCACTTCAAAGGAGAAAGGAAGGATGTGTCTTTGGCTGTAACCCAAACTTACCAACTACTTTTTTCTTCAACTGGAGAATTTATGGACAGAAATCCTCGACTGCAGAAAGCCCAAACCATTAGAAAACTGAAATGAGCAGAGCAGGGAATCAGCAGGAAGGTAAAAGAGAGGGACTGCCATTTGTGAGATGCTCATTTCTGCCACAATCTCCCAGATCAAAGGGTGTTCTGACACCTCTGAGAGAACCTCTAAAAGTGAGCTGTTGAGTGTTAGGAAAATAGTACCTTGCCCTTTTCCTGCATTCATCTTCCAAGGACATCCTCTAGTGGGCTGCACAGACCCCTGCTCTGAACTTGTATGGCCATTTTTCTGCAACCCATGTGCTCAAAATCCATGGTTCTGGAAGAAAATACTCAAAACACTGTTGTCTTGTAAGTCCTGAGTGAAAAAAACAACCAGGTAAAACATCGCTCTGTTTGCTCTGCAATTTTAATTCCTCCAGAAACTTTGACCAGGTTTTTAATTTGAGGGCTAACAATGCACAGGGTTGGAATCTTTCTGAAGGCATTAGCTTTAATTTTGTTTACTCCAAATTCATACATAAAATGCTAATGTTTTTGGAACAGACAGGCAGTATCTGGAATCCCTAATACTACCTGTCTCTGGACACTCCAATGAATAACTACATAGCACAAGACAAATCACTTACACAGCCTACTTTGATTACCTGAGATTTGGTCTCTTACCTGACAGATGAAATAGTTACATTCACCTTGTTCAATGGGGCTCTTCCAAAATTGGATCTTTAAAAATAATAATCCAGAAGCAAGCTCTAAAACTCCAAAATAAAGGCAGCCATGGTATGCTACTAATTTTAAAGCACTTAAATTCTAAACAGTTGTATTGTTTTAATGCCCAAATATTCATTGGCACTTTTCTAAAAGGTCTGATTCCATCCAGCATGTGGTTTGGAAGTGTCTCTGTTGCTGAGTATTTTAGCGTCAAGCTTTAGGGATTTATCCATCACAGGGCTGACTTCTTTCTATTATGGCTGATTAGAGCTGACACTGTACGAACAACCATTACCACCATTTCACTATGCTAATGTTGATAGCACACATTTATTGGTAAGCTGTAATGTTTCTCTGTTCAGCTGAACATCTGCCTCTTAAAACTAAAGGTATTTTTTTTCCATATCCAGGCGGAGTTTTGTCTTTCAAAGACAATCTGTTCATTGTCTTCCTTTTTCCCTTCCAACTACTAACAGACTTTTGATTATTCCCTTCTTGAGCATCCCTGATTCCAGATGGCTCGGCAACCTTCCTTTTATTTCTCATGAGTCAAAGTGCCACTGGTTCACATTATGAGAAGAAAATAAAAGTTTCCACCATATATTTTTAGGCTTACGAAAGGGCACAGCCCCCCTGGTGCTCCTCAGACATGTGACTCACTGTGAGATGGAAAGAATCAAAAATCCTCTGTGTCAGCACCGGCGGTAAAGCCTGTCCCACTCCTCGCTGAGTTGCTCAGATTCTCTGAACATTTGTGAGGTCTTAATCTTTGACTTTTCTGAAGCTGGGTTTTTCTTCTAAGTCATACAAAACAGTCATCTGTCAAGTACCAAGGCCTGCATTTATCCACCATCCCAAGGACTCTACAGCCATGAGGATTTTCCAATTAAAGCAAAACTTCTGAAAAGGGAGACACACGAAACATATGGTGCATCTTCTGCTGGATAGTGTCCTATGCCAATCTTCAGGGAAAACAAAACCACTTAGACCTTGGCTTCATAGTTTTCTCTATATGAAAAGAACTGCTTAAAGTTCAATGTGTTAGCAACAAGACTTTGGGTCTCATACAAACAGTGTCAAGTGCTGAAAATGATTTGTTACTTCCAGTTCTGCTGCACATAAAGTTTTGTAGCACACTGCCTACTATTACCAAAGGGTTTTTTTATTTTTTCCTGTCTGTTTTCTTGTCTGTGACACAGTGGTTACATCCCAGCCCAAGAATGAGTGTCAGGCTGCAGAGCCTTCCTCTGGGGACCCTGCGTTAGCGCGAGTCATGGCGCAAACAGCAGCTTGGTTTCTCTCAGCACGCTGCTCAGGCAGATGGAAGCAGCATGGACCAGCAGCCAAGGAGAAGGGAAATTAAGACACTTCTGTCAACACGGTTGATAGGTGGCAAAAGTGAAGTTAATTACCTCACTGTGATACATTAGATCTTTTCTTTTCAGGTGGAAAAGACAAGATCTTGTCCTTTCACAGCTACGTTGGTATGACTGGCCTTCATCTTTTGGCTTCAAATGTCAAAGGGCAACATGCAGGATGCAAGGTTTGTCTCCTCTTTCAGTGTTGGCCGCTTTTTGACTGCGCTGGCTGACAGGCTCCAGTCAAAACCACCCAGCTTAGGGAAAAAACAAACAAACATAAAATCCAAATACTTATGCCAGCAGCTACATATGTTAGGAGGACATCCAGGATGCATGAGAATGTCAATGAAATCCCAGTCTTCGTTGTGTGCCTGTGCACTGCTGACAGCCAAACAGCAGGCAGACTTTTGTGGGGTAGCAGAGGAGCACAGAAGTTCCTTGAGATCAGACAGAGGCATCTGGGGGAGCTCTACAGCGCTCTGAAATTCATGAAAGGTATGTGGTTGTATATGTCATGTAAGGCCATAGGATAGCTGGTTTAAGAGCAGGACTCAAGTCACATAGAAAGAGAAGCTTGCATACACTAGCAGACTGAAAAGTAATGCTCACAACTACCACGAAAGCCCTCCCCTCAACAGCTCTAGAATGCACCTGTGGACATACCTCCTGTTGGGCACGCTTACAGAAGTATTTGCATTGCAGCTACGTCAGGCCAGCAGCCAGTATGACTTGTGTTTGCATTGCTGCAGGACATTAACAAAGGTAGATGAAAGCCTTTTCCTCTCTGCTTTGGCAGACCTATTACAGCTCTGAGGCACGTGCCACTGAAGCTTTCAATTTTTATTTTAATTTTCCTGAAGTCAGGTGGTCTCCTGACCACTTACACATAACAGTTGGCAGCATGAGAATCAGAGCAGACACACACACACTCCACTGAAGCACAGAGGATAAGCTGACAAGCATCCATTTTTGTTCTGCTGTTCCAGTGTTTTCAGTTACTTTCTGCCACTTGTTGTGGATCGATACAGGCACAAACACATTTCCTCGATATAAAATCATCCTTGAGAACGAATGCTGTAGACAGAATACAGCTACCTTGTTCCAGATCACATCCAGATTTCAAGTTGTTTTCTTCAAGGTACTCAATAGCTAAGGCAGTGAGCATTTGCAGTCCCCTGTGTGAAGGAATACAGTGCCCCACAAAACACAGAAATGGTGAAACTAACCACCACAGAGACGCAGAGGAGCCACTCTCAGGCTCAGAAGTAAGTTCCCTGCAGAGCCATTGCCTCCTGTCCCCAATTTCACTTTTGGTCTGGCCTTTTCCGATGTAAACACAAGCAAACACCCCCAAGAGCAAAAGATAAAGCATGGTGCAGCGAACCAAAGAACTGCAATGCACACCCAGTTCACCGCTTGAAGAGGAAATGAAAGATGCAGCCATGTAGACCGGGGCTACTCACGTCTCATGCAAGACCACCAGCAAGCGAGTGGTGAGGTGGCTGCAGTGGTCCCCGTAACCTGGAGCAGCCAAACCAGCCTTGGCAGGAGCCACATCTTTTTTCTCAGGAAGTTTTTCTTCCCACAACTCCTTACTGACTTTCGTTTAGCTGGGCACCTGCTCTGCTCCGTGCAGGGGGCTGCTGCATAACGAGGCACAGAAATGTGCCACTACATCATTTGTCTGCCATGACAAGTGCACAGGTGACAACCACACTTAATACTGATAAAGAAACCCTGATGGTTTTCTCTGAAGCATTCTGAGGAAACATGGTGCTTACAAATGTTTCAAATTATCTGAATGTCATTCATGTTTTGTTTTTTTTTTTTTTAAAGAACACAGGCTCACACATGGCTTTTATCAACACAAGGAGTTTCTAACCACGTAATTTTTTAAGTACATATTTGACTTTCCTCCAAAAATTATCTATAAAAGACAGGAGGGCCTCATTTAAAAGAAACTAATGAGTTTTCTCCTGTTAAGATTTCTAATTTTGCTCTGCTAGACACTTACTGAAACGAGAATGCTAAACTTCTATTCGAAAGAGGAAGGTCAAACTTGAAGGCAGCGTTGGTCGGTGGATCCACCTCTGGCTGCTCATGCCCTCACTGTAGGCTTTCCAGAAGTGCCCCAAGAACCACCCTACCTCAGCACTCTACCAGTTCTACGGTGAATTCTCCATACAATTGTGTTTTAATCAGGACTAAATAATTTTCAGACCCCTCTGACCACACGTGATGCTGACCATTCTTATCACGTGGCTGGGGGAGCTGAAGACCACACTGGCTTATCTCCCTCCTTGGGCAGATTCTGCCTAAAACATGGCCAAAAGTACTGCTGTTGTGCTCAGAAGATTGACCTTGTGGATGAAAACACTTTGTGGGAGTAAAGCGAATTTTCTGCAATCTTTCGGAGCTTAAATAACTCCGATTTGGCAAAATAAACATGGATGAAAATTAGAAACTAAAAAAGGTGGTATTTGTGAATCTTACTTCGTTTGGGTTCCAGAAAATCGTTCAGCAAAGCAATTATGGACTGTAAATGCCACTCCCACGTGTGCTCTGCTTTGCAGCATATCAGACAAAGT
Organism: Anas acuta; assembly: GCF_963932015.1. Taxonomy (NCBI): domain Eukaryota; kingdom Metazoa; phylum Chordata; class Aves; order Anseriformes; family Anatidae; genus Anas; species Anas acuta. The sequence goes on along the minus strand of NC_089017.1, from coordinate 65,589,634 downwards.
CTGTTTTATAAGGTTTCATGTAAGGAGCTATTCTCCTTGTTCCCCAGGGAGAGAATGCACACGAGGCTGTGGAATGCTGAGGGATCTCACTTCTAGAAAACCCGCTTTCAAGACAAAGCATGTTCAAAGACACTGAATTTCCCACACTTGGAGCTCAGTACAAGCCCAACCCCAGCACCCCTGACAGGACACACAGCAGGTTTCAGCCACGCAGCAAAGGTTGCTGATGAGATCGGGTCACACATTCAGAGCGGGAAGAAGCTGTGGTGGTGAAGCTGCAGATCCTTCAAGAGACTAATTCAAGTGATGTGCAATCACAGTGTGCTGGAAATCTCCATTCCTGAAGAGTGAGTGGTCTGGCAGCTAAAGGACAGGCGCCTCCAGCTCCCACCAGGGTCACCACACCTGCAGGTGCCCTGTACTTCTTGTTTCTTGCCTCTGCAGCAGTAAAATCAGAGTGAGCACAGATTCTGAAATCTCTTAGTCTTTACAGAGCCAGACGACACACCCCTCTGCCATTTTGCCAACTTTCTCTCTACCATCATGCTACCACTTAAGTCTTTATTCTGTTTTCCTTTTTCAGTTTCTGTAGCATGGATAATAGAAGAAGAGATCTGCTTTTCTGCATGCTAGCAAAGATGCTTTTTAGCCCTTATGGACGGCTGTAACACAGAAAACCTGGCATGTGAGGCATCAGCCCATATTTCAGGTGAGGAAGGATTTCTTCATACCAGCAGTGCCAAATCCTTCCCGTGGAATTTGCACTTACTTTCCCTTGCACTTATCTTCTATTATTATCAGAAATAGACTGAAAAAAGGGTTAATTTATGTGCTTTAGATAGAAGTAAACCAGAACATTCCTGAAATGGCACATCTAGCATCAGATCAAGAGGGTACACGGGGGAGGTAAGACAGCTTTGGGAGCACACTCACCTACCAGGTCAGGCACCTGCACTCTGAAAATGGTATTTGCTGCTGCATCACTGAAGTTTTGCACTGTTCCAGGCAACGTGCTTGTTTGGGATTTACAATATTCATTCCTGTGGTGAGATGAATTTGCATTTCTTCAACTTTCAACTCATGCATAAAGACTAGCTAGTGATTTTCTAGTCTGCTTTGAGTGGTGATGGGTAGCATGAATCTGGTATCATCCCAGAAAACTTCCCCATCCTGCCTTTCTCCAAGATAAAGTAATGTGCTATTAGCTGTTACTAGCAACAGACTGCTAAATGCATGCCCTGCCAGCTAAGTTAGGTCTGTAGCACAGAGTGGGGAAGAGCAAAATACTAGTGGTTGTAATGTAAGAGTTGGGGCAGAGAGCCAAATTTCAAAATTTCAGGTTGAGGTAGCCATTCAAAAACCACTTCTGGAAAATGGAGGAGGCAGTAAAAAATCACTTGGAAGGAACACCTCTGGAACACTTTGAAATCCACTAATCACTTAAAATTGCCTAATATTCCCAGTACTTCCTCTGACATAACGCACTTCCCCACCAGACAAATAGTGGAAAATCCAAACCGCCTATGCCTTTCATCCTCGGCAATTTTAGCTGAATGAAAAAAAAAAAAAAAAATTGATTAAAACTGCACAGCAGACTGCTGGACGATCTACGTCACTTCTTACTATTACCCCAAGTAATTACCAAGTAATTAGCAGTGATTGGGGTTGAGGTCTGTCTAGAGTACTCCTAAGATTCAGCCCCTATTCTTGGATAAGCAGAAAGCCTGGACCGATAGAGGCATTTTAGATTCCAGACAAAATCAGGGAATCAAATTGCTCCAAAGTATAATCAGTCACTGAGAAAGTAATGCAATGCAGAAAAGGCAAGATACTTATCTATCTATTAAATGACATGATTCACCACCCACATGGAGACAACACAATGCTTATCAACCTTCTTTGATGGTACTCTTGAAATGGCAGATCCATCTTCCTGTTTAGTTTACAGAACAGTATCTGTTAGATCCTGAACCATAGGAATGCAAAAAAAGGGGAGAGAAGGAGGAGGTTCTGGCATATCAACTAATTTTAAAATATCTGTGTGTTATTTTCCAGGCCCCTATACTTCACGACTCCAAACCTTCTGAAAGGATAATTCTGCTGCTGCTATAACTTTGCCCCAACATACATACAAGCGTGGAACTCACACTGTTTCATGACTACAGAAAAGCCTCAGCATGCAATAACCTACGTCTTGCTGAACCCTCTCTTTACTTCATTTACACAAAAGATTACATAGGGCTCTTGTAAGTACATACGACCCACTCCCTTCAGCCCCAGCAAAGCTTTGTCTGAGATGCATCAAGTTTTCAGCTGAAGTCTTAGACATTTTAAGAGTGTGCTGCCATTTTGAGAAGCCATAACCAGGCTACTTGATTACAGTAATTTAATACATTTCAAATCCTACTCCACGCAAACTCTCCTAGCTTAGAAGCGATTTTGCGTTTTCATGTTCATGTTCTTGTTTATTTCTGCAGAACTCTGTCTTCTGTGCCCTCTTTGTACTTGAAGTTATGGACCTGATGAAGAAGTCATGTGGTGACATTCTCCAGCCTGTGCTATGCCGGAGGTCACATCAGAGTAGATGAAGATAATAATCCCTCGTGGATTCTGTATCTGAGCATCTTCCCCAGAGACTCTCAAACAGGAAAAAAACATCCCAGTTGGTCAGGAATCTAAACAAGAGAGAATGACTCCCAGTTTAAGCCTGCAACGCGGAGGAGGATAGGCAACCGACTTTGTCGTGTTTAGGAAGCAGGGCCTGAAGGGAGCACAGCAGCAGAGCGCTGCTTTACTTGTCAACTCCTTCCTCTGACACTGCCCAAGCCCACATGGTGAAAGCAGACAACTACAGTTCAATAAAGACTGAAGCTGCCTCAAGGAGTTACTGCTCCAAATGACTCCTTCAGCCTGCTTACCAAAGTGCACAGAGATAAAGTAGAAAAACACAGCTTGAGGCAACAGACTACAGAAGTCGTCCTTGTGACCCATGGACATAAATCCCTTTAAAGGTGTTTAAATAGTGAGGTTCCTAGGTGCCTAGAAAAACACTTAGTATCATGGAAGGACAAAAGTTTATCCCAAAGCTAAACGAAACCCCAGCGTGCTATAAAAATCCATGCTGGGACCTACCACTGAGAGCTTCACCAGAGTGACCTGAACAGAGTGAAGTCTCCTCGGCCCTGCTCCTGAGTCAGGGTGTGTGGCTGGCTTCATACAGAGTGCCTTTCCAGAGCTGTCAGCTGCTTTAAATCCACTTAAAATGGACAAAGGAAACGAGGAATAATGGGAATAAGATCAGGGTCATCATCAGTAAAGTACCCCGTAGGCTGTGAGTCTGTTTCCCAAAGACAGTCCTTTAAACTTTGCTTCAAGCAGAAATGCTCCTCATATTCAGCACCTGTTTTCGTCACCTTCGCACAACTCTGAACAGCTCCTCGGCTCCTGTAGCAGCCCCCTTTTCTCCTGCCACGAGTTCAGTATTGGCAGGAGAGCGGCTGGAGGAAGAGGCCCTTCACCAGCACAACTGGAGAAAGCAAGAGAGGAGCCAGGGCGCAGGAAGCAGGCAGGCTGGTGAGCGGCCACAGCAGGAGGTTATGGTGCTGCTGTAAACACCGAGGGGCATTTGTGTTAAATACGGTATTCATAACTATTTATAACTCGACTGCATGTGGTTAGGAAAAAAAAAAAAAAAAAAGAAAGAAAAGAAACAAAGCAAAAGCACAACAAGCTGGGCTACCCCCATCCCTCTTTAAGCAGTTCGCCTGAGGTATGTCAAATAAAAGAGGGCGATTTTCATAGGATTAAGCTGAGAAAAATGTGTACTAGTTCCTATGGACAGCTCCTATAAATCACTCTAGATCCCAAACTTATCTGCTAATGGAAAGGCCAGCTGAAATCCCATCCAGTGGACATACACCTTTTCCAGAGGAATTCTCTGCAGGCCATATGCTGCAAAGATTTCAATGCAATAAATTAATCTGCTTAAGTTATAGCCAGATACTATGTTTTAATACTGACATACTGTTAGTAATGGCATACCTATGCCTGTTTTGTTTTGACTTTTGAGTATATCGCATTTCAAGCTCTATTCCAACTACTTTGAAGAAGGAACAATCTTAATTTTCACCGCCATTAATCTCTCTGAATGAAAGCAGAGGTCTGCATTAATGCTGAACGTAACAGCGACCCCATGGTTGCATTTAACCCAAGGCTGCTGCGGAACAGGCAGGAACAAATGGTGTCCAGCACCGTAGCAAAGCTTCTCTCCCTGATCAATTGTGGAAAGCAGAGCACGTAACAATATATGTGCTGAGCTATTACATTTCATTCAGCTGCTTTATTCACGGTACGTGTATGGGCTGGTAGTACCTTTTCAATTTTACAGGTAGGAAATCTGAAAGATTCCTTTGAAAGAAAAGCAGCTTACCCTGGAATGGGTCCCAGGGTCCCCAATGACTTTTCCTACCGGTTGAGGCTACAGAGTATTGTTTTTCTTGGAGACATCTTGATCCAAATATCCCTTTGACTTTTTGTGTGCCTGCTTAGGGACTTGCTGGGAGCAGGGGTACACAGAACTCCAGATTGAACATGGTGTGCATCTCCTCTCAGGCCTCCCAAGCAATCACGCCAACAGTTTCACACCACGAATGGGTGAATCAGGAAGATAATGAGAAATGAATGGGCAGGTGGTAACCATGGTATCTGCAATAAAAGCTCAGGAGGAGTGGAAAGTGGAATACAGATGCAAATGCTGCCTCATGGAATACTGATTCAAAGGTTTTATATAAAACATTTTTATGTGACTTTCCATTCACCTTCACTTCTAACACAACCATGGCACAATCCAACACTCCACATAGGCTCAAGCAGTCTCTTCCTCTTCCCTGAGGCCAATTTGGGGGGGAGGACAAAGACTTGTAACAGACATCAAGCATTCCTGTTTGTATCGGGGTCCAGCCCCATTGCAGAGACCACAACTCTGTTCCCTTCCTCAGTTTCATCAATCCACAACAGCAGTAGCTGCTGGGAAGAGAAAAATGGTAGAGGATATTTACTGATTCCTTCTTAAGCTTTCAAGAGATAAGAGATAAAAGTTTATCTAGATGTATCGTACTGAAAACATAAGTGGGAAAACACTAGACCTGAAAGCTTGTGCGCTGTATTTTTTTGTTGTTGTTGTTGTTTCAGTATGCCTGTGTGTTATTTGCTTACCATGCCCATGTTCAAGCCAGAGATATTTTCTGCATCTACAATCAGCAATAGCATAGACTGACCATGGAATACTCCAGGACCAAAACTTGGTATGACAAAAGCATGCGAAAAGACCAATGGAAGCAAAAGCACTTAATTTCACTGCACTCTGACCTGCAGCCCCACATCAATTCCAAAATTCATTCATACCAAAGACACAAAAATAACAAATGCTTTAAGAAATCAAACTTATTTTTCCCTATACAAAATAATATGGTGCTGCTTCCTGTGAAATCTTGCTTCTTGCTAAATTGGCAAAGTATAGCTAATCAGGCATAGCTACATCCTTCCTTCTACCTACTAGTTTAGAAAAGAGAAGGGATAAGGTATGGGAAGCAAACCACAAGTCTGGCCAAGCAAGCAGCAGAATAAGGCCAAGAATAAGGCATTTCAAAGGTTAAGAAAGATTACCAATACATGCAACCTCTTGATGTATCATCTCCTAACAATTAGCCAGAGGCTGTAACCACATAAACTGTAAAATATTCTGCTGAACTAATTTTAACATATAATTATTCTTGTTTGTTACTGATCCAGGTATTTACATACCAGCTCACAATTCTGACAAATAGCTCCCAGTTTTTGCACTTGCAAAAAGTATATCAGGGCTCATAAAATAAAACTGCTAAAGTTTACATAATTACACTGACATTGCTAAGGCACAGCATCCTTTCTCATTACCTGCAGTCACATTAAAGATTTAGGATCTCTACACTACACAATGCACCCTTCTGCAAAGTCCTCCTCATCCAGAGCAAACTATTCAGGCAAAGAGACTTGAACCTACTTGCCTACTCTTCAGAAAAACTAACTATAGTATTAAAAGGAAAACTGTGCTGATCTTAACAGCTCCCTTAACAGCTCCCAGGCTGTCTGCTGATACAGTTGGTAGGCTTTGCTATGGTTTATAGAAAATTACAGTTCTTAGAAACAGTAATTTGGAGAATAACTCACTTCCTAAATCAGCTTTTTTGGGTGTGAAGTCACAAGAGGGTGGGAGAGCAGAGTTCTCCCTGACTCTCCACTACCTTGTGCTGCACAGCGCTGTACACGCTTCCAAGGGAAGATACCACTCTAATTAGGCTTTGCTTTCCATCCACGCTGCATCTGCTTAAGTGGACAGACAAAGCACAAAGCAATTCAAACTTGATTAGCTTTCAATACAGTAATAATGAAATGTAGTCCTTCTTTAACAATTGACCTGAGAAGCAGAAGCTTACTAGGGACAACAGGCTCAAACAGAAACCTTTTAGGCTACAAACCTCCCTGCTCCCCATACGTAGCAGCCATAATTAACACTTCATACATTTCAGACTATTCCTGCAAAACTCTCCTGCTCACACTTGCTCTTTTAAAGGCTTGGATTCTGCAGTCCCTAGAAGTGAGGTCAGGAAGGGAATGTGCTAAGTACACAGAATGAAACACAGTTTACGGTTCTTCCTTGCACTTACCTACACTTGTAGGAAATATATCCTCATTGTTGATTTGCACCTCGATCCAGTCCATGAGAAGATTCATATACTGTGGTGCTGGCAATGCTGTAGGCTTCTTGTACTTCATGTCATCCTGCCACCGGTACTCATACTTAGGGCCTCCAGACATCACGGGGCAGGTCCTCTCTGTGCAGAACTCACAGATAGTTCCATAAATGAGGTTGATCCTGTTGAAGAAGTCAACAACGTGGACAGCTACCCAGTCATTTTGGTCTTCTCCGCTGGGCAACTGCACAGCTGCTTTCAAGTCCACACCTGAGTTCAGAGAGGCTTGTGCTCGTTTATGAAGCTCAAACCTCTGGGTTCCAGGTTCAAACTTGCGTTTTGGACGGAAAGTCTTATCCTTATTAAAGACTTGTTTGAGTGCTATGGACATGTCTGGTAATCTCCTGCTCTGCAGCAGATGGCAGAAAAGCACTGTTGAGATTTAATGCAAGTAACTGAAAACAGTTGCTCCCTGTCACAGGTCTTCCAGGTTCTTTTCGTCACTGAAGTTTGTACCAACTTCAAAGCCGTCTACTAGCTCTTCCACTTGAAAGCCTTCCCGAAAGGCTTCATGTCCCTAAGGATATGGAAACAATATATGTTAATGGTAAGCTCAAGTCTGGACCCATCCGTTTGTTACTGTAGTAATTATGAGCTGAAAAGCAAATTTAGAATCCAAAACAAGCCAGCCTTAAAAACTAGCCAATCCCTAACCTAAGTTAAATGAAAAGCTTCATTTTATTCAAAGTATTAAGGAATTAACATCTCCGTCTTTTTAAAATATCTACACACACAAATGCTATTAAGTAATAAAGAGGGGAATTAAAAGTATCTTGTGTAATCTTACTATCTTTGTACCATTTTTAAACCAACCCTTCCATTTTGCTGTATTTTACAGTGATTGAACACCATACCTAATATATGTATAAAATTAGCAGACAAAATACCACGTGACTATTTAGAAGTCTTATCCAACTGTTTCTAAAGCGACAGATGGTACCTCTCAGCATTCACCATAGATTCAGTCCTCTTCCCCGTAGAAAAAAAAAAAAAAAAAACAACAAACAATCCATGAGCAAGATTTCTCCATATTTGTTCTGTATTTTTAATTAATTGGCTATTTGTTCTGCAGACCTCACAGAATGCAGTTAGAGTGGAACCTACCTATGGTATTGCACAGAAATAATTACTACATTCCACAGACCGGTACAGAGGTTGTTATCATTCTTGACCCACCCTCAGGAATTCAGCAGCGGTGTTAATTTTCCACTGAACTGCGTAAAATGATTAAAAAGCAATGGTGAAGCTGTCACTTTCTTTATAGCTCTATTCATCTTCTCCACAGGGGAATACTTGGCATAGTGGATCCATGACTCTATGCACAACACTGCCAGCAGGTCAAGGGAAGGGATTGTCCTGCTCAGCTCTGTGCTAGTGTGGCGTCACCTCAAGCTCTGTGTGTGGTTTGGGGCAATACAATATAGGAAGGACGTAAAAGTGTTAGAGAGTGACCAAAGAAGGGCTATCAACATGGTTAAGGGTCTAGAGGTCAAGGTGTATGAGGAGCAGCTGAGGTCCCTCAGTTTGTTCATCCCAGAGCAGAGCAGGCTGAGGGGAGGCCTGATGGCGGCCTGCAGCTCCCTCATGAGGGGAGAGGAGGGGCAGGCGCTGAGCTCTGCTCTCTGGGGACAGCGACAGGACCCGAGGGAACAGCATGGAGCTGGGACAGGGAAGGGTCAGGATGGGGGTTAGGGAAAGGGTCTGCACCCAGAGGGTGCTCGGGCACTGGGACAGGCTCCCCAGGGCAGTGGTCACAGCACTGAGGTGCCAGAGTGCAAGAAGCGTTGGGACAGTGCTGTCAGACATAGGGCCTGGTTTTTGGGTGGTGCTGTATGGAGCCAGGCGTTGGGACTCTGTGGTCCTTGTTGGTCCCTTCCAACTCAGAATACTCTAACTCTTTTAACAGCCAGCCTGACTGAGAAAAAGTAAATTACTGCTTTAGATCCTCGTTTCTTATACATACTTACATGTGTAAGAGTATTAACATCAGTAAATGCAGGCAATTAGTAGGTGATAGCATAGATAGGAGCTAGCTCAACAAGAATTTTGTTTTAGTATCAAAGGATTTACAATTAAAGACTTAGAGAGCAAACATTTCATGCTGTGCATTATTTAAGTTAAATAACACAATGTTTTACATTTGCACAGTTCTACAAAAATCATACCCTATCAGTGCATAATGAATACTCTCCAAGGGATTATGCGTGCTTCACTGTTTTCCCTAAAAGAAATCACATCCGTGAAAACTCTGCTAGGTTGTGTGTTGAAAGCACTGAATTATTCTGAAGACAGTTGCCCAAAGCTTTGCTGAGGGGCAAGAAATAACTAGAAAAAGGTACTTCTTTTTTCTTAAGCACCACAAGAAAGTTGCACATACCTAAGGAAAAAGAAATCTGACGTGCTAGATCCCATCTCCATGCAGTAGAACAAAAGCACCATGAAAAATACTCTCCCAAATGGCTGGAAGATTAGCATCCACTCAATTTAGCAGCAGGATACAACTAAATGAATCCAGCAGAGATGTGTTTGCTTCTCCTTTTACTGATGGCACATCTTTACACTGCCATGCAGAGATACTTCAATCATGAATTCATAAACAGCCATACTTTCTGTGCCAGCAAAATGTTAGACGTTCAGGGATGAACTCCATGCAGACCACTGTCAGATCTGACACGGTCCCTGACAGCGCGTTCAAGCACAGCACAGAGGTGCTGAAACCTGATGAAGGTCAGGGAAAGACCTGAAATAAAGCTAACCTTGTAACAATTCAGTTAAGCGTCATTGGCAGGAGATGAGGGCACTTTACAGAGACAACTTTTGCCCTACAGTTTGTTGTTGGTTGATAAGACCTGAAACTTCCATCTCTCCAATGCTTAGAAGCTTTGTGTCTGTTTATTTAACGCCCTTTCAAAGGACTGGTGAGTACTGCTGCTCAGACCGAGCTGGTGAGTGGCACACTTTGAGATGGCATTAAGCCAAAGTCCCAGTCTGCAATAACAAGGATGCTAGCAGTGGAGCTTTACAGCTCAGGTAACTAATCTTTCTAGTCTGGCACTCTAATGTGGCCACTTGGATTCCCTTCCTCACCTGTAAACATTCACCATAATGTGACAGGAGTTTTTAACAGAAAGCTGAGCACCAAATAAAACTTGTCTTCAAAAGATATATTTTGAATCTCAGTACTCACTGCTGTTAAACCTTTTCCAAGAAAAACAGAAGGCACCATATTTTATAAGCTATTTTCTACTGAATATACAAACACAATCATATTAAATATGTTCACTCAGCATGCGTTCAGTAAGTTTGCAGAAAAACAATTAACAGACTGTTGTGGTTTAACCCGGCCGGCAGCTAAGCACCACACAGCCGTTCGCTCACCCTCCCTCCTCCCTCTCTGGGATGGGGGAGAGAAACGGGAGAGTGAAGCCTGTGAGTTGAGATAAAGACAGTTTATTAAGACAGAAAAATAATAACAATAAGAATAATAACAACAATAATAATAATAACAACAATGATGATAATAGTACTACTGCTACTAATGCGTACGAAACAAGTGATACACAGTGCAATTGCTCACCACCCGCTGACTGATGCCCAGCCTAACCCCAAGCAGTCTGCTGCCCCCCGGCTAGCCACCCCTATATATTGTTTAGCATGACCCCATATGGTATGGAATACCCCTTTGGCTAGTTTGGGTCAGCTGTCCTGGGTCTGTCCCCTTCCAGCTCCTGCTGCACCCCCAGCCTGCCCGTTGGCAGGACAGAGTGAGAAGCTGAAACGTCCTTGGCTTGGTATAAGCACTGCTCTGGTACAATTAAAACAGCATGTTATCAGCACTCTTCTCATCCTGAGCCAAAACATAGCACCCTACCAGCTCCTAGGAGGAAAATAAACCCTGTCCTAACTGAAACCAGGACATACACAAAACAAGAGATGAAGCGACCAAAACATTCACCAAACAACTCATTATCTTGACTCTTTGTGTAACAAAGCTTGAGTCTTTTCTCTCTCTCTTAAAACGTCACAGAAGGCTGTGCAAAACTAGGGACATGTTACTGGCTTTCTCATATACTTTCACATACAAGACAGAAAAGAGTATGGTCTGAATTTGACAGAAATACCACAGCAAATCAGCCCTCTGAAATAATTTTATGCATCTTGCTTCCTGAGGGTATTTGCTGTCTATTTAACCCTGTTCTTCATTCAAAAACTAGCAGAAATGAATGAAGAAATAAAGAATTTTGAGACACCCCCTCACTGCTGAAACAGACGTCAATCTTGCAGGTTGTACAATGCCCTTACTGCCCCCACTTAAGCAACCAGCTCAGTCAGGCATTTCTAAACAGTTACAAACAGCATTGCCAATACTTCAATGGAAGAAAGAAGCTTTCATTTTACTTACAAGGGACAAAAGAACAGTGTAAGCTTCAGCTTGTGGCTCAGCAGAGTACCTGATTTTCGGTGGAGATTCACTTTAGGTTTAGGCTCTTCAAAGACTTAAACTAATGGGAAAGCTCCAGCCACAGTCAAGGCTCTAAAAGCATCCTTACTGCGTAGGCAATAAAGTGCTGGTACTTAATAGCAGGATGGCCACTCCTCTGCTTTGGACTGAATCACTAAACCTTTGCAGAAACTCATGCACCATTAGACTTCCAACACCTTGCAGCACTGTGTTTGAATCAACAACACGCGATGAGAGGTTTGTCATTCAATCATGGATCACATACTGTCAATTAAAACTTTGTAGTATTAGACGTATAAAGCAAAGCTATTGCTTCAGACTCATACAGCATTATCAAAAGAAACTCATCAGATAACCTTAACAACAAGCAATGAGCAAAATTTCATGATTTTTAAAGTACCAAGAATGTAACTTGGCTTGCCCCCGCCATCATTCTCACTTCCATGACAATTTTAATCTGCAGAGAATGAGAAATACTCTCAGTTCCATTATCTGGTCTTGAAAGGGATACTTCATGACTAAATGCTCCTTGAAATCTATGGTAGAGTAGCATCCTCCTTCCACATAAAATTAAACGTGACTATTCCTAATGCATTTGGCACTGTTTTGTGTTCAACTCTTCTCTCACACCACAGTAATGCCAGAACTTCTGATCTATACTAGTGTCAAAGGCCATAGAAAATGGCTTCTGATCCCCTATGACAGATTCTAACTATACATATAGAGACTATGTTCTGGATGCACTTCTGAACCATACATTTTTGGCTGTCCTGGTATAGGCACTGCAAGTAGATAACTCCTTCTGACACTTCAGTTTCTCCTCTTTCCTCTCACAGTAGTGCATTTGTGAAGAGGTATGATAGTCACCTGCAGCTTTTCTGAGGGCCTATTCCATGGCATGAATGATGTAGTTTGGTGAATTCCTTTGTTGGCAAAGCCATGCCTAAGAATGGTTGCCCCAGATTTGGAGATGGTGTCAGAATAAAGAATTAAGCCCATAACATCTTCACGTGTGGTATCAGCACCACAGTAATCACTGTTGTCCGCAGCTTTATATAGAAACATGCACATATGGCAATTTAGGCCACGCTCAGGGCAGCTCAGCATAAACAGCAGGTATAGTAAGTCAGCACACGGAAATAATAAACCAGTCCTACCTACACAAATACCACACACTGAAAAAAAAGTAAAGCTTGATCACTGTCCTGTCTGAGTCACTAATGAGTTAAAAACCTACTACATCATTTCTTCATATACTTTCTATTAAATCATAGGTAATAACAACATTAAGTGACACACTGTGTACAAACACACGTCTTTCATCACAGCACTCTAGTGGGCACTACACAAGTCTTAGAGGGCTGCTGGGAATGTAGCTGGTACAATTCACGTTTTATGATCTCTCCAGCAGCAGTGACACAGTAAGCTGTCTATCCAGCAAACAGTCTGAGAATCAACTTTTCATCCACTTATTTTTACATTTTTTCTTTCCAAAACGTAAGCCTTCATTCTGGGCACTTGCACTGCCTGGCTCAAAGACAGCTGAAGCCTGTAGAAAAGCACATATTAAATCAAAATCCCATTGAGCACAAACATTTTGTAGACTTCTCATGTTTGACTTCATATTTCACTACGCATTTTACTACAGCTACATTAGACATCACGGGCAACAAATATTTTAAATGTAGGCGCATATATATACCAATGCTCCTTTTTGAGTGTACACTTTCTCTACATCCAGGCTCCTGTTTGAGAGCCAGTATTATAATAGATAATGAACAGGTTCTCTAACACACTTAAGTATGAAGAATTGAGTGAGCAAAGGCCTGTCTTGAAGTCTGAAAACACCTTTCCTATTTACACATCAAAACGCATCCAAGTGAGTAGAAACAATAATATCCCCCGTATCTTATTTACATACTTAAATTTGTGCAATTCAGATAAGTTTTATCTGTAATCACAAGGAAAAAATGTAGCACAACCATGCTGTGCAACTTCATGATGAAAACTTCATGCAATGAAAAGAGTTTCCTCATGAACAAAAAGAAACACACACACACACAAAACACCTAACCAACCTGTAACAGATTTGCGTTAGAGTCAAAAAAGAAAGAAAAAAGGATCAAGGCAAATTTAGGTTACTGCAAAAATGATTCTTAAAAAGCACATACATGGGAACCAGATTCTGAAGGTTATTGTATCCTTTTTCTACATATTATCCTATTCTCAAGAGTCTTGCAAACTCCATAAAGAGTGGGCTCCCAAAGTATTGTAAGTCTCAGAAGTACACAGAAAAGCATAAACAATGACTTTGTTTCCCAGGTGCTCACTTGCATAGCTTCTCCATGGTTTCTACAGGAAAAGCTTTCAGGAAGAGCCAACATTATTAAAGAAAAAAATGTCCTGCTGCAGCTTTTATCCATGGTTTGTGTTATTTACCTGGAGCATTTTAATTAATACACAAAATAACAACAGAAAATGGTAGCATCCAGTGAAAGAAGTTAACTGATGCTTGAGGACAATAATTTCCTTATGATAACAGAGGTTCCAGCAGCTTTAGAAGAAGTTGCAGTTTGGCTTAATGTCCTTCTCACAAAAGGATTCCTGTGATTTCTTCACTTCTCTCTAAAGGTACCAGGATTACCTTGCATTAATCCTTGTATGATAACTGTAAGAACAACACTGAGGCTTCAGGGTTCTCAGGTGGAAAGTGCAGACTGCGAAGTCAAAGAAATCAAAGGGCTGGAACACCTCTGCTATGAAGACAGGCTGAGGGAGTCGGGGTTGTGTAGTCTAGAGAACAGAAGAGAGATGTCATTGCAGTCTTCCAGTACCAGAAGGGGGCCTACAGGAAAGATGGGGAGAGACTTTTTACAAGGGCAAGTAGTGATGAGACAAGGAGTGATGGCTTTATACTGAAGAGGGGAGAATTAGATTAGATGTAAGGAAGAAATTCCTTACTGTGGGGGTGGTGAGGTGCTGGCTCTGGTTGCCCAGATAAGCAAGCTGTGGATGCCCCATCCCTGGAGGTGTTTAAGACCAGGCTGGATGGGGCCTTGAGCAAACTGGTCTGGTGGGAGGTGTCCCTGCCCATGGCAGGGGGGTTGAACAAAATGATCTTTAAGGTCTCTTCCAGCCCAAACCGCTCTGTGAAAAATCTTCTGTGAAAAGTCTTCCTAAAGTCAGAAAAATTTCCCAGATATAGCAACATCCATTTGACATGCAATAGCTAGCATTTGTGCATGGAGAGACAAAAGGAGCAAGTACTTTCCTGGTACTACTAAAAACCACAACTGTAAAAGATCACAGAAAACAATACAAAGAGTATTTTAATAACTGAGGTGTCTAGGTTCAATGAAATGAATATAAATGAGTTTTGACCTGATTCTTACCTTGTTTAGAGCAGTAACTTCTTTCCTGTCCCTCCTCTACCTCATTTCTAAGCTATATTATCAGAAAGGGAAAGCAAAATACAATGGATACCTGTCTATAAATTCTGTGTCCTTCAAAAATGCACATACTCCTGTAACATTTGACAAACAGAAATTTCATTGGATCGTCTTCTGCCTGAAAATCTAACCTAAACTAGTATTGTGGCAACATTTGATAATGGGAACAGAATCATGCTTTATTCCTCCAAGAAACTATAGCTATTTTCACAGGGATTAAATTTAAAAACAATACAGAACAGGGTCAGTCCCTCTGTTGTGGCTGAGTAGCAATGGCTCACACGGGTGAGCAGACATACATCTTAGGTGCAAACTTCATTACACAAATGAAGTAGGCTTTTCACTATGAGGAAATATTTTTCTGTTTTAACAGGGCACTCACTCCTCAACCAGTATCAGTCTTTAACGAGTATAAAAGGACTTACATCCCATCTGAAGATCTAAAGAGGTACAATTTAAGGTGAATTGGAGAAGTTCTCTCTCAGAATTACAGTACAGAAACTGCAAAATGTTCATGGTTTAGATTACACTGAAGATTACCCTGTTCCTGTCATTCAGGAACTCAAGGTCTTGAGCTTCTACAGACTGATATTCATGCATGGGTATTACTGTAATTTCTTTCTGAAAAGTTCTGTCCTACCTCAACACTCTCTCTCACATTACTCCTTACCATGCCTTCTGTGATACCTGGCCCTGATGCTTACATTCCCTTGCAGGACCTACATGAGACCGAGAACTAAACCACGCTCATTGAAGAGACCACTGATTTTTCATCCCAGTCAATTTATTTGATCCTCTGTTTGGCTATATAGCACAGAGAAGAGGACAGCACGAAGCAAGGTCTGTGGAGGGCAGAGGCTGGGACAGATGGGACAAGAGGGAATGCCTTTTTAGCCACAGCCACTTCAGCGAATCACAGCGTTTACCACTGCCATCTCAGACCTCCCCAGCTCTTAAAGCAGGTAGGGAACTCCCTTTAGCTCAGGCAACTATTGAGGTTGAATTTTGACAGGCTGACAGATCACACAGGAAAGAATTCAGTTCTGACAGTCCCTTCCAATGCTGTTTTTTGGATACACATCCAGGTTCTTCCAGTTCTCTTCTTGGTTCACAGGCTTCAACTGGTCTGAGCTGTGGCTAGCGTGCTTACAAGCACTGCTACGAAACCACATGCTCTGTAAGTACACAAACAGCCTCTGCTTTCAGTTACCAAGTGCTTGTGACCTGCTACCTCCTTCCACCACTAAACAAAACAAAGCCTGTACACATGCAAGTGCGTGGTTTGACCAGCTGGTCCTATAACCACTGCTCTTGTAAACACTTACCCCACCAGTAGATTGCGTGGCTGGGCTGACTTACCGTGGTAGGAGCAGCAACAGAACCAGCTCACTAACCCTGCTTATGCCAAAACCTTTTGGTTTCTGTGGATGGAGTCCTTACCACAACAGGGTGCTGTTCTTACACCTCTGTAGCATGTTATTGCAGAATTTGCTGCGACAGGGAACTGTTATAATCTTTCATTCCTTTAGAAAAATTGACAGGACTGGTGAAAGATGTAAGAAAAATATAGCAGCATTGAGAGAAGAGATACAAATTGAACTATTTGGTGATTTTTTATTATAATACATATCTGTCTCCTCCGGTTTGCTTCATTTCTGACTCCAACCAGTTTCAACTATGCTGCAGTCAGTAGGAGCTCTGACACTGACTAAATAGAGGTAAAATTTTACTTTTACTCTCTGAACGCTCTCCCTTGAGAGGAGAATAAGAACTCATTAAACTATGGTTTAACTTCATAAATCTTTGTCCTGTTCAGTTTAACTTGCTCCTTAATCTACATTCTGGCTTTTCAAAGCACTGGCACAACCAAGTATACAGAGCTAAAATACGAGTTCCTGCTCACCCCTATGCTCTAAGGCCATCCACACAATTCCCAAACACAAAAGCCTAAAACCTGAGCTTTAATGTGAATCCACTGAAGTCTACTTAAAAAAATGTCCATGTCAGGTCACGTGAGTGATAGGGAACATTAAAACATGCACATGCAAAAATGTTCCAGCGGTCTGAGATCTGAACTCAGGGCCTCACTCTTCTCATTCATGTACAGGTTAAGCAGAGGTCCTTCTGTACATGGCAGGACAGCAGCTTATCTGCTAGCAGTCAGCAGTTTATCTCCTGGGACTTCAAGGTCCCTACTCTGCCTCCACTGGCCAAGCTCGTTATTTTTGGTCCAAGACTTAGTTTCTGGAAACCACATATGTGTTCAAGAAAAAAAAGTCTAAATCATACATTCCATCTCACAGTGTCATTTCAATTGAAACCACTCATTTTCATGCAGAGAAACAGAGATACAAATGCAAAGTCATGTTATGTACACTACATCGGCCAACACAAATAACTAAGGCTCTGCTGACAAAACAGGGCTTCCTGTAACCATATATGCTGAAAAACAGATGCAATATCTGTTTGACATCCATTCAGTCTCTTTAGCCTTAGTCTGGCTTCTTCCAGCGAAGCTCAAGTTGACGGGCTCAGGGTGGACAGGGGAGAGGCAGGTTGGTGACAGGGAGCCTCAGCAGCAGCCCCAAGCAGCTCAGGATTTCAGAGATGTCTTCCACAGCACACATCTGCCAGCAGCATCAGCCAGCGTGCTGAACACTTTGTTAAAGACACTGATAACTCTCAAGACAGCATAGCGATCTTGCATGAAAAACAATTACCCTTAACTCCATGATGCTGAGCCAAAATTTGCCCAAAACCACGTGGGAAATAGTGACTGAGGTGAAGCCTGACCCCATGCAGCCCCTCAGCTGGACCTCCACGAACCCAAAACTGGGTGTACCTGCTGTGGGCACTAAGAACTGCAGTAAGAAGACAGCAAAAGTAGCTTCACTATTAACCACGGGGAGGGGGGAGTTATTTGTCTTTATAAAGCAGCATGAGGCCACGCAAAACACACAGTCCTTCACAAACAGAGAAATATAAAAATGATACCTTAATTGCACATATTTAAATTATTTATGCTGTAAGTCTAAAATCGTGTCCTGAAGCGCACATTCAGCAGCCGTAGGGACCAATCCACTGACTTTAATGCACAGCTCTGCATAACTATCAGAAGAGCTAAGTAAGAAAGATCAGAAATCTTTGTTACCTGTGGCTTGGATCAAAGCACCCGATGTATGGTGGGGTAGTGAGAGTGGCAGCAACTACAGTTAATTATGGACATTTTCAAACTCAGACCAAAGAGACTTAGCGTCGAGGTATTCCTACTCGTGTCTTTTGAAGAATACAAAAGATTTCACAGATCTAAGAGAGATGATTTTGCAAGCCAAGGGTCTGGTGGTCTGGTACTTTGCAACATGGCAAGTCCTGCTGTGCTACAAAAGCATGTAATCACGAAGCACAGCCTTTGCAGTTGGTAGTAGGGTCACGGATGTCTGGTTGTGTGATCCCTGCTTTCAAAATTCAGAAAAATGCATCATCCAGTGTTGATTTGTATCTTGGTCTTAACTTGCAGGACTAAACTGACTTGAAGGCTGAAGAAATTTTTTCCTGCAGAGTACTGTTCTGATCACCACCCTGCAATTTTACCGTGTTCAACCGTATCATTTGGTCAAAATGACCTACTATTATGCACAGAGGGTAAAACACAGAATCAGCTAAATATACGCATCCCCATAAACCAAAGTAGGAACAGAATACCTGGGACGAGGTAGTCATCCACACTCCAGTGCCCGAAGTCTGTAATTTGCAGGATTCACTTGTTTAAAAACAAAAACAGTGCTTTCTTTGCCATCCGGGAGACCAGAGAGATAATGCGAGTGAATAAATGAAGTCAGAGACACAATCTATCGAACGCTTACTATTGGAAGGAAACCTGAGTATAATAACTACCTCCTCTGAGGACAGCCTTAGTCCTCTCCAATTCACGATGATACAGCTGTTGCTGTAACAAGGATTGCTCATTGCAACAGAGAAAACATGAGCTGAAAACATCCTTCAGTGCACTTTAGCACTGAAGTAGCCTGGACCATACTAACTGCATAGATCTGCAAGAACTACCAGACAAGAGGATAAAGCACCAACTCCAGAGCAGCCACGCACCAGCAGTAAGTTGTAGCAGACACCTAAGGAACTGCCCTCTTCCCCCTACACTCCCAAGAAGCTTCTAGTTTATGGTTTTCTCTCCAACAAACTAAACTACTGAAGATTTCAAAGCCTTTTCTCTGCCACTACATACTGCTTAATCCATATTGTGCTCCAGAAGCCACTCAACACAGCAAACAAAACTTATACTCACCAACTGATCTGGAAGGAGAGTTTCAGTGGTTTCCTAATTAGCCCCCATGGTAAGCAGTTTATATGCAGAAGCACAGCATTTAATTATTCTTTACAGTCTGGTTTTGTGGTCAGATCAACCATCATCCGGCACTAGCTCTCAGACTGGTTTTCATGTTTCCCTAAACAGTTTTGTACTCTGTAGTACGCTGCTTCCAGCCACGTACAAACAGCTTTACTGTGAGACCCACAGGACCAGTCTCTTGGCAGGTACAAAAAGAGGAAAACTTCCTTCCCTGCAAAACAAGCGTCTGACTTCTCGAACCGAGGTGCCCACAGCTGTTGCCAGCAAGTACTCAATGCTACAGAAAGAAGGGGAACAAAAATCATTACTTACACAACATGGAAAAATGACCAGCGAGGGAGGGTTAGGATGGGTCCTTTCTCGACTACGATAACAAGCAGTTTACTCTGAAGTAGAATAATTGATTACTCGTTGGGGTCTGTGTGGCCGCAGCAGACAGCTAACAGCGAAAGCACAGCTGACGGTCACCGAAGGGCAGCAGCTGAAGGACTCCAGTCTGAGCTACAGCCTTTCTCTGCCTGGCACGGCTCAGTTCACCTCTAAGTAAGAACTGATTGCTGATTTAATTAAAAATTGGTCTGTAAAGCTTGCACAGTTTTAAAGTGGGAGTTGTCAAGGTGGCTGAGCTTCCTCCTACAGAACTAGTTTATGCAGCGTGTTTCGCACACCATAATTTCAGTACCTCCCACACAAAATCTGACCAGGAAAAAAGAAAACATCATAGCTTCCCATTTCTACTCGTAGACTTGTATGTAGTACATACGGTGATTCAGAAGCAAGGTCTCCATCTGTCTTGCGACCCAGTCACAGCAACTCCATTACAGACACTTATTTGCTGATATAACTCCAAAATTTTAGTAGGGAGGTTCTGTGGTCAGTTTCATAATGAACCCACAAACCTTTCAGGTGGTTTTCTGTCATACCTCATGCCGTGACCTCAAATCTCATAAAGCAGGGCTCTCTGCCAGACAGGAGGGTTCAGAGAGAACTGCTACACGGTATTTAAGTCCTTGCACTTTTCCCTAAAGGATGGTGGATGCTGGGGACCCTATATCACAGGAGAGGTTGTACTGTCAAATACACATCCAAACTGATGGATAGTTACAGTGGTTGTAGCAGTGGAGGAATTCACATCACCTCTAATCAATCAGTGAAAACGTATAGACACAACCTGCACACCTGAACAGTCTTATTCTGAAATATTCTGAAATATTCTGAAAAATTCTGAAATTATGAAATAAGATTTCATAAGACTCACACACTCATATAACCCTTAAGATGTCAGAGGCTGGTGCAAAGTAATTATACTAAAAAACTCAGAAGACCTCTGAAGAGAGAAAACAGGCTCTGTGAGTTTAGAGCAGGAAAGCCACCAAAATACATGGTATAAAGCCATACACTCGATATCTGACAGACGCTCTGACACTGGGTCTTCTGTCTTCATTAACAACTCCCTCACAATTTGGGAATCTGAATATGGCACTTGATTATCCACTGATATTGTGCAGCTGAAAAAAAAAAAATTTAAAATACTCCCTGCCAACATCCCAGGAAGGCTGCAAGATATATTTTCTGCAGATAATTTGGAGAACCATACATAAAACTTAGGATGTAAATTCAGGTTAGTTGCATCTAACTGAAGAACATCTACTAGAGAACATCCTCCTAAAAAGATCATTCATGGCTTGATCTTAAAAGGTAACTAGCAACTGAGGTTTCTACACTACCCAAGCCCACTCCTCACTTTAGTAAAGTCTTCTAGGTGGGAAGCACTTGAATCAGAAACATGCTGTTTATCTAGACCATGGCTTAGTTAACAGGACCTGCCTCTCACCACAATATGAACAAGAGTTACCTGTTACACTGCTGAATGTGTCCATGCCCAAGTTCTGCACCTCTTTTCCTCTCCCTCTTACTTCCTGTCAGACCCATACATCCTGCAACATACAGAAAATGGTTCCTTTTCTTTTTTTTTTTCCATTATGGAGATTTTTTCACAATGGAGATTTTTTTTTCCACTATAATAGTTAGCAATTCTGCTACATGCCTTTATTATATTTAACATTTTAATTTATTGGTTAGAATTTTGCAGAGTCTTTAGCATTTCTGAGAATGCTGCTAATGTTCACATGCAGGTTAGCACCAGTAATTTATTTCTAAACCGGCAGCAAGCCAGGACAAGCTTAGTCCAACTGCCCTTTAGGATGCCGTCGTCATTCTGGTTGCTACACAAATTAGCGGTTAGGAAACAGGATTGCTACCTTGCAATTGCTATTCTTTATCCCATTTCAATCACATCTTCTGCCATCCACACATCCCATATATTATGGTTTTGATCCAATCCCAAATCATTTGATTAAACCCAGCTGTAGCGCACGCAGTATCTGCCATCAGGTAGGAAGAAGCCATCATCATTTTTGAGGCAGCAATCACCGCAGATCCCAAGAGCAATCACAAATAACAACACATCTACTCTCTGAGAAGTATGCCACCCAGGTGATTAACAGAGAAGACTGAATCCCTGTCCTACCACAGCTGGGACAGAAGCCCAAGTTTCCTTGTGCTTTTTTTCTTCTTCTTCTCCCCTTCTCCCAAGTGTTTCCTGCATTCATGCTCAGTACTGCACCATGCACTGGCTCGAATGCCAGCTAAACAGCAATTTAGAAGGCTGACAGGAGGCACTAAAGCAAATGCTGCTGGCTACACCCTGTTTTATCTCTGAGTTTCTAGCCCAGGGTTCAACTAAAGAAAATAACTAGGCAAATGTACAAAAAAAGTGTAAACCACCCCCAATTGCTGCTCTTGGTATCACCATGTTCAGGCAAGTTCAATTATTAAATTACTGTATGTGTGTGGGTGTACGTACAATTAGGGAAGTATTCTTCTTGCACGCTTCCTGTTTTAAGAACAGGACAACCTGTCACAAATTATACAGCCTGTGAGACCAGAACCTATCACCCAATCTTTCTCTGTTTGCTCTAAAATAAAGCAAGATTAGCTCCATTTATGTCAGAGCCAGACTGATGCGGCACTCCCAAGAATTCAGGACAAAAACCACCACTCTGAGATTTGTTCTTTAACATACCCACTGAAGGTAACGTGAAAAATGCAATGTAAATAATACATAAATTTAGTGAACATGATCACTATAAAGGAACATGATAAATATAAGGAGAAAAAACTTCAAGTACCAACTATATCAGTTACAATTAAATAGGAATATTTACTATGGCTGGGAAAACAGGATTGTCCCAACTCTGGAAAGCATCACCACTCTTCAGTTTGTTTCAGCTCCAACTATTTGTTTTTTTAGAACAAATACAAACAACAGTATTGTACTTTCCACTACTTACTGAAAGAAAGAAAACTAGTGAAAACAAGAGGCAACACTGAAATGTTTTGAAAGTTAAAAGAGAAGCTAACTTGCAATACAAATACACATTCAAATTCAGGTACCTTTTTGACCTGGATTGCACACAGGAGTTAAAACCAAGCTTACAGCAGTACAACGATCACGCTGGTAAATTTCAACACAAGATGATGGGTAACTCAGATGTCCATCCAGACCTCTCTAAAGGTCTAAGAAATACCCTGTTATAAATGTATTGATAAACTTTGAGAATGCAATAAACATGCATGAGTGCTTCTCAGATTGTGAAGACCCCTAGCAAACTGTGATATGAAAAGTCCAATATAATTTAGTGAAGCAAGTAACATCTACAGAGAGACACAGTTGTAATACGCAGCTGCACTGGGCTACAGAGTTGTAACAGGTTCCCTCTATATTCTGCAGATTTTCATTAAAGCTTCCACACTTGACGTAACCTCAAGTTTTTCACAAGAGATGCCACCACAGAGGCACAATACTTGCCCAACACACTTTAAGCCAAATGAAATAATAACCCTCAGGACTCCTCCAGAATAGGCGTCACCCATAGTAGGCCGGACACACAGAAATCTTGCTTGTTGACAGCACTCTTTGGATATCCTGATTCACATCCGTGTGGCAGAGATCCTGCATCCAGAGTGTGAAACAGCATAACTCCATACCTATCAGCTCCTTGCACAAAAGAGATTTCAGCATACGGTTGCTAGAAGATATGGGGTAACACTTGCTTCTTGCATCACTGTTGTTGGGACTGTAGGATTAGTGGTTTATTACCATTTATTCCAGTATCAGGCAGATGTTAAGGAACAGCTCCACTGAAAAAAAATATGCAGGAAACATTACATCAAGAACTACACTTCTTGTATCTTCGGACTTGGTCATGTTTCTGTTTCTGGAGCACCACCAGGCAGACAGGTCCATGTGGGTACCCAAGGAGCAGCAAGCAGCCTCAGATGAAAGAGGTCCTGGGGACTCAACGGCTCAGCCAAGAGTTGTGTCTGCGTGCACGGGTACTGGGACGGCTGAGAAGAGGGGATCTCTGTGGGGAACACTACATCTCAATTCATTCTTTCAGGCCTCAGCATCTCCAAAAACTGAAACAACCCCTGCTGTTACTGGGCTCTCTGATTTGAGCTGAAACACTGGCACACACATAGATGATCTTCAGGAATAAACCTGCAGTAAAAACACATTTTCACTTAAGCTATACTTGTTCTAAACAGAGCATAAGAACTGAGGTGTGCCTTGCCGAGCCAGGTGTAATAAGGAGCTCAGAATAGCACAAAACTGTGCTAGAAATGCATAAATTTACCCCATAATCAAATTAACACATTTCCTAAAGTAAAGCAGCAACCTTTTTTTGTAGGAAACACGTTTCCATTTAAGTTCTGTGATACAGATTTAAAATCCAGTCTCTATGCCAGTTTTTGCAGATTATCAGTCGTACCCTGCTATCATAGCCATATGCATTCACTTGTGTTTACAGATCAGAAACAAACACCTGCCAACATTGCAATTCACTACTTTAAATCTTGTGAACCCGAGTCTTAAAAATGCTTGAAAAACAGCTTTTACATCAGGTAAAATATATGGGACCATCGTATACTCCTTCCTTTAGTTTAACTAATAAAACAAGACTAACCTGTCTAAAGAGACACTTAGCCTCTATCATTAAGAACAGCATAAATTGTGTTGAATTTAATACTAATGCCTCACAGTATTACAGCAGCAATATGAATGGTGATCAGGACATAATTAAACCCTGGAATTTACAAGCGGCGGGATGACATGAACAACACGATAATATACTATCTATCAGCTTAATTTACCGCATTGCTGAGCACAAGCCTATATTAAGGGCAACTAATGGCCTTGCCTTAGAAATCTAATAATTACAAATAATAACTCACCAATTCCACCCTTCTGGACTGAACATCAGATTATATGGCATAATAAACAATCACACATTAAATAAGCGCATGAAAAAAAAATCCTGATGAGCTATTCGAGCAACTCCCAGCTACCTATCAGAGCTGATAGGGCTGTAGGGAGTGAACCACCTATGCCCCTCAATTGACATTGCCTAAACCAGACTAAACTCTGACAGGGCTTAGGACTGAGTAAGTTTGGACAGTATGACTTAGTGGGACAACACAGGTCCTCCAGGGCAGACAAGCACATCCTGATCAGCTATGCCTTGCTCAGCACTGATGCCTCCTTGCTGCATGTCCTGGTCGGCACCAGGACATGTGGTGCAGCTGCACCACACTCATCAGAGTGCTTGGGCTGGGGAGCTCTTCTGGCCCTCCTGTGTGCTTGGTCCAGCTCGTCAATGCCCTGTCCAAGAACATCGGTGACACTAGCATGGATACGTGGACTAGTCTGGTAGGGGAAAGCTGCCACCGCTGTGACTGACAACATGGCAGAAGTTTCAGCTTTCAGATCATGTGTGGGTCACTGCCATAGCCAAGTGCATAAAGCCAGCGAATTCATTGCTCCTGGGAGGAGTGTAAGGCAGCGGTAAAATGTAATGGAATTCGGGATGGAATTCAGATGTCCAAATGGAGGTATTTCTGGTGTAGACTTCAGCAAGTTGGTTCTTGCCTAGACTTCCATCATAGCTAACGGAGTAAAACTCATTTCTACAACATGACTCACCTCATTCTAGACATCCAAATTCCATCAGATACATCAAACTTAAAAGTGATCACTGGCCTCCCCTGACAATAAAAGTACCCTAAGGCAATCAGCTCAGATGTGCAAGTCTTTAAGCTGGCAGCTGCAGATCTCTAACATCCTTTCTTGCCCACTCTAGTACATAAATTATGGGCATGCTGTTTTTTGCTTGAGTTAAGAAAGATGGGCAAAGATGCATACATATAAGACAAGGTTACATTAATATATCTAACATTGTGTGACTCTTTGATGCAGAGCATTTTTACCAAAATAAATAAATAAATAAATAAAATTATGTAAATACTGTATTAGGTCTTTATAAAAATGAATGTGTAATTTTTCTTTACTGATTTTTAATACAAGTCGTATAGAAGTGCTTCCCAAAACTGACCATACTGCTACAACAGACCACAAGACAAAAGACTGGGTATTGGGTTTACATGCCAAGGGCTTGGTAGGAGGGTTTATGCAGGGGTGGCCTCTGTGAGCACAGCCCATGAGCTGGCCCATGTCGGAGCAGAGCCAGCTCCAGCTGCTCCAAAAGGGACCTGCTGCTGGCAAGAGCTGAGCCATGAGCGACACTGGGTGGGCCTCTGGGAGAGCAGGGTTAAGAGAAGGGAAAGAAGTGTTGGGCAGCTGGGAGAGAGGGGTGAGAGCCAGCCCTGCAGCCCCCATAGGCAGTGCAGCAGGAGGGCAGGAGGTGCTGCAGGCAGGCAGCAGCAGTTCCCCTGCGGGCTGTGCAGGGAGAGGCCCCTGGTGGAGCAGGCTGTCCCCCTGCAGCCCATGGGTCCCACATGGAGCAGATCTCCACGCTGCAGCCCCCCCATGGGTGGAGGAGCCCCCGGTGGAGCAGGTGGATGTGGCCTGGAGGAGGCTGCGGCCCATGGAGAGCCCCCGCAGGAGCAGGGGGTCTGGGTGGAGCTGCCCCCACCCGTGGGGGACCTGTGCTGGAGCAGTTTGCTCCTGGGGGATGGATGGACCCCGTAGGATGGAGCCATGTGGGAGCAGTTCCTGAAGAGCTGCTGCCTGTGGGCAGCCCCCACAGACTCGGTTGGGGAAGGACGGCATCCCTGGGAGGGACCCCACGTAAAGCGGGGCCAGCGAGGGACCCTGACAGAGTGGCAGAAATGAAGCATCAGGGACTGACTGCAGCCCTGTTCTCTGCTGCCTGTTGACACTTGGGGGGAGGAGGTGGAAGAGGGTGGATGGGGGCAAGGTGTTTGTAGTTTGCTTTTAGTTTCTCACTGCTCTAGTCTGCTAGTGACAGGCAATACATATTAATCTCCCTACACTGTGTCTGTTTTGCTTGTGACAATAATTGGTGAGTGATCTCCCTGTCCTCATGTCAACCCATGAGCTGTTTTTATCATATTTTCTTCCCCAGTTCTTCTGAAGAGGACAAGTGAGAGCACAGTGTGGTGCTGCTGAACTGCCTACTGGTGTGAAGTCACCACACATACACACGACTTAAAATGTAGAGGACAATAAAAAAAAATCTCTTACATTTTCAAATCCCACTGGGGGATTCAGGGCTTTAATGCAGGCACTGGTATCCTCACACATACCACATTGAAACTTTAAAAGTCACTCCTTCCAGACTTATTGCTATTCAACAGATGGCAATTCCCCTGGTTTGATACACGGAAAGAAATAAAATAAAACAAAGAGTTTGGAAATTCAAACAGGTTAGCCACTAATGTTACAGAGAGAAAATCCTCCTGGCATTCACTGCAGTAACTTTACCTGCAGAAGTATGTAACACCTGAAATATCACTGGGTGAACATGGTGGGGAGAACTCAGTAGCAATTATTAAGCAACATTTTTAGAAATCTATTGAACAATTTGCCCTCCCCAGAGGACAGTGTAAGAAACTAATATCTCTCTCTTGTTCATCCTTGCTTGCTCGCAGGAAGCTATTTTTGGTCTTACCTACCTGAGGAAACTGACTGCTAAATTCACATGGCCTCCACCCATGCCCTTATAAATTCAGTTTCCTTCCAGACACCTGATTTTAACTACACTGAACATGTTTACGTGAGGACTAGGGCATGAAATTAAAAGGCTGCAGCTGGTTGAATTCAGAGTCCCAGGGCTAAATCCTTTATCCAACGTATCATAAGCACTTCCTATTACTGTCTGAAGCCTTCTACCGGAACATAAATGAACCCGTTTTACCTACCTTACTCTCTCTTAGAAGACCTCAAGCTCAGATTGCCTTTTAATCCCAACTAGTTCCTAGAAGAGTATGACGTTATGCCTGACTCCAGAAAACAGAAGTTTTATCAGTGGTGACTGGCACCACCCCTTCCAGAGGCCTTTACGTATATGATAAGGTTAGTTTTACAGCCAGTCAGTTTACAAAGTGAGGAAGAAGATAGTTCTGCTGCCTCATTAACAGACACCCTCTTTTTCATGTACTCTCATCCATCATTGCATCTGCATTTTGCTGCCTCTATCAATGGAAGGTAGCCTTGAGAATTTTGGAAACTGGCTCTGCAGCAAACCTAAGTGTCTGAGTGGAAAGACCAGCTTACACAATTGTCTCCCTGTTCATGCTCTAGTTTTACAAGAAACAGCTGGATCATTAATAACAATATTTGCAATTCTGCCTCTAAAAAGTGTGCTGGCACTTGTGTTTGGGTGAATGTATTTTATAAAGCACTGCAAAGCAGGACTCAGGGCTGTCTAGTGGTAAAAGCAGGAGCAAAGTTGTGCTTCCTCTAATCCCTCAAAAAGAGAGGGGAGCTGCCTAGTAGTCAGGGAGGAATGCAGAATTCCCAACTATTTTGTATGTAAAGAATTATTTTTACATATTCCTTTGCTATCAGGACACAAAGGAAATCAAATTGTGTTTCACCTGTGCTGTGCACTGTGGGGATCAGCCACATTTTTTAGAGAAGAAGCCCACGCCTGCAAGTAGAATGAATTGTATGATCCAAGAGGTATTTTCCTCTTTATAACTTTAGTAAAGCCATTAATGTAGTCAAGTTGTGTTTGATGTCTATAATCAGTACAATAAACCAAGAAGAAATTAGATTATAAAAGCTACATTAATATAAGACCTGGTTTTCAAATGGCTTCTAACAGTCCACCTGTAGTAATTGCACCTGCAACCATCTCTCATTTGGATACTCATGAATGCACACTGATCAGTCCTGTTCCAGGGACTGTTACGTTGTCATCAATGCATAAACACAGACTTTTGTACACACATGTCATTTTACACGGCATCCCAAACCCTTTGTCTCAAAGAACATCAATTCAATTAACAAGTAGTAATCAGTTATGTGTTTAAGGTAAGCTCTGCTCTAATATGTAACCACAAACTTCTTATCAAAACCAATCCCACTGCCCCTTGTGTAAAGTGTATTTCCTCAAGCATTTAGAGAGCAGCAGATGAAAGCAAGAACCATGCAAGTAAGTCATCTGCCCAAGGTCACATTGCAGGCCAACAGCAGGCCAAAGTACAAACCCACAGTTGCCTCATTCAGAGGGCTGCCACCTGTTCATAAGGTAGACTCCAAACACATTCTTGAAGCAGACTTTGGCACCTCTACTTAACTCAGTTTGAATCTGCTTAAAGAAAAAACAATTTCCACTGGACAATGGAGTCCTATGGTTCTAATGGATTCGCACTGGAAATGAAGTAAGTCTGGACTCGTAAGATGACAGAAAAGGTAGTACAAAGTTGTTATCTTGTTACCCCTCAGGAAGTTTTGCCTCTGACCTGCTAGGAAATTGTTTACAGTCTCAATGTTTTTAAACTAGAATTGTCATGGGTCATAGTTATTAAACAGCATTTTCAACCTGCAGGCAGAGCAGGAAACAGTAGAAGTGAGAGAATATGCCATCTCAGGTTTTTGGGAAAAGTATGGACACGACTCATAAGGTCTTCTGGGACAGATCAAAGATTAGAGAATGCATTTGATTTACTTCATGGGTTCACCTTTGTCTCCTGTGCGTCCTCCACTCCTTCGTTTAATTGGTTGATAGCCACCTCTCTTTCACTGTCTTGTTCATTAGCCCTGGAAACTGTACCACCCTCTGAAGAAATAGCAGGATTTTGTATTGAGGGGACTTAAGGCATCCTCTAAATCATTGTCTGAAAATACAGAGTTCTGAGTATCATAAAGACAAACGGTATAGAGGGTATAAACCTTAGGGATGAGAGAAAATGCAAAAGGCTGGCTCTGAGATTACAGGGACCAGCATCTTCCCTCCCTTACCTGCGCCTCCTTCCAACACAGCAGCTCTCTCCATCGATCTGTGGCTAACAGACAACACAGCAGTTACTCATTCACCTAGAGCACACAGTGTAAAGGTCTCTGTGTTTGAACTTATGTAGGCGATTCTCCGATTTGTATGTACATTTGGACTCTAGCACAGTGAACAGTTTTCTGGAACTAGATTTTTTTTGGATCAGGAAACTGAAGGGATCCATCTCAACAGCTCAGACGGGTCTGGTAAGGTGATGCAGAGACTTTGTTTTTGATAGAAATACTTTCAGGTGGTTCGTAGAGGTGCTAAGAAATGGCCAAATGACTTGATCCTCAGAGGACTAGTTTTATTTGGGGGTTGTGTGAAAATTTAGCTGTTAAGACTAGTTGTGGTAGTTAAGGCAGAACTCTACCTGGAAGCCCCTGGGACTACTCTTTGCTCTCTGACTTACGACAAATTGCCCACTATGTGTCTAAATTCAGACCTCTCCCAGAAGCAGGGTCTTAGACACCAGTTCTATGCCATAAAACCCAATTCCATAGTAAAATGTGGAACACAGACTAGGATTATGTACAGTCAGTATGTTATTCACAGTGCCACCAATCTAGGCACTCTTTATACTATTTTGATAGCTTGACTCCTAGCACTGGAACAGGCTGCCTACAGGGGTTGTGGAGTCTCCTTCTCTGGAGACGTTCAAAACCCACCTGGACACATTCCTGTGTGACCTGACCTAGGTGTTCCTGCTCCAGCAGGGGGATTGGACCAGGTGATCTTTCAAGGTCCCTTCCAATCCCTTAACACTCTGTGATTCTGTGAAATGCATCTCCTCCAAGCCAAATTATCGTTATCCCATTGAAGGAAGAAATCAGGCCTCCAATTGCTAATAAACATAACTGGGGCCGACAACCACAACAAAGTTAAGGGAAATAATCTTGTCCAAGACTCCATTATAACTATCACAAGTTGTTTCTTATAAAGATGTAACTTTATAAGGATATGTATTACATATAAAGATACTCATTACAAGAAACTAAATTCCTTACAAACTGCTTACCATTGATCTCTTCTGTTCAATATCCAAAGGCCTAAGTGTACATCCCATCCCAACTCTCTTTACATAGATGCAAAATCTCAATTAATTCTTCCGCCCAAATTCCATCCAGAGCGAAGGAGCTCAGTGCTGAGCACTCAGCTAGGAGTTCCTCTCCCTTCTTACCCAATGCTGGGAGAGGATAGGTACATCATATAATTACTATTTGTTTGCCAGGCAACCACTGCTGTCAACACCCTTCCTGTGGAGCACTTTAAATTAACCTGCTGCATAAGCTATGGAAGGACAACAAAAGCCCTCACCAAGTTAATGAAACTCTTTGCTGCTGAAATGTCACATCTACAAAGTACAGGTAGCCCAAAACAAGGGGATAAGTTGGATAGAAAAAATAAATAAAATGAAATAAAATAAAAACCAGAATAGCACTTTCCTTCCACTTAGTAAAATATTCTAATTTTTAAAAAATACCAAAGAATGGGAGGAAAATCTTACCCCTTTTAGCACCAAAAGGATTTGATGCAGGTTACCCAAAGTTACTTCCCTTCACAAGCTCACCAAGACACAGAAGGTTGTGGACATAAAATGTGTTGCAACCAGAGGTCCTTCAAGTCCTTGCTTTCCTCTGAGACAGGGAGTGGACAGCTCTGCTTACAAGTGAGGGACTTTTAACCAGGTGCAGTGCCCAAACTGGTCAGTCCAGCCTACTGCTGTCCTGGTTGCCTGGAACCAAAATGCTGGTGAAAAAGAAAGGCATCTTTCTGACAGTAAAGGGGAGGAAGCAGTGACTAAAGGAAAGGAGAGGTAAATGCAAACTCTGCTCTCTCCCCTCATCTCTCTCAAACAACACAGGCACTGAGCTGTCCCTTCTTGCCTACCATCACTAACGGGAAGGAACCATCTAAGTGGGAACTGTGTTTTAAAAACTGGTCTTCCAAATGCAATTTTGCTCCAAAGAGTTACTGAAGAAGACCTCAGGGGAAATCCAGACCCACACAAATGGTACACAAGCAAATGATGGTGTAAAAAAAGGTGTGCCCTACCTGCAGTGCAAACTGTAGCTCTGTTGTGCTGTCCAGGATCAGCCCAGCATGAAATAAGATCCTTCCTGTTAGGAAAACATTTCAGCAGTCTTGAAGAGTGCTGCTTAAAGTACTAGCTTAAACTGAAGACTGCTCTGAGCTCAGACAGGTATTAAAAAGGTCAAAATGTCTATTTCAAAGACTTAATAAATTCATAATAAATTCTTAATAAATTTCAGCTCTTCTCCTCCTGTCTGGCTTATGAACAGAAAGATGGGTGCCACACTAACTGCACAGTTGTAGACAAGAACTGAATGTCAAATAGAGGTCTCCAGACCCAGAAGTTCCTGTCTGAGTTCAAAAATGCAGGACAATCAGAATTGTTTTTACATTTTAAGCAATGGCACCGCAAGCAAGGAGTGTGTGCAGACTCCTTTTCTGCACCAGAAAGCCTGTCTGCTGCTTTCTCAATTCTATCTGCTGGATGAAAGTAATTCTCTTTCCATATCTTTAAACTAACACAGTATAAAAAAGGTCTTACTGCTGAACAAGTTTTTCATATAGAACACTTCTACCTTTTTATGCTAACATGTCATAGCATCAGAGGTAATCAAAACCAACATAAAGCTGCCAAAAGCAGCAGCACATCTCAAGGGTTCTCCTGGTACCACCTTGTGGATTGGGACCTGCAGGAGGAACTTCAGTTGCTTCACCTACTTGGTACAAGGATGTTGCATGGCAGATAAAACTTGCTACATTAGCAGCAGCACAAGGTGATTCTCAAAATAAAAACCTTTTAGCCTCCTAAATATGTTGTATGCAGTAGGTGTGTGTTTTAAATCTGACAATAAAATCCTGTTATCAGCTCGAATTCTCCTCTCGTCACACTAAGATTCTGCTGTAGATCTCTACAAAAGCACCAGAGGCATTTAGGAAGTTGTTAGGGAAGAAGTTTTAGGACGATGTGCACACATCAGGGTCTCCAGGCCATTGTTAGTTTTGGTCAACAGGAGCACTGAACTACAAGGGATCTTGTTCACTGGGCCCAGTTTTATTTTTTCAAAAAAATCATCAACCTGTCCATGAACCTGTTACAAATAACTGTGGGTTTTGTGCCCAGAGCTGCGTCCTGCTTGCAGTGCTCAACATCCATCCCAACAGCAGTGCTGACACGTGTCCAGACAGCTAATCCAGATCTGAATCATGGTTCACAGAAGGTGACTGCTAAGTTACTAGCATAACACATTTATCTTCCATAATTTACTCTTACGTGTGTCATAAGGGCTTATTTTCAGGCCTTCTAGGAAGGGTCTTGTTGCTTATTCTTAGCCAATAATCCTTGTAGAGTATCGGTATTTCAAGCTGTTCCTCACACAAGTATCTTCATGAGCAGCTGAAGCAGCTCTCTAATGAATTGTTATTGTAAAAGGACTTCACACGCTTTTTTCACAGCTTCTGTGCAAAGACATGCTATCTTACTGAATACTATTTTTATGGACCTGATCCTTTTTTAGACAGCAAGAAGATTACAATGAAAGCAAGGCCTCTGGAGCAACGGGGTGTCTGTTTAGTCAATGCCTGCTGTGGACGTTTGCCACAGTACCTCTGCTGGCTTAACACACAGGTGTCCAGACAAAAACCTGGCCAACTATTACTCTGTATTCTGTCAGGGGTTTTAGAGCTGTCACTCCTGTATCCTTTGAAACAAGCTTTACAGTGAACTGGTGTGCAGTTTTGGCACATCAACAAGTCCTGTGCTCGGATGCCATCCAAAACATTGATCTGTCATGTGCTCGCCTGCTCGGTTGCCTGTCGTGTGCAGAGCAATTTCAAAACATGCATTGGTGACAGAAGCCTAGACGACTTATTAACTGCACCGTGTTAAAAAGCACACACCCTAGTCACTAATTCCAGCAGCAATCTCCTCTCGTGTTGTCCAAACAACCTCCTAATAAGCAAAGGCTGATAAAAGACTTAGGAAACCCACACAGCTCTTTCACAGATGGACTTTGACAAAACCCCAAGTCGCAAAACACAAACTACCAATAGCTCTTCACTCTGCAGTGAAAAAAAATCTACACAGCAAATTGACTGAATGCAGCTGGATTTACTGTGGGATTTCAAATGGGAGGTCTGAAGTACTTCTGATGTGGCACGTGTTGTGAGAACGGATGGACCCCAAACACTCCTGTGTACACGGCAGACAGGGCAGACACGGATGTATTTACATGGAGCAATGCGAGCTGCCCCTGGCATCTGTCCTGCTGCAGAAATCTTTGCAAGCACAAACAACCACGGTGAGAGACCAGCATCCTCATGGCCATTTACCACAGTCTTTTAGCCGAGATCACTAGCGAGACAGGCTGTTGGAGCTGCCAGTAATGGCCATTTTCATGATCTGACCATTTTGTGGCAAACAAAGCTAACTTGACAAACTGACTTTTGCTGTGCATGGTTAAAAATAATAAAGAAAAAGCAGGAATGGGCCTAGTTATTACTTCTGTTGTCCACTCAAGTCAACATCAGTACTCTCTGTCTTAACCTCGCATCATGTTTGCTCACAAAAACTCCACTGCAACTACAATGGACAGCAATGCTCAATTCCAGATACGTGCTAATGATATTAATGCATTTTTGTGGCCTCTAATGCTCACACAGGCTACCATGCAACACTGATTTTTATTGGCATCAACTCTGTAAGAGAGAGGACAGCAGCAAACATTTCACAGTCAAAAACTTTAGGTTAAATTTGGTTAGTTTCTTCCACTTCAGCTGCTTTGAAATGGCTCTGAGTTGTCCTGCATACTGCAGCCAGTTTCAGACCCAACCGCGTGACACGAGGAACTAAGACACTCTGCAATATAGCTAAGGCTTCCCTGTCCCAGAAAATGGGATTTGTGGATGTCACAATGAGAAAAGATGACACAAATGCTTCAGGTTGCTTTCTACCCAGCCCAGGCTCCTCAATTCAGAATACCAGGTTTTCAGCCTTGTGGTGTCTCAGTGTCACATCTCCTTTTAAAGAGGTCTGAAGGCAAAGAGATGTGATCCAAATTGCCAGCATCACTCCAAACACTAGAGACCCTACCATGAGGAATAAATAACCTAAAATAAATAAACCTAAACTTACCATCTCAGTGACCTGATGAAAGTACATCCTGCCCCCATGCTAGTCTTCCCTATGTGTCAGCACCAGCTCTGCTCTAATTAGCCTCTTGAAGATACAAAGGCTTTTTTTTTTTTTCTCATTATTTTTTTCCTCAGGGAGAGAGAAGAGGATTGACTTGTCTGTCAGATTAATTTCCTGGGCTGAAACAGTTCTAAGGCCAAACAGGAGATAGAGAGAGACCCGATTAAATCTCTAGGTACACGCTAACTATCAGATCAGTTTGGCTGTGTGTCGTAAAACTTCACTCTCAACTCTACATCGTCTGTGCCCTGTTAGATGATTATTCCCAAAAGTAATTTGACTGACAAAGATCTCTAAAAACATATGAAGCATGAAACATTTCCGCTGCAGCTGGGGGTAAATAAGTTGGCTGGGTGGAGCTTTCCTTATCACATTTATTGGATTTGGTGATTCAGGTCTGAGGGTTTTTCACAACTGA
Organism: Anas acuta; assembly: GCF_963932015.1. Lineage (NCBI taxonomy): Eukaryota > Metazoa > Chordata > Aves > Anseriformes > Anatidae > Anas > Anas acuta. Next base: position 65,554,605 of record NC_089017.1, on the reverse strand, counting down.
GACAAGATATATAGAAATGTTTGCAGTCTTCCCAGAAAGAAAGAAATGGGAAAAAGAAGTGAGTCTGTCTCCTGGAAAACTGTCTGGCTTGGTTTCTCATCTTCTACAAAAACATTTTAACACATGACCTTTAACAAAACAACTTTAAAGACTAGTGGTGATTATGGCAAGTGAGAAAGCATTAGGAACGTTGTATCTGCCATCCTTGTGGAGATGCTTTTTTCATGTTATTTTACTGGCTGCCAAGACGGATGAATAATAATGCTATACTAACTGTTTATTACAACTGATTGCAAGCAGATGAGAACAGCTGAGTCACAGAAATCTAACATGAAGAATTTGACAGAGCAGCCAGATGGAAATTCCCGTGGAAAACCAGCCTCTGTAAGGTATTCCACCTCTGTTTTCCCAGCAGGGTATATGCAGCCCTTTTACCTTCTCCATGGCAGATGCTCCAGTAAAGACTGATCCCTGCAGGTGTTCCTTCACTTGTACAGCCTTCAGTAAGGTAAATACAGGGTGAGGTGGGTATTTCATAAGCACTTAGATGAGACTGTGGATTTCCTGTTGGAATTGCTGGTCCCCAGCTGAGAGAAAATGACCATAATTTGTTAGGGTGGGCAGAATCTGGCAGCCCCACAGAGGCAAGGCTGCCAGAGTTGCGTGCCTCCATGTCCAACCTGCTGCAAGGAACACGCACACACAAACACGTACAACAGTACCCATACACACACACATGCTCACTGAACACCCCTTGGTAAGTCCTGTACAATCCTGAAATGTTCAGCTCCTGCATCCCATAATGTGCCCCATACCTCCAAGCAGCAGTCTGTAAGGTGTTCCAGCACTGGTCCTTCTTGACGGGTTCTTCTCCCAGGCCACAGGGCTGAGGCTCTGCTGGGGCAGCTTGGAAACAGCCCTTCCTCACAGTCCTTAATTTGGATTCCCACCTGCCCTTAGGATGGGCCTTGCTGGGCTGATGGCTCCCATGATGGGCCTGGGGCAGCCCACACAAGTGTTACTTGGACTCTCCCTGACCCTGCCTCTGTGTTCTGATGCTGGAAAGCTTTTGGCATATAACTTAACAGAGCTTATCACCACTTCTTCAGCAAGCACACAGGCCAGTACTGAATGAAACAAGGATAATCCGGAAATTCATGTAGCCTCTCTCTAAGGACTTACAGTATCACCTGGATTCAAAACAGACTTGCTCTTGGCCACTTATTTCCCCCCATTTTTCCCAGCATTACACATGACATTCCCACCAGACAACCTTGACATAAAGCCTGGATAAAGCCTGACAAAATCCCAAGGCATGTAGTAGCTAGGTACATTTACCTTGTAAAGATACATTTAAAATACAGGAAAACTAAATGGCAATTTGAATGCAGGCATCACCTAGGTGAATTCAGATGGGGATCTCAGTTTGATTCACTTGACTCCTAGACATTTGCACTGGACCTGTTGCTTCAGCTTTAACTTCTGAATTTTGTTTTCAGCTCCCACCTGAGCCACAAAACTTTCACATCCTCAGCTCCTAGGACACAAAATAGGATCTACAGTACAAATAAAGTTCTTTAGCCATTGCTGAAGGACAGCTGAGCTTGTGTGAGTACAGCTACCAGACACTCTGGTAGCTGTACTCACACAAACATACAAAATCTATAATGGAATTAAACTTCTTTTTTAAAACAACAAAAACATTTTTTCTTCCTGTATTTCTAGAAAATACAGTTCTTCCACGGACTCTAGTTCCTCTTACCAAACTCCAGACAAGTGAAGTTTCAGAACCCAGAACACTGAAACAAAAACACAGATTCATAGCTCCTGCTTTGCTCATTCAAATCATTTTTCTCATTTCCATGGGGAAAGTATTTGTATGTCTGTAGTAACAGCCAACAACACGTTCAGAAATGGCCTGTGTGATGAGACTGGTCTCAGAGTGTATGGTTTGCAGTGCTTCTCTTCCTCTCTGATTTTTGAGAAGAGTTTTAATTCAGATGGCAATCTTCCTGTGGGTAAACAGATGTCCTCCAAGAAAGGCAGTTGCACAAAACATTGTGTAGAGACAATGTAACTTCCCCAGAGAACAATCATCTTCACTTGTGCCTAGATAAGAAGCACCAAGCCAACATGCCTGTGATCTCTAACCAAGGCCAAAATATTCATCCACAGTGAACACATCTCACTCCTTCACCACCTACAATCAACTCATCTGGAAGTGACTGTGGATGGTTTTTTCCTTGTTTCTTCTTCTGGGAGAAAAGGAAGTGTCTTCAGCTATTCCAATGACACCTAAAAGACTTTTAATTATTGCTCAATCTCCCACTGAAAATGTAATGTTTTTCACAACAGCCAAATAGGTCACGGATCATCTATGAAATCACAATGCAGGGAAGACAAAGGATGAATGGGGATGTGATTATTCACTCCAGTGTGTAAACAGAATACAAAACCAAAAACAAATAAACAAACAAAAAACTCCATTTAACAATGGATCAGATCCATTTCTGCCTCGCAACACTACGTTGTTTTTCTGTGTTGCTTTTGATTTAAGCCAATGTTGTTCCACTTAATGCAAGAGAGCTATGCATATATATGCCAAATTGAAGTTTTGTGTAGGTCTGAGATTTTCTCTACAAAGCTTGAGCCAATGTGAAGGTGAAATGAATTGGCACATAATTCTGAATTGAGCCACCAAAACCATGGCCACATCAAAACTGCGTTCCTGATGGTGAGGTGTTTGGACCAGACCCTGGTCCCTCCTGTGTTACTAAATGGAGGTCTCTCCTAAATGCGATTTCTCCAGCTGTACCTAGACCCGGATCCAACTTGTTTTATTCCCATATGCCACCTTGAATAAACGCACTTCAACACACTTAACTAATCTCTCACTACACACTTCCAGCCATGCATCAAGGTCTGTTTCAGTCCACTACTTACTTTTGTTCTGCTCAGTCAAGTCAATCAAGCCAGAAGCCTCTGACACTTTAACTTCAATTGAAAAAGACATGCTCCACTGCCTTGTTTTATCTCTCACTTTGTGTCAACATAAAAAAAAAGTCAAAGCAGAGTAATATTTGTTACTGATTTAGACTGTGAGTTGTGACTTGTGTGTGTGTAGTGACGGTGTCCTGCAGTCTTTTGTGACAGATGCAGTTTCAGAACATACGGTTATTCCTCCAGCACAAGCTTCAGTAATCTTTTTATGACAATAAACTTCAGTTAGATGTTTTGATATTCAAAACACTACATGGTAATTACAGGTTTGCTTAAATCATTTTGATACGTGCACAGACTTCAAGAAAATGTAAAGATATACGACAAAGGCAATGCCTCCAATTAAGTTTAGATCCCTTATATACTAAAAGCCATATGTCTGTGCTCAACTATACAAATACAGCATAGAGCTAGAGAAAAGAAATAACCCTTCCTTTAAAAAAATAAGAAGAGTGGAAAGATAAAGCAATTGAATGTCTCACTGATGGGTTTCTGTGGCATATCCATGCATTATACCTGCCATATCCTTCATTATTCTGTGTCCAGTCTTTCAATCACAACACCATACTTACCACAGCTTCAATCATAACTTCTCTGAAGATCTCCCACTCTTAATAGTTTATGACAACACCACAATTATTACTACAGCATCACCATCAGCAGTGGCAAAACAAGGAGAATAACCACAGGAGCACTACCACATCAGTAGGTAGTATACCCGCTAAAGTCATCATGGAGCTTGCTAAAGAAACTGCTCATCCATAGCAATCTTTCAGCCGGTCACACTGTAACAGATCCTCCCAAGCATTACTTTTAGGAAAATATTTTATAATCCCAAGAGCATCCAGGAGTTCCTTTGCTGTTCACATCAAAGGTTCTTGCACTTCGCCATTTTCCATATCCTCTTCGAAATATCCCTGCAATTACGCAGGCTGAACTAGATGAGGGCTCATCCCCTGGCTTTGTAAACTCTGTATGCTTCAGCAACCAGATTAGGTCAGTTCACATACAGATTTAGCAATCTTCAGAGATTCCCACAAGAGAGGAAAATCTGCTGGCTAAAATGCTCTGTAACTTCTGCTCATCTTAATACCCAACCTAGTCATCCCACTCAATCTCCGTTGAGCTCCCATACTGCAATCACAGGAGCCAGCTAAGCGGGCTGACCGCTGGCTTCGTGGCACCTCCCTGGTGCATGTTCAGGAGCTGACACACCAAGCGAGCCCTCCCCTGCCAACCCGCAGTGCTCCACTTACGTAGGCTGGTCTCTGAACTGCCACCACAGCAGGATGAGGCTGCTGGGGTTAGCACAGCCTCAGGTAGTCCTGCTACCAGCTGGCCCACAACCTCGACACCCACAGAACTGCACTGGAATTGCAGTGGCCTTACGCTGGGAGACCCATTCCAGCGTTATTCTGGCTAGCATGGTCCCAAAAACAGGGCATTTTGCTACCAGCACAGGGAAATTCAGTCTCCCTGAGAGCTTATCGTCATGGGAGGAGGCTTCAGAACAGAAGCTGCCTTCTCTGCGCAGTAAAGAAGTCCTCTTCTTTACCTAAAAGAACACTTGATGGTGTCAAAAATTTAGTTTACGGTGTCAAAAATTTTGACTAAATTACGGATTTAGTCAAAATCTAGGCTCGTTCACCTGGTGGTAAAGTAGAAGAAAGCTCCTCTGAGCAGCAGATGATCACAGATACTGGGGAAAAAGGCACCTGCCCTAGGAGTTGTACACATTTCTTTTTGCCAACATTGTGATAGCAACAAATGCCCTAGTGAGTCGATGCTGTTGTGGCAACAACAGGATTCTTTTGCTAATAAAATTGAAGCCACTCCCCAAACAAAACAATTTGTCCTACAAAAAAAAAAAAAATCTGTTTTTAAATCGACGAAATTACATCTTGCTTAGGGCACATAACTGTTAGCTAGGGATGCGATCCTTTTTCAGACTGTTTTCCAACTTAATCATAAAAATAAAATTTCTCAGCATAAAGCAATTCTAGTAAGAATAAGAAGACTAAATGCCATTATCAAATGCTGATCTGCCCATGTCCACTGACTAACCATACTGATTCACTTACTCTTCTTTTAATGAAATGAAGTTAGAGTAGAAATGAGCAAGCCTTTGCAACTGAAAGCAACAGCAAACCTTGGCCAGAATCACAGTTGACAGAAACACAATTCCTACAAAATGAGTAATACCCAACATGTCACACAGGGGAAATAAATTCAGAGTCATGAAAAAGCTGCATGTGAACACGGAAAAGATGACCAAGAAACTGCAGGCTTACAGATCTGCACAACAGCAAGTAATGCTGACCACTTTGTCAGCATGACCATCTTGGTTCACAGGAGCTTGCTGCAACTTTGGATTGCCTTGGCCTTGTACTCCAAAATCACACACACCGTTTGCCTTTTCCAAGGAATCAAAGCAAACTACTAGAACATGAACTTTCTGCGCAAAATGGGTGGATATTTTTCTCAGCCGTGTCTCAAAGAAACAACTGATTTCAGGTTTCCCGTGTTGATTACGAAGGTCACAAAGAAGAATGTCACAGTGGTTATCTACGAGTTCCTCCAACAGACCTTCCAGCTATTCAGCAGAAACCTTCCCGAAGGTGCTTGGAGTACAAGCAATATCGAGAAATTCCAAAACGGAATTCATCATCAAATTGAAGAACTGGAGGCATGTGTGCTAGAAGAGATACAAAAAGCAAGAAACAGCTTTCAGACATGGATCCTAAAAAGCACAGGTCTCGGTGTGAAGAAGTACTTCCAAAAAATCTTCAACTTCCTAAAAGATAAGCAATACAGCCACTGTTCCTGGGAAGCCGTGCAAAGGGAACTTATATCATGCTTTATAATTTTTGACAGCCTTATGAAAACCACACATCAGAAACAGGTAACATCTTTTATACTTGGCTTCTTTGTGGGAATCTGGCAATTTTCCCATTTTGGTAGGCTTTAAATTCCTCAGTTCAAACATTTTTCAAATTGGTACTTGTTTACAAAAAGCATTCAGTGGTCTAAGTTAAGCAAGTAGAGTACTTCAGTGAATGTTGGTATGGATGTTGGGGTGGTTGGTATCACCACCTTCTGTTGAAGATGACCTTTTCAAAAAAGGTGTGGATAGTGCCTCTATGTATTCTCTCTCTGCACTGCAAAATATTTTGTGGTCTTCCCACAGGATATGCCAGTTGCTTTACAATCTGAAACTCTTGCATTTAGACACTGCATTGATTTTACTTCTCTAGTTACTTCTATGCAGAAAGAGGTCCAAGGTGCAGAGATGCATAAGATAGACAGACCTTCCTGGAGTCCTGTATGCTACAAAGATTTTAAGTTACAAAACAGAAGAGAATATAGCATGACTCATCTGTCTGACATATTAATGTCAGAATATAACAACAAAGCTCTTTAAACTCAGAAGTAAAAAATAATGGTGCTTAGAGCTTCCAAGATCAAGAAGTCCATTTCCAGCCTTGATCCTTATCTTGCAAATAGACACATCCCTATGAGATACAGAACCCATCTTCCTCTACAGCATATTTAATAACTACAGCATGGCTTTTTACAATAAGTTGGTTGAAATTATTATAGACAACATCTCTCTCTTCTATCAGCTTTCAGTTCATAACCAGACAAGATTAATCTGAAAATACTTACAATACGGACACAGATCTAAAATTTATTCCACTCCCCTACCATCTTTGCTTCCTCTGAACAGGCAGAGCCAGGCCGTGCTTTAAATCAACATCTGTCTTCATCGGTTTAACTGCTTCCCAAAAGACCTTGAAAGCCTTGGGCCTCCATGCCATTCCCTACGTATGACAACATTTCTCGACATGGATTTTTCCCACTTCAGATTTCTAAGAATATCTGATTCCCAAAGTATGTTCACCATAATGGAACATGTTCAACCAGAATGCAAGAGCTAAAAAATACATCTGTGGCTATACGGGAACGAAAAAGAGGGAATATTCTAAAGACAAAAAGTTCAATATGCTGCTGCTATTACCTGAATCTCAACATTTTGCCTGAGACGTGAGGGGCTGGACAGCAACTGTCAACCAGTATCTTTCCCTTATTTAAATGAAAGATGTATGTCAAAATCCATTCTCACTTCAAAAAAAAAAAAAAAAAAAGTGTGTGGGGAAACTAAGAGAGTAGCTACAACTGCCTAATTTTATTTGTGTAAATTAGACATAGAACTACGGTGGTCAGGCCCACACCCATCACTCTCATGCACTCCTGTTTGATAGAAATAGGAAAAAGGGAATGGATTTCAGACTCCCACATGTGTCTGCTCTCAATCACAAATGCAAAAGGTCAGCTCTTTCACCGGTTGTATAGGGAGCTTAATTAGGAATATTCGCAATGAGCTCATTAATCAATCTCTAAAGTGGAATCTCTCTTTTGCTAATTCAAGTACTTTGCAACTAAGTTGGGACCACAGATGCTTGAAGTTTTTTTGTTGCCATCAAGCATTCCATTCCAAATTTTTCTTAATTTTTGCATTTAATATATGGTTACTGTAGGCAATTCATATAGCCCAATTTTGGATAACCAACTAAGTAACTTGATGAATTGCAGCCCATGAACTTGAGTTTTCCCTGCACATAATACAAGATGATGGTACTCAATCCTGCACTTGGATTTCAGCCTCAGAAAGGCCAAGAGTCAGCACAGGGTACAGCAGACATGACATGACACAACCTTACACATCCTATTAGACTCCTTTAATTCTTTAAGGGATTAAAGGATATTTTGTGCAGGTAATGAGAGCCCATGAACAAAAGCTCATCCCTGGCCAATGCGGAAACATTAGCCTCCTTTATCTGCCCTTCTGGGGAAGAGCTTTCATTAATTTTAACCAGATATGCCTATTAACTCATGTGTGCTTTATTATCAGTTGTGACTGACATTTCAAGATGCAGTTTTATTTTGAAAAGGATGAGCAGTGAGATTGTAAAGACACATACTTATTAGGTGATAGTTCGCAGTATCCAGGTAACCTTAACTCATTAGTGCCTGTTAATTGTAGGGAACAGGTGTTGAAGAAGTATCCACGCCAGCTTTCTGCAAACATCTTCGCTTTTACAAGTTAAAGTCAATTCTATCTTACAGAAGAAAAAAGTAACTATTATAGCTTGTAGACAACACCATTTTCATATTTCCTGTTTGCAATTTAGTACTAACCCTCAATGAGGACACATATGCAACTTTCCATTCGTGTGCAAAGAGAAGACCATAGTTAATCTCAGGCTGTGTAATGATTATTTCAAGTCAAAGAGCTTTGAATCTCTATCTTTTCCTTCAAAGGATCATTTAGAAATGAAGTACCACACTTTACTAAGAAAAACCCTAGAGTTCTGTTGTTACATGTAACTTCTACAATTACTGTAACTGAAGACTCAAAGAATCAAAAATATATCTGTTTTGTTCAAATTGTCTTAAGTTGTGGGTTTTGATACCACTATAGATACACACCACTTCAATGCCTTCCTTTATCAAGCACTCTATTATCATGTCAGTGCCACTCCAGAATGGGACAAACAAAGGCATTTAATTGTGAAAGCAAAAATGGCGTTAAAACCACTGAGGGGTTGGAATTGGATGATCTTTAAGGTCCGTTCCAACCCAAACCATTCTAGGATTCTGTAAGACTCTCAGAATCCATAGAGAGATTTAAAGTCACTTAAAATTTCTTTTAAGGAAAAACCTAACTATGTTTCCAGATCCAGGAACTCGACAGTTTCCTGAATATTTTCTTCAGTAAAAGAAAAAAAAAATGGTATGATTGTGTATTTTGCAGAGAAGCACTATCTGAAATGTTGACTACTAACTTTTGTGCCATGCAGTACTGGTCAATGAATGCTTGGGTCACTCTGAAATATAGACAGCTGTCTTATGGAGAAGGCAAATTGCAGTTCTCCCAAGATTTATAGGTGGAGTAAGTTTTGTACGACTGAAGAGTGAGAAATAAATCAGGACTTCATTTCTTATAGCCCTCAGCCATGTTTCTTTGGTTTCAGACACAGAGTGATATTTGGTCGTGGGCTGTGTCAAGCCTCCTCCAGCTTTTTTACGTGTCTGTTGAGCACTCATTCCAATCCCTGATTTACAGACTGCATTCATCTGTCTGCCTGCATTTGTTTTAAAACATCAAAGCTGCTTAATTAAGATAGATATGTTTTTTTGTTTGTTTTGTTTGTTTGTTTTGTCTGTTTTTGTACTCCCAAATGGTAATAAATTACAAGTTACAAAACAAGTTAAAGTTACAAAAAGAAAAATCAAAAACCAACCAACCTAAGTACACCGAGGAATGACTCGGTTTTAAGTCCAAAGGGGCAATCTACTACCAAGTACCTGGATATACTGCACATTACTAGCCAAGGAATTTGCCACAGACCTTCTGCGTTAAACACCTGTCTCTTATAGTAGCACGACCATACGGTCAACCTTGAAACAAAACCAGAAAATGCATTTTTTCTGATTGTAGTGGCGCAGAAAGAAAATGCCCTCAACAGCAAAAGAGGCAAATATTTTAAATCAGATCTGTTCACATTTTTTAGAGCAAAGTGATCTTGGAAGGTCTCTAATGGTTAGACTGGAGGGTTAGACTGGAGGGTCCCCTGCTCATAAGAAGCGTGTTCCCATGAAGATGTTTGATTAGGCTAAGTCACTCTTTATCTTTTCTGAGGAATATCAAACTAAAGTTATGGTTTACAAGCCAGAATGACCCTATTTAATATCCTTCTCCCATCCCCAACTTTTTAAATCCCACACTCTGGTCCTGTTCTAACATTTATTGAATCTTTTCCTCAGCTCAGCAGAAAAGAGAAAGTGAAATGTGGCAGCAAGACTTCTTAAGTACCACAGGGAGAAAAACCTTTCCCTCTGTTATTGTCTGATCTAAAATCCCTTAAATGACAGCCTCTCAGTCTCTCTCTGAAATATTTACTCTTAGACCTTCAGCCATTCCTGTCCTTCCTTTGTGACCATTTGACCTTTTCTTTCCTATTAATATGCTGATTACCCATCACCAAATAAACGTACTGCAGTAGTACGCTGCAAATTTCCCCAGAAGTAAGTTTAAATGTACACCAGCTAGCATTAAGATTCCAGTTACATCCTACTCATCTCAGCTTCCTCTACCCGTCTTACCTGCACAGGCCTGAGTCCACTGCTCAGAGGAGGCTCACAAACTCATGTCTGTCCAAGGTACCTCTGAAACATCAATGATTTCCTAAAACAGAAAAATGAAAATAACGTTGTTTTTTTCTGTATTCTGAGAACTCAGTTTACCTGACTCATGGTAAAGATTAAATATTTAACAAAGAATTATACCACACGGTTTTCCTGTAACGTTTCTAAACAATTAGTACTCCAAATTACTCTGAGATCCACGTTTCCAGGGTACTCAGCCCTCTCTGCTTTTCTTAGTTTCTGTTCCAGAACACAAGTACCTTCCTCTGGGATCTTGAATGATGCTGAGTAGCTTGCTGGCAGCTGATAAAGAAACATTTATTGTGACAAAGTATCGGCAAAGGAGCTGAAGTGATTTGGTCCAGTCCCAAGTTTCACATTGCTCAGTAATCTGTTCTAAGCAGCAGGGGCTACTACAACAACACTGTAGCAAACAGTATTAAATCCTAATTCCTAGCTGTGTGGTGCCAAACAACACCATACTCTTCTGCATCCCCCTCTTTTTACTCTTTAGCACTTTCTGGAAGCCAGTATTGCTTGACTGCACCCTGCATACCTTGTGTTCCTCTTCTTTCTGTCCTGCCTGCTCTGAGATCTGCACACTGTCTCTGCTACAAAAAGCACAGTCTCTTCCTCTTTCATGCCAGGAACACTTTTACCTCCCTCCTCCCCAGAAAGGAGAAGGAAACAAAGGTTGGTCCACTCAGGAGAGTATGCAGATGGATAGGAAACTTAGGATAAGTTGCTTGACTATGGTGGGAGAGAGGGCAACAGGTTCTCCGCCTACGTCCTGAAGAGCACCTGGACTTTGAACTCCTCAGTTCAAGAACGTCCATAAGATTTTCTCCTTCCGTTCCTCTCTTTACAAGCAGTGACAGCACCCCTTGTTATAGATGAATTATACCTGTGCAAATTATCTCTCTGTCCTAGCTGAAACCAGGACAGTAAAAATGCAATTAAATGGCTTGAGGAATAAAAACAACCCTGTTGTCTGTATGAGAAATTACTGCAATCTGAGCAGGGGCGGGAAGGATCCTCAGCCACCATTAATCCCTCTGATAATCAAAGAGGCAACCAGTTCTTGCTCTGACTTGGTTCAGGACACACCCCAGCATCATTTGGAACATTTTGTTTATGAGTGCTGCCCACAACCAGCCTCAGAACAGGCTGATCTGACCACCAGGTTGGAGCACGAAGGCTTCTACGTCTTTGGATGCCATCTGGCAGTGCTCTTGCCAGAAGACAGGTAGATGGTTTGCAGGACCAGCTGCAAGCAGGGCTCCCCAGGAGCCCCACTAACCAGGACCTCTCCATGCTTGAGCTGCAGCTCTTCAGCCAGCAGCGGGTACCTCTCAGGTTTGCTGGTCCTCGCACCAGCAATTCCTCACTTCTCCGCACCAAGCCCAGGGTAAGCCCCTGGGACACCAGCTGTCAGGTTGTCACACCGTGATGATGCAAAGACGTGCGCGGAGATCTCAAAATCCGCCTCCCTCCAGTGCACGAGGAAGTTTTTACCACAAACCACTTCTCGAGGAGCAAACCAAGCACAAAGCCGGGCACACCGAGCCCGTCTCTCAACCACGCGGGTCCGCAGCACGGCTGCTCAACTCACCAACCTCGTCCCCAGCGTGAAGCCAAGCGCAGCCACCATGGCGTTAGCCAAAAAAAAAAAAAAGAAAAGAGAAACAGAGGTGAGCGGGGAGCCCCCAGCCCGCGGTGCCCGTCCACATGCCTCTGCTCTCACCTCTCCCTTGGCGGTGCGGGTGAGAGGGTCGGGAGGGCGACGCCAGGCTGGGGTTTTCCAAACCTGCCTGGGTTTCAAGCAGGGTGCCTGAGACACCCAGACAGCCCGCAAAGCCCAAGCAGCAGGTCTGCGGGACCAGCTCCTCGCCGAGCAAACCCCGCACAGCCCTGCGGGGTGCCGGGGCTGCCGAGCACAGCACCCCCCAAAACCCAGCGGGCACGCACGGAGCTCGCAGCCAAACCCGGCCCGGAGGAGAAGGGGAAGCTGGGGTCCGGCAGAGGGAGTGCGTGTGTGTGTGTGGGAGTTGGGGGGGCACCTCCACTTGGGCTAAAAACAGGGGAAATCGGGCCGGGGAGGGTGGGGAGGCGCCCGCTGCCGCCGCCGAGGGAAGTTCGTCCCCCAGCCCGGCACCCACCCGCCGCCGCCCCTGCCTTACCTCCGCCTCTCCGCCGCCCGCTCGGGTGTCTGCCCCGCCACACAGCCGAGGTGGAGGCGAGCAGGCGGCTCCCCCGGCCCCACAAGCCCGGCTGGGTTCGGCACGGCACGGCCCCGGCACGGCCCCGGCACGGCTTGGTTCGGCTCGGCCGCCCCCTGTCGGGCTGTGGGGCGGCCGCGCGGTCGCCGAAATGGCGGCGCTGCCCTGAGGGGAGCCCTGAGGGAAGCCCCGCTGCACCGCCCGCCTCCCCCTGGGGATCTCGCCCCTTCCCGGGGGACTTGGATCAGTAATTAGGCAGGGAGGTCCCCAAAAACTACCCCCGGGGCTCGTCGTAGCCCTGGAGGGGTCAGTGTGCGGCGCACAGTGTGCCCAGGGCAGCGCAGAGTCTGGGACACCACACGAGCCCCTCTTCCCTCGAGGTAGCAGGGTGTGATAAATCATGGTGTGCCCACCATCGTTTTGGGGTTATCTGGTCCGTGGAGTCTGTGGGACTCTGCTGGTCCTATTGTACAGCTAAATACACTTTTGCAAGGCCCCTAACCCAAAATAAAACGGCACCTCAGGCTGGTTTGGCACTCTCGTTACTGTTATCTCACGTTACTACATAGGAAACCGAAGATAGTAAAATAAGTGTACAAAAGTGTACAAAAAAGTTTGTGGGATTAGATTCCTAAAAAGTAGAGAAGCGAAAAGAAAATGCTCTACTCAGAAGTTCCTAAAATATTTGGAAAGACTTTTTGACAAGCCAGGTCAAAACCCAAACAACTTTGGCGAATGGAGAAGACCGAGTAAAACTATTTTCAAGCAAGTAACCTGTTAAAAATAACTGAACCACCTGCACAAGCTATAGTCTTCCCATTGTCCCAATATTCACAAAGTTTAAAACTTGGATCCTGCTAAACCCCATGGAGAAGGATGTTTTAGAAATGCAGCAGGCTATTATATACACTCAAACAAGGATAGACAGTGTCTCTCCTTGTACAGGATTCTCCTTTCTGAGAATCATTAAAGCATATCAAGTAACCGCCAGCTTTGCCGAGGCAGAAATTATTTTTGGTGACAAACTGTGGCCTCAAAAGGACAAACTACAGACATGATTCTTCTCCCGAACCTCAGTCCCTGACACCCTTGCTCCTTTCTAATCATCACAAATCACTGGAGGTGTTAGTGTACTCCAGCCAGAGCAAGAAGTGAAAGAGATGAAGTGCTCAAGGGCACGTGAAGGACAGGTGGCTTTCCAAGCAGGAAGACGTGAGCATCTCCCTTACGAGCAGTCACGTTGTCCACTGGAACACGATGACCCCACAGCCACACTTTAACAACCAAGGTTTTTGCTGCTGGCAGAGAAGCCAGTGACCACGACCATGAGCCCCATCAATCAGTTTGCTCCCCCAGAATTTAGACAGGAATCGATTCAGTTGTATATGCCATGTTAGTCTAAGCAAAGACACTGAAGGCAAGGTTGTTTCTTCTTCCTACAATACAAAATGCACAGCTCAAGTAATAAATGAGCAGGTCTTCAGACAAATTATTCTCAGTACGAGCAAAATGAAACACAATTTAATTCAGCATCAAATGTGTGAGGATAGCTGTTTGTTTCCACTGCTGGGGCTGCAGAACAGAGGAGGACACAGATGGTGCAGATCATGTTGTTACTATAATAATTCTTTTCAGAGTTGATTTCTACCTTATTTTTCTTCCTATCCTCTCTCTTAAATGGCATGCCCTTTGAGGAAATAATGCTTAGTCTGCAAAGAAAGAATGAACTGAGAAGGGCTAATTGTATTCTAGGCTCTGCTCCTACTAAAGCCAGAAAACCTCTGTCTCTACCATAGCATTGGTATCATTTCACAGCAGGTGATTTTACCTATTACAAGGATAACAGTGGGCTCAAGAACACCTCTTTTGTCTCACATCACAGTAATAGATCATACCAGATAATCACAGTAATAGGAGACCATACCAGATAATTGCCCCTCAGTCAGACATATTAGAGATTATTGGTAAATCTCATTCTTTTTCTTTTAAAACCAAACAAAAAATGTTCTACCAAACTGAAACGTGAGGAGGGACAGATATGGAGAGACATTTCCTACAGGAAATTCATTGTAGGTGAAGTCCATTGTAGGTGAGGTCCAAAACCAGCAGAAATATTCTTGCAACTTCTGATTCCGTCCAGACATGGCTTTCAACGCAATACCTTCTAGTAAAGGAAAGAAGCAGGAAGGTTTCCATGGGAATATATCAATATTATAAAATGAAAGTCACGAACAGGGAACAGAGGGACAGGTTTAGTTACATATTAGCAACAATAAAACTTGTTTTCATCTAATGGTACTACTTCAGTGCAGTTAGCATTGTATTGAGTTGAAAGGACATTTTTATTACACTTTCAGCCTGGACATGGTATACGTTTTTGTTTTTGTTTGTTTTTTTTTGGTTTTGTCCCATTAATCATGGCCACTGTAGGCACATATAGACTGCTCAGCATCCTGACCTGCCTGTAGACCTGCCAGTACAGGGTGGGAACATTTTACAGCCCCTCACTTGGAGTTCACACGCACAGAACTGAAAGGCCTCATCAAGACCAGGCAAGTGGCACTTTAGAAAACACACACAGACTTGCAGGCTTCCCAGCAGCAAAATGTGCTTTACTTATGAACAACATCAACTAGCAAAAACAGCCTGTGCTGGTAGTGTTCTGCTTGGTTAGATGTTCTTGGTGCTTGGATGTGCTTAAAGAACCAAGATCTTGCAAGTGGAGCTAAAACACTTTTCCTGTGGCTCTTTTCCCTCTGGTTATTTTGAGCATGATACGATTAAACTCATGCTACTTCCTTGGTGGATCACTAAATTTACACACATCTATTTGCCTTCCCTGATGTATATTTGCACAGAAGTTGCTGGAACTTTTTGTCTTTGAGATCTGTATCCCTTAACCAACCTTTTGAAACCAGCTAGAATTTGACCTGGGAACAAGTAGATGAGCAGAAACATGGATGTAACCAAAATTCTCTCATAAATCCTCTTTTATCAGGAGAAATAAATAAATAAATAAATAAATAAATAAAATTAGAGCCTACCTCATCCCCTTTCCTTTTTCAAGTGGCCCACTATGCTTTTGGCTTAAGACTGGAAGAAACAACTGTGGCTTTGTTAAACCCAACTTAAATTGGGAGACAATTTTTAATCCATTCTAAATCAAACCCTAAAACCAAGTTTTAGATCAAGGTCCAGAATCAGCTTAAACCAATGCAACAGAGGCCATTACTGGATGCTCACTGGCAGAATCAGTTGGGGCTGTTTAAGAAGTTAAGAAGGTACTGTCCACAGCAGCTGATTGCCTCCCATTTGGGATGAGTAACATACCCAAAGCTGGCTCTGCTTTACTTTTTCATTTAGGTCAGCCACCATCAATGGCAGTTCAGGCCTGCTGATTTTGCAGTAACGTAGGTTGTAGGGGCTGTAGGCACATTAAGCTGCAAAATAATGAAGTAAAAACCTTGGAATTACAACTTCAACAACTCAGTCTCTGAAGGAAGTATGTCTTTGTGTTTACCAACACTCAATTCTGCATACTTTAGGACTGGCCCTGTGACTGAGTATAAGTTACAGAGCTTTTCAGAAAACACAGAACTATGCCAGCCTACACCTGCTGAGCATATGGCCAATGACACGTAACTAAGCTGTTATCAGATATGTTGTGTTTGGGAGATTTCTTAAAAGCTAAATAAATAATAATAATTAAAACAAACAAACAAACAAACATAAACACTAAGTCCTTTTTTCTGCTATTAAATCTAATGTTATCCAGGGTACCAAGGGTGTGACCAATGTAACCTTTATATCTGCAGACCATGTCTTTCTGTACAGCCACCTTCAAAAGACTGTTCCTCCCTTTAGTCACCAGAAGGATTTTTCTCCCCTGCCAAGTCTACAGAAAGATGATTTTGTAGAGAAATTGAAAACAAAGAGTCAGCACATACAAAGAACCAGTCAATGAAGTTCTGAATAGGTTACAGCCCACAGTTCACAGCACAACCATCCTCCATGCAGCACCAAGCACTAAGTCCCAATTTAGCCCTGAATTACAAAGGGCAATGAGGGCCAGCTGCCCTTGAAAATCCTGTACCTGGGGCAGATCTAGCATGGCTGCATCCCCAGCAGTTATGTTGACATGCAGAGCATCCACCAACCTAGCCACAACCATAGCCACAGCAGGAAGCATCTCTCCTAGTTTTATTTCTGTTCCCTAGCCACCAGCTTTGCATGGCAAGAGCAATCCTGGAGGTTTGGTCACACCAAGACCTTGCCTGTGCCCCTCTGAACCTTGGAGACGGCTCTCATGCAAGCCATGCTCCCTTCACAGCCCTCACAGTGAGGCTGCCAGCCAGGTGAGCACAAGGAGAGCCCACAGAGACATGGTATGATGGGAGAAGGAGAAGAATACCAGATAAATTAATACAGTTTTCTCGAGAAACACATCTCCCACTGATAAGCCTGGCAAAAGAACGAGGTTTGGATGTGGAAATTTCAAGCAGTGTCTCTTGTGTCCTGAGTGGACACAGGATCAGCTTTTCCATATTATTGACTTATTTTCTCTCTCTATTTGTATTTAATTTAGGAAGGCATTCAGCAGTCTGGAGATATTCCAGCATACTCACTACGGTGGCAAGCAGCAGCAGTGAGTGTAGCGGTAAAAACACCCTGTAAGACCAGCTTTGCCATTCTCACAGGTAGCCCACAGAGCACCCACAACCAGCTCCAGTGCCACGGCTCCTACCTGCAGTCAGAGCTCCCAGTTCCCAGGGCTGGTCAGAGGCAGGACACAAGAAGGGACGACAAAAGAGCTCTGAAAAGAGAGCAACTGGATGTCCCCACAGCAGCTTCATTAGGGCAGGAAGCCCTTTTTGTTGATGTTGGCTGAGATTATGATGATCCTGTCAAAAGCCTATTTTCTGGTTCAGTGGCTCAGAAAGACAGCTATTCCCTCCACTGACCCTCCTGGTAATTATAGTTGCCTGCAGAAAGATTCATTTCCAGCAGCTGAATGGCATCAGCAAGAACATTTGGTGGCCTCTGTGCGGTGCCAGAGGCCTGAGCACATTTTGGTGCATTGAAGTCACTGCTTGCCTGCCTTTTCTCCAGGTCTGTCATAACTGCCTCAAGAGCACAGCTTCTGGGCTGAAAACTTGGTGAGGGGGAAAGAAAACCTCCCCGTTCATCTCTGCTGCCTGCCTGCCTCTGCCCACCTGCAGGGTATGCTGACAGGTTCCTGCTGCTGGCAGCGGATGGGAGAGCAGGACCCAAGTGTTCCTGCTGTAGCATAGCCCCTTTGGTGTTCTCTAAGCAGAGTGAACAATGCTAAAATTAAGCAAGAAAACGAATATCTCAAAGGAAAAGGCAGCATGCGACCAAATCATTAGCCTTGCCTCTCTGCATTAAGTATCCTTTCTAGAGCTCTGCAGTGCCACATGTAACTTTTGTGCTGGTGCTCATAAATCCCTCCAGATTTTGTCTTGAAGTACATGGAAACAAGTTTTCACAGAATCACAGAATCACAGAATTTCTAGGTTGGAAGAGACCTCAAGATCATCGAGTCCAACCTCTGACCTAACACTAACAGTCCCCACTAAACCATATCCCTAAGCTCTACATCTAAACGTCTTTTGAAGACTTCCAGGGATGGTGACTCCACCACCTCCCTGGGCAGCCTGTTCCAATGCCTCACAACCCTTTCAGTAAAGAAGCTCTTCCTAACATCTAACCTAAAACTCCCCTGGCGCAACTTTAGCCCATTCCCCCTCGTCCTGTCACCAGGCACGTGGGAGAACAGGCCAACCCCCACCTCTCTACAGCCTCCTTTAAGGTATCTGTAGAGAGCGATAAGGTCGCCCCTGAGCCTCCTTTTCTCCAGGCTGAACAAGCCCAGCTCCCTCAGCTGCTCCTCGTAGGACTTGTTCTCCAGGCACCTCACCAGCTTCGTCGCCCTTCTTTGGACCCGCTCAAGCACCTCGATGTCCTTCTTGTAGCGAGGGGCCCAAAACTGAACACAGTACTCGAGGTGCGGCCTCACCAGAGCCGAGTACAGGGGGACGATCACCTCCCTAGCCCTGCTGGTCACGCTGTTTCTGATACAAGCCAGGATGCCATTGGCCTTCTTGGCCACCTGAGCACACTGCTGGCTCATATTCAGCCGACTATCCACCATCACTCCCAGGTCCTTCTCTGCCTGGCAGCTCTCCAACCACTCATCTCCCAGCCTGTATCTCTGCTTGGGGTTATTGCGCCCCAGGTGCAGGACCCGGCACTTGGCCTTGTTGAACTTCATGCAGTTGACCTCAGCCCATCGGTGCAGCCTATCCAGATCCTCCTGCAGAGCCTTCCTACCCTCAAGCAGATCGACACACGCACCTAACTTGGTGTCATCTGCAAACTTACTGAGGGTGCACTCAATGCCCTCGTCCAGATCATTGATGAAGATGTTGAAGGGGACCGGCCCCAGCACCGAGCCCTGGGGGACGCCACTAGTGACTGGCCTCCAACTGGACTTGACTCCATTTACCACGACTCTTTGGGCCCGGCTATCCAGCCAGTTTTTAACCCAACGAGGCGTGCGCCAGTCCAAGCCAAGAGCAGCCAGTTTCTTGAGGAGAATGCTGTGGGAGACGGTGTCAAAAGCCTTGCTGAAGTCAAGGTAGACCACATCCACAGCCTTTCCGTCATCCACCCAGCGCGTCACTTTGTCATAGAAGGAGATCAGGTTCGTCAAGCAGGTTTTGCCCAATCTTGGCAGGATACACCAAGAAAAGCTTCCACTCCTAGCAATGAAGAGGTTATAAACTTATATGAGGGTGACCAGGAGTGGAACTCAGTGCCCTTTGTCCCTTTGAGATAATTGTTTGCCATTCCTACCCAGGGAAAAGTAAACAGCAAAATCCAATCACTGTTTCCTCTAACTCAAACACTGCTCAAGGCTTCTCTCAGAACAATGGCTGCATTCAGGCTGCTCTCTGGGCTTAATTCTGCTCTTAAAATTGCAATGTCTCTTTGATACAGATTTGCCAAAAATGCGTGGATCAAAAAGTGCTGTAATCTTACTGCATTTTGACAAAACAGAAGTCCCCTCCTTTTATTTATTAATTCACTTCTGTGAAATCCTTTCTTCCTCTCCCCTTCCCCTCCAAGACAGTAGCTATAATTTCAGCTCAGGAGAAAAAAATCAAATTTGTATCAAAAGCTGGTGGAGGACACTAAAGTTAGCTGTCAAATGCCAAAGCTTTTCGGATAATGTGACCGCCTAAATGGTTAAGACTGCTTGAGGATAAACAGCAGAAACAGTTCAATGCTTTCCTGGAACAAGTGGCAAAATTATATCTCCTCCTGGGACTGCTTCAACATTAATGTAACACCAAGGCACTCTGGCAGATCCACAAAGCACACACTGGTTCAGTTTCCTGCTCCGTTAAGAGATGTTTGATTAAAGATGTTGGTTTCAGAGACTTCAGTCACATCAGCGGTAATGCCGTGGCCAAAACCAACTTCCATCAGTGATCCTGTACTGCTGAAGCCCAGAGCTGTCACCCCTCAGTAAGTGTCCCACTTACCATAGGACACACAGAGATGACAGAGATAGCTACAGTGGCAGGGATAGCCAGCAAGGCTCCAGCACAGCTCCTTCCTGGTGTACAAGGGCTACTTGACATACTCTAAGTGTGGCTGTTGCTGCCTCTGTCTCCAGGTTTTCTCCTGGTCTGTTTCCCTCTGCTTCCAGAGGTTCCCCATGGGTCTTCTCCACTCCTTCTCAGAGATCCCACGGTCCCCCTGCTACCTTAAAGCTGGTCAGCAAAAGACCATATGCAACATCCTGCAGGCTGCCCTCTTTGCCGAAGTTCCCAGTAATCCCAGCATTTAATAGGGATTATGCCCTTTTCCAAACACAATCTGCATTGCTTCATGCAAAACCCAGTAACTCTGTGCTGTATTATCCTGGTGTGCCACTATGGGGTAAATACCTTAGAAAAGAATGAAAATTGTGGCGATTTTCAGTTGTCTAAATATTTTAGCCACATTTGTGAGAAACAAAGTTGTGTTTTTGCAGTAGAAAATTACTTTTCTGTATTCCAAAGTAGTTGTGTAGCCATAATAAGGAGAAATGCTAAGTAGGTAAGTGGACAGTAGAAGGTCTCACTGTTCCAAAATAAGGTAGAAGCTTGAGGAAAACAGGATGAGCAGTGTGAGAACAGCAAAACAAAGATCATAAGTTCTCAAAACATAAGAAAGGAGAAATTGAAGGGTTGAAAAAAAATAAAAATTGTACGTATATGGTATAGAGGAGCACTGAGTAGCTTGTGAACCTGTTGTACTCACCCAATGAGGAAACAGGGGAGGTGATCAGGTGTCAGGTAATAGGGAATAAAAGGCTACGATTTGTTTACCAAAATGCACTCCTGATGGACAGGACGCCTGCCATTGCAATCACGAATAAAATAGCTTCACAGAAGAGCCTGTCTGAAGAAAATTATTTGAGGTTTTTCTCACACATTTCAAAGGGAGACCCTCAGTGAAGCCTGTTGTGTTTTGCAGCCAGACACTTGACAACAGTTTGCACATCTCTGGGGCACAGAAAAGTTTGTATCTCTTATACAAATTACAAATTACACATCAGAACAGTTTGGGTATGAATATACACTTTAAAAGACACCCTCCCCCACCCCCGAATGATAAATATTATTGCTTGTCATTTAATCCTCCCTGTTGAGTGCTGACACAGCATTTTAGCAATGTTCAGAAAGATGTATATGCAACAGAAGAGATGTGGATTAATATTGTTTCAGCTTCAGGCTGGCCTATTCCCTGTCTGGCTGTAATCTCTCCTTTTTAATGATGCTGTTCGGACGCCAAGGCTAATTTGGAACCTGGCAGCCCACTTACGAAGTGGGACTGTATGACAGGAGAGCATTACGGTGCTGCTCAGGCAGCTGCACTGGCTGCTTGCAAGCCTCCAGGGAGAATTCAAAGCTTTCAAAGCCCTAATTGTTTTGGATCTGGGTTATTTTGTCAGGAGAAGAGGCACTCCACTTCGAGAAGCCTTGATATAAAAGAGAAGTGGGTGTTAAGGGCACTTGGATGTTCAGGTCTGTTTCTCCCCAGATTAAACTCCCAGAGGTATTATTAAAGCCTATTTTCCAGCCTGACAATTGGGATAGGGGAGGTTAAGAGAAGCTTTTTGCAGCATATAATTAGTTTATGTGCTGGGTGCAGTAGCATCAGCTGGCAGAATACTTTGAGGATGAAATTGTGCTATTTTGAACATTACCATAAGTTAGGAAGACTGTTCAGTCCTCGGGGAAACATTTATGGTGTGCGTGTCTTGTAAAACATACCTAAATAAAATATACTCTTGGGAATTGTCCTCTGAGACTGGTGTCGCCAGTTTGGTGACAGAGATGTACTCTCATGAACCCCAGGCCCCAAGAAGAGTGGGCTGATGCCCCACAGAAGGTCTCAGCCCATAGTACCGAGGCTCCCACGTACTGCTGTGGGACCAAAACCATCCGATTTTGCATTCAAGGTGCCACCAGATTGCCTGCTTTGGACAGGACAAAGCTGAGGTCCACAGCCTGGCTGCTCCTCAGCTGTCACAGGGATGTCCTGGCTAACCTTGCGTGAGCTGGCTAGCAGGGTAGAGACATTTATTTTCTGCCTGCACTCTGTGTTTCACTGAGTGGATCTGTAGGATCACCCAGATGAACACAGGAACTCCTCCTTGCAAATGCAGTAGTCTCCCAAGCCCTACAAGTTTCACAGTTACTCCTACCACAGTCGCTGAAGGACAAACAAGGGCCGGGTACTGACCTGAGACGTACACAAGATACTCCCTCGTGAAACAAAGGAAACCAGCAAATGCAGCTCCAAAACACAGCTATGCCACAAAGGCTTATGTTTTCCAAGGTGACTGTCTCCTTCAAACAACGTCAAGGACTCACTTGCTAATAAAGGCAGAATTCATTGCCTAAAATCTCATCTGAAAGCACACGACTTCCTTTTTTTTTTTTTTTTTTTTTTTTTTTTTAATTAAGTTGCTAGATTAATAACAGCCCTGTCTCTCAAAGCACCAATTTCATGTCTGTAGATAAAATATGGTGCAGTTATTCATTGAAAAGCAGGTAGCAGCACACCCCTTCATCTCCACGAGAGATGGGAAATGCAGGCTAATCCATCACGAGATAAGACAGCATGCTGCAGCGGGCGCTAAGGAGTAATAGAAGGGACTGGGGAAAGCATTTCCAAATGCATAGCTGGCCTAGTCATCCTTGTGTATTGTCTGCAGTAGTGCAATTTATCGAGGAAATACAATTTGTTCAGGAGAAATGGAGGGGTTTGAATAAACAAAGGGAGTTGTGCATAAGTGGGCTCAGTCTACGTGCAGAAATCTTGGTGTAATGCCAGCAAGATTATACAGATCTGAGTGTGAAGCCCTGTCCAGATACTTTAATTTGGTGTCATGGTGACTGCCTTGCCAGACTACATAAACTGATCACTGGTTGTCTGTCTCCAGACGGCCACACAGCCTCTTACATCAGTTTAGTGGCAGGGACCTCCAATCACACTGACTCTTTGCACCCTGGCTGTGAAAGCTCTGTCACTGCTGGCTGCTCAGTGCAAGCACAGAGAGGAGGCAACGTGGTCACCCATCCACATGCAGGTGACACAGAAAAGATGGTGCCTTCTGGCACTGTAATCCTCCACTGGCCTCAGTCAGAGACCTTATTATCTAGAAAAAGTGACAAAATAGAAGAGAAAACATGTCAGCCCCTAAGTCTCCTTTTGTATAAACGCCATTTGCATCTTTAATCACAAACACATTCTGCTATTACCATTTTTCACTGGACTATTGCAACATGTTCCTGTGCCTGTCGACATGGATTGCAATCTCACAGCTTCAGTCTCTAGGAGGTCAAGATGGGACCACTCCTTTTGCTCACCAAGTTCCATTATGTTTTTCAGATTCATGCATCCCCTGAGCCTCCCTGAATCTGCTGAGACCAGAGAGGCCCGTCTTTTCAGTCCAGTCGAATTACGAATTCAGTGAGGTCTTCATGAGACAAAGAGGTGAGTCGGCCCATGACAAAATATTCTTGACAGGTACCTCCAAAGTGAAGAGAAAGCAGTATCTGAAACCCCCTGAAAGTGATGTCCATCCACGCAAGGCAAACCAGGATCCAGACAGTGAAATCCCAACTCCACCTCCCATGGAGGAACCAAGGGAAGAACTCAATTCTCATCCAGAAATACTGCAATTCACTCCTGTTTTGCCTCAGAGACAAAGCTTTTTGGTATATTTTTCCAGGTATGTGTCACTCTGGGATGTTTTTGATTTTATACATATTGCATAACTTCTATGAATTACTTGGTGTGAAAAATGGTTCCATCAGGACTGGGCCAGTTCAGCCAGTTCTGTGATAATTCTACCTAAATGGGTCCAAGAGCACGGTAAACCACGTGGAGGAGCACTCAGGGGCTCAGATGCCTGAGACTGAAAAACTGAGAAATTTCAGTTTGGCTTTTCAGCAGGTAAGACTGCCACTTCTACAAACCATAACACGGCTTGTCTGAAACCAAGTAACACAGAAAATCAAAAATGTCTTTGAAAGCTTTGAAATGAAACAGTAAAAAGCCTAAAAGAAGATAATTCCATTACAACTTCTATGGTTTCTCTTTCTGTTTCCCTTTCTTCTTCTGTTTCTCCGTTTCTCTTTCTTTTTCTGTTTCTCTTTCTTTTTGTATCATCATGGCAATGAAATACTGAGCTAGGTATACCTTCTAGGGTGAAGCCTAGCTTTCTTACTGACAAGCCGTGGATTGGCTCAGATTGACCTTGGGACATCTGCTCTTGGGAGAAAAATGATCTGTTTTGTTAACTAAAATTTTCAACTTTCAAGAACTTTTTCTGCCGCTCTTTAACCCAGACCACCACTAAGAACAATTATCAAATGGTCTCAAAGAAACTTAACAGCAAATGAAATGTGTCCTTCAGAGAAATCACTTACTAAAGCAAACCAGTATAAAAGCACAGCAAACGCTGAGTAATTCCTGTCCCAGATCATCTCTAGCTGGCTTCTTGTGGCTGGCCACAATCATTTAACACTAATGAGCCTCATCACCTCTTATCTCTGCAGCCGCTTGCCTGTAGAGTCATTAGTACCCATCAGAGCAACCTCTAAGGAAAGTGAGGCCAACAACTCCAGCACCAGAGAGCTGCCGAAGCCCCCGCTCCCTAGATCCCTGGAGATGGTCTTTCAGATATACTCAGCACGTGAGTTGGAAGGCTGAGGTGGTGCCATGGTGCAAAGAAAGTCCCTCCAGCTTGTAGTAGGTAGCATTTAGGTCTCTCCTGGCTCAGAAACAGCGGAAACAAGTAGGTCTTGTCATTTGTTCTTTTTCTTCTCCTCACCTATAACCTCCCCCCAGCACCAAGCCAAGCAGATTTCAAAATGAAACACTAAAGAGATGCTGGTGCTGATGTCTGTGCCTTGAAGTCAGCAAAGAAAAACCTTCTACCTTCTGCACTGCTCAACCTTACAGTCATGGACTTAAACAGTATAAAAACAGATGGGTCTTGCTTCTGTTGGGGAAAAAAAAAATAGCAGTACTGTTTATAATAATGGCTTTATTTGTCTCCAGCTATTGGAGAGATTTGAAATGCAGAATAGTCATCATTCCACAGCTTCTGCCCACAAGCAAGTATGAGATGGCTCCAAGATGCCTTGCTCCTTTGTACTGCAGGAGGTTTCTAATGAGAAGCCAAACTTCCGAAAAGTGGAGATGCTGCAGCACACAAAGCCCTTGGAGAGGAACCCTGTAAAGCTCAGTGGAATTAAACCAGGCTGCATTTGAAACTGACAGGGCCCTACAGCAATGAACGGAGTAATGAGTACTTTTCTGTAGGCTGTTTCAAACGAATTGTGAAAAACCTAAACATATTAAGTTTTTCCAGGACCTCATCCCATGACTGGTGTCAATAGATGTTTTTCAGTCCACTTCAATGCCCTCTGATCAAGCTGTATGTCCTTACAAGTGCTTGGACTCATTACAATTGTTTTAAAAATTCTTCTCATAATAAAGCACGTGGAGAAATATTTGCTGGGGCATGTTTCTGCTGCTTTTTTGATGCATGCTGCATCAATTTTCTGCTAGAAATAAAAAGGTTTCCTGCACTCAGTGATTAGCTGGCAGGGAGGAGAAGGAAGGGAAAGAGCTGGATAAGTGTGTTTCAACAAACTTCTACCACTAGAGACAAAAGTATGGTAATCCAAACCAGATGTGAGGGAAAAACTAGAGGCAAATACAATCAGGCAAATAAATGCAAGCAT
This sequence comes from Anas acuta, assembly GCF_963932015.1. Lineage (NCBI taxonomy): Eukaryota > Metazoa > Chordata > Aves > Anseriformes > Anatidae > Anas > Anas acuta. The sequence goes on along the minus strand of NC_089017.1, from coordinate 65,528,840 downwards.
TCTAATTCCTGTGTGATTTCCCACATCCAGATTTTCTTTAATGATGCTAATTCAGATCTGTTCCTGATAGACTATTTTTTGTAACCAGAGGCAAAGATCTCTACTTAAATTCGTTTCTGCCCTACTCCATGCTACCTTTGAATGTAAATGTCTGATAATACTGCTTTCTCCTCTTCTTTGGGAGCTTCCTGGAGACTTTATCCTTTCCTTTCCCCTTTTCCTTTTCCCATTTTCTCATTTTTATTATCCTTTTTCCCTTCTAGTTTCTTCTGCATGCTTGTGACTGTTCAGAGGGAGCAAGATCAGCAGTGTTTCAGTGCAGACCACGAGCACTCCCTGAGATCGTTCACCTGGTCATCCACCCCTCCTTGCTGTGGTTGGTTCACCTAAAGGACAGAATAAAACAGACTGCAACCCTTTGGGGTGGGTGGGATGATGCACTCCAGCCACTCGTGAGCAGTCAGTGTATGGGATCAGCCAAAGCTCCACTCACCAGGGCACCCTGATGCCCCTCGCAGCTCTGACTCAATAACAACATTTTGCTCTTGGTTCTCCCCTTCCAAGAAGGCTTCGGCTCAGTTTTCCTGACCTCCACCACTGGGTCTTTTTGTACCTTCCCACTCGGCAAGATTTTCATGCCTAGCTGCTCAAAGTCCTCCTCCTTCCACCTTGATCTTTTCTCTGTGCCGGGGCGAACGCTGCCCTTTCAGCACATCTGTAACCACGCAGTCTGCTTGCTCTGTGTCATCATGCTGTTCCTCCCAGCTCCTTCCTCAAAATATTTTGTACATTCCCTTGGCACACAGAGGGTGTTTGAAACCCCAGCGGCTGCTCCTGCTGGGATTGGTCAGGGGCAGCCCTGGCTACACCAGGGCTGCTTGCAGCAGCTGCCGCCGAGGACAGGAGATCTCTGTGAGCCCTCCAGGGATGGAGATGGCGTGGTGACTGCTGGCACCCACCTCGTCTGAAGCCTCCCTTTCACAGCCCGAATAATTGATCTTTCATGGCACAGCAGAATAACGCCGGGTTGTGTTTCGGGAAAGAAGCCATGCTGTTTGGGTTTGAAAGCAAAAACATTTTCAGCCTCTGCACAATCAGGCTCTTTGGGTTTCAGGCAAATAGCCTCATGTGGGAAATACTTAATTCTTACCCATATAAACTGCTGCAAGGCCACGGTGTGATTTCCCCCCTTGCAAAGGGAGACCCCCTCAGCCCCTCATGCAGCTGCCGAGCCAATGCAGGTTGCTCTCTAATTTCATCCTCTGGCTTTGACAGCACTCCGGTAGCTCTTGGCAGCCCAAGGCTAGCCTCAGAATTGCTGCAGCTCCCAAATATTATCTTCTGTAAACGGGTCTTTCTTAATCCAACAAACAGAACTTTTGGCCTCTGTCCCAATCCATTGGTTTTGTAGTATGTGTCATTACTAAGCATCAGAAATCAACAAAAACAATGGGACTAAAAATGAAAGTTATCTGAGCAAAGGCACTTTGAAAGTCTCTTAAAGGCATTTTGGTATCCAGTCTGTGAATGTGCAACCTCAGATAAAATAACGAGTGGAGAAAGCAGGACAAAGCCACACAGAGTGAAGGAACATTTAACATTTGGAGATTCCACCAACACAACCATCTGCTCGGAGCACTGCACAGCTCTTTATGTGTACACATTCCAGAGGAACAAAACCCAATAACTACAAAAACAACAACAACAATAATACTAATAGTGTTATACTTTGACACTAACGTTTAAAGCTCGTCCTGTAGCTTTGTCTCCCTTTTTCTATTGTAAGCACTTTTATAAGCTGGCATTTCTCTGAGACTAATTAAGGAGATCTTGGTGTCATCACGTCCTTAAGACCAGCCAAGCAAACATTTCTTTCCACATGTGACAGAGCAGTAGGCTGGTCCACAAATGGATAAAAGAATCTATTGAAATATGAGCATGTGGGAATGCAAACTGGGCGATTGGTTTGAAAACAGCCTTTCTGAAACCTTGTGGCGTCTATTCACTACATTTTTGGATGGGCATTTTGTCCCTCAAATGCACTATCAGAGAGGAAACTGGAATGCTTTATTGCTTCTTTTTAATACTTCTTGTCATTTTATAGCCTGCATTTTATTTGTATATGTTTTATATTCACATGAAAATTTTGCCCGAGGTACAGATAGCTGTAAATACAGCCCAGCCAGATGCTCCTGTCATGTGGGCTGCAGCTAATGTAAAAATGCTCAGAAATACAGCTGCCCTTCGGCGAACAAGGGGGAACCGAGGGATGATGGAAGGGCTGTGCTGCCACAGGAGGGGGACTTGTGAGTTTCTCCCCTGCCCTTTGGTGTGTGTAGTGAGAACTGGAGGAGACGGGCAGGGGAACTGAGGTTGAAGTAAGATCGTTGTGTCTGGGAAGTGAATAAGGTAAACAGAATCCAGCCAGGCTGAGCTGATCAGCACTGGGGGAAGCTGGGCTGTGAAGCCACTCATGCCAAGGGACTCCTGTTGATAAGGCCAGTATTGCCAGCATCAGAAGTACCAAATTTGGGTACAGGTATAGCAAAACTGGGACCAGTTCGGAAAAGCAACTGGAGCTCCTGCTGGGAGGAACTTGGCAGTGGAAGGAAGATGCGAGGATGACAAAAAGAAGTCATCTCAAAATAAGAAAAAGAAAAGGCCATATGGTGTAAATCCAGGCAGAGAAAAGAGGAGGCAGATCCACCAGCAGAGGACATGCAGCCGCAGGCAGCGGTGGTGTGGAGCTGCCATGGGGACACCTCAGACCCTCCTCGGGCAGCTTGCTGTCAGGTCTGTGTGTCCTCAGAGCTGGTGAGAGGGGAAACATATGTGCACCTCCACACCTACAGAGGTGTAATTCAAGTGTGAGTATGTTCTTGCCTACCTCACTGGGATTCAGATCCGTGACTGGCAGCTTTGTAGTCCAGCCCAACGCTCTGCGTTGTAGTGCACTTGCAAACTGGTGTATCTCATTGCCCAGATCACTGACAGCTCTGCCGCTCCACCAGTTTCCTTCTCGTGTGCTCATTAATTAACAAACATCTTCATCAGTTTGCATCAGCTATGTCCCAAGTCTCCAACCTGCAGGGGAAGTGTCAAACATTGGCAGTAACAGTGCTAACAGCAGACTGAACCCAAATTTTTCCTCAGCCTGCCAGTGTCCAGTTCTCTGCCAGAAAACTGTATGGAGTTAATTAGTCATTACTTATTGCCCAGGCCATGCATACTCCATGTGGCTTGTCTGTACAGCTGCCCTTGGATCAAAAACAAAAAAACAAAGCAACAAAAACAAACAGAAACTATAAAAACAAAACAAAATCAAACAACAAAAAAATAACCCCAAAGGCTAGAAAGTCTCTCCTCCGGAATCTAGGTTATCCAAAATTATCCAAAATTATTTCCAAATATGCTGTCACAGAAACAGGCCAGGGAATGCCAGCAGAGCTCGACGTGATGCACGATTAACCTCTGGTAAACAGGTAGCCAGAAAACAGGCAGATATCTCAGGAAGGGCAATCTCTCCTACACATCCCTGTGGATGCGTGTGGAAGGCTGAAAACACAGCTCACAGCTCAGCTGTACTACTGAACATTTTGGCAGAAATACTGGATTACTGTATGCACAGTCTGCAGTACTAAATTTCAGTATTCCCTGACCTGTAATTTCCTGTGTTTCTGCTTCTACTGAAAATCAAAAGCCTGGCAACCCTCAGCCATATTTAACACAAGTTGGACAAGACGCTCTCTCTTACTACGATGAGACAATTTTCTAAATGGAAGAGAAACTGGCATTGAACTTCGTGTTTCACAAATGAGCTTTTGGCTGTTGCCGTTCTCAAACATTTGGGCTTGTTATTCGATGCGTGTTAGGGATGAAGCTTCAGACGTTTGCCTTTGAGGTATCACAGCTTCACAGCATCAAGCTTTTACTTTGAAACTTGCTCAGCCAAAAACCTCTTTCATGACTTTATCTGATTACCCTTGCTTGCATGCCTGCGTTCCTCTCTCTTCAAAATCTTTGGTCTTTTGCTGCAGGTAGCTGTTTCTGCACCAAGTCCTGATCAGCCCCTGTGCTTCAATTAAGGGGTGTGCTGCTGTGAATTGTACCATGTGTTAGTCCCTGTGGATACCGTGCTTCTGATGGAGTTTATTCAGCCCCTGCTTTCACCTGTACCACAGGAGATACTCGGAACTGAGGAGGTGATGCCATGAACAGCTTTGATGGAAGTTGTTCTGGGTTGAGCAGAAGGTCAAACCCATCAGCCTCCAGTGGCTACTGCCCACCTCAATCATCCTCTGAGCCTAAGCAGCAGTGACTGCAGTCTATTGGCCTGCGGCACCACAGGACAGTTGGGACCTGCAGGGGCCTCAGGAGGCCTCAAAGTCCACGTGTGTCCAGAGCAGGCTCAGCCCTGGGGTCAGGCCTTTATCCCACGGGGGCTGGAGACTCTCCAAGCAGGGAGATGACACCATCTCTCTGTGCCCTACTCTCCACATGGGGAAAAAGCTTTCCCCTCTCTCCCCAGCCTCTCTGGCCCTGCTCGCTTCCTGCACAAGGCCCGTGGCCTTCTCCTCAGGCCAAGAATAAAGGTGGTGAAAAGGACACACCACGGGGAGACCCTGCAGGACCCTATGGGGCACCAACCTCCAGGCAGATGCCTCCCAGTAGCCACCACCTCAGAGCCTGACCGCCCAACTACTGGGACACCCACTGCGGGCCCCATCACCTCGCTTGTGCATGAGGACACTGCGGGAGTGCTGAAGCCTTGCTGAAGTGAACGTGACATCCCATTTTCCACTTGCCTGTGAATCCAGTCACTTTTTAACAGAAAGCAATGAGGTGGGCTGTGACTCCGTCTTGGTCAAGCCACGCTGACATTTTCCCATCACATTCCTCCCCTCCATGTGGCCTGACAGCTGGCCCAAGAAGGCACTGGACATGATTGTCCCAGCCACCCGAGCAAAACTGACCAACCTGCAATTTCCCAGAAGAACTGGCAGTTTTGCCATGACAAAAATATGGGAACATCTAAAAGATGGGAATAATTATGAGTTGTCATTCCACTGGTTTTCCTTACAAAAAAGAAACTTCATAGAAGCTTCTTGTTCCACTGATCTTTTACTTTGAAAAGTAGCCCTGCATGGCAATTGAAGATTTGAATTTCCTTGCATGGTTGCTCAATTACTCTAGTTTAAACTGAAGTCAAACTTACTTAATCGTCATTATTAGGATTGTGTCCCATTTTCATCATACCTCTGAAGTTTAACTGAGGTCTTCTGTGCTTGAAAACTGGACATTCATACAAACAGTCTGGCTTTGACAGAACTACTTCCTTTAAAACAAATATCACATGGACAGCCTGGAAAAGGACAGACTGCCAGGGACTTTCCTTGGTGTTTTGCCCAAGTAGGAGGCGTAACAATTACAGCTTAACAGTATGCCAGGACAAAGGTGAACTACACAGCAACGTTCTACCAGGTGCAAAAAGCCACTCAACGTACTATCTTTGTTTTAATTTTCTTTCTCTTTATTGTTGAGGAAAGGACAAAGTACATTCTGACGAACCAACTCCGATTACACATTAGGAGTAAGCAACATGTTTGTATGAGATAGCCCTCCTATTTTGGACCACTTTCATTTCTCTTGGTGACATGTTTATACAGATTGGAGAAGTCCTCTGCAGTCCTGAGGAAACAGACATTCCAGATAAGCATCAGATGAAGTCCTCCTGTGCTAACTTTGTAAGTTTGCAAACACCAGGAATCAGGATCAGAGAAAACATGCTGCTAAAAATGTGCTATAGCACTATTCCTTTCCAAATCCAACTGGAAGAAACACAGTTACTATATTCCTTAGGCTGTAAGGAATCAGAACCCTGAAGAAAGGTTTTCGCTGATGGCTAGAAAGAAGTGAACTTCTAAAAACACTTATAAATTCTCAGTAGTAGAGGCTAGATTCTTATTTAAGCACATCATTTCCAAAATGACTTGCTAGGTCTCTGAAGGAGTCTTCGACAGAAATAAAAGAACAAAGTTGGGAGACCTTTAGAAAATCGCCATTTTGAAATGAATAACAGAGTGTCAGACACAGAGTTAGTAACATGATTGTCCACCAGTGACATTCTAAGACTCACCATCCCCAAATACACACATTTTTAATGTAACAAGAAGGAAGAACATTTCTTCTTTATTTCAAAGGAGAAAGGATCACGATCCCGTAATATATAGAAATTCTATTAAAAAACAGCAGAAATTAAAATTAAAAAAAATTGCATGACTTTTATTAGAACACTTTTTTCCTGAGCAAAATTTACAACACAACATGCAGATGCATTTAATAACTTACTTCACTATACATTCTGCACTTGTGACAGTTGTGCAACAAAGGTAGCAATTAAGTCTCCAGCTTTTAGTCATCTCAAAGTGACAGCACATTCCGTAAACAAACAGAGCTTTACTGTTAGTAGTGTCAGTGTTAAGTCTGCAATGCCTATGAAGTGATTTCAGCTGCACATTTAAAGCTGTTTAGACCTCAAACACAACTTCTACATTAGAAGTTTGAGAAGTGTTTATTACACTTTTTTTCTACAATCTTAGACATGAGAGTAAAACTTAGTAACGGGCTCTTTTCTGATGGATAAATTGACTAAAAACACAAAATGAAAGGATAATGTCAGTAAAACAAAAATAATTTCAGCATAAGTAACTTATGTCACTGTATGCCTGACAAGTTCTTTGTATGAAGTGCTGACCTCACATTGCAGGAATCCAACATACATGTAAAGCACAAAAAAGAGGCTACAGGACTACATTACATTGTGTAAGGGCTACACAATATAATCATCCAGTAACACAGCTGATTTTTATTCATAAAAAATGTCATGCAGTAGGGGCCAAGTTCCACCTGTTTCAGAAGATTTAAATATTTAATTGTAAACTTTTCTTTTTCAGGAAATATAAAGGAATTCTGGATATGTGGAAGAAAAAAGACATTCCCTTTAAGAACTGAGTATTGGACATTTCAGGAAGTTTTGGGTCTGAGTCGTTAACTCTTATGCATGAAGAAGATGCCAAAAAGGTATTTTGAAAACAGAAACCTCTTCATGAAGGACTGCTATGAACAGTTTAAGCAACAAGAAACAGCAGCTTCTCAAATCACAAGTGTATCTCCTTTACAAGGAATATAGAGTTATGAGGTTACACTGAAACATGAAACAAATCTATTCCTGCCTCTGTCCAAAAAGATAAATACACATCATGCAATGCAGATGTATCACTGATTTCGATATAACACACCAAATGTGCCGGAACCACCAAAAAACAATAGGTCTGGTTAACTTGACATTGCACCTCTCTTCATGTTACTGAGAAAGAATGGTTGAGGCACACAAACAGATGAGCTTTTGGACCTCCCTGTTTTTTTCTTTTCAAGTAAAGCAAAGTTGAACATGCACTAACTATGAACTAAAAAGATTGGCACTATTATTGACTTAAATTCACTTAGTAAAAAGTGAATCATATTAGTTCATAACTGTGCTGCTCTCTGAATTAAGGATTAGTAAATACATTAATGGCAAAGTAAAAAGAATTATTTTTATCTTTTAGTTTGGCTATACGCTTGGTGTTCTTTGGAAAGGTCTAATACTTTAATCTGAACCTTATTCTAACTGACAATAGACAACGCAGAAGCAATTTAGACACAAACACAACTGCTGCTGAATGATACAGGTTTCCTGCTTTGTGTTTTGAAAGAGCTCAATTATGCTGGATCACTGAATACTTAACCGCAGGATGGCCAACAATCTGTGACATAGTATCCTGGTTGGCGTTTACATGCATGAAGCAGCTTAAATAATGACCCAGTTCCCATGTGCAGAGTGCTGCTATTTATGCTGCTATTAGCCAACAGTTCGCCCACAAGAACACTGTGTAGTATATTTAAAAACAAACAAAAAACACAAACAAAAAATCCCCACATCTTTAAATGCTGCAAATGGAGCCAGTAGTGTATAAAAGGGAGATAAAGGAAGGCATATTTCAGAATTGTACCATATACATAAGAACAAATACATTTAAAAACTCCTTGAAACTCCGGAAAAGCTCCTATCCCCTGACCTCCCTGATTAGAGAGGACATACTCATTGTTTTCTTTACTGACACAGCAGAAAAGGGAAAAACAGACACACACTTGAAGGAAATCTGAGGGGAAAGAAGATAAAAGTGCCTCCCTTTGTCATACACAACACATTCAAATTTACCTACTGAGCCCATATGGCAAAGGAACGTCTGGTAACGTTTATTTTTATGGTTAAAAAAAAGCACAAAGAAGAGATGGATTCATTATAATCATGCTTTCCTTGCTATGCTGATATTCCCTCTGATACATCCCCCTCCTGCTTCAGACAGATTGTAGTGTTACTTGATTCCTACTGATCCATTCTAAATCAGGTCAACGAGTGTCACAAGTTCACACTGAGAGATTTCTTTTAGTGCCATGCAAGGCAGCGATATTACACATTAGCAGTGAAGAGCTTTAAAATGTCATTAGCATATCACGTTCCTGCACGCTAGTGTAGAACGGCCTCCCAAAGATGAAGGAGTGTAGACCCGGTTTAATCTTCTCAGCCAAAGCCATTATTATGTTAAGATCGCCCTCTGCTGTTAAGTCAAGATCAATCTTTAAGCTACGAAGAGACTTAAAAGGTTTTTTTCCTTTTTGCCTGAAAGAAAATAAAGGGGGGTTGTAAAAAAAGAACACAGTTTCTCAAAGCCTGCTTTAGATCTGTCCACTTACGTGTCATCCTCTATGTATTTTATTAAAGTTAAGGCTTTTCTGTGGAGGACTAGTAGAAATTGTGCAAGGAATGTACTCCTCAGAGACAAGCCAGGTTTTAGATGAAAGATCTGTTAAAAATTATATGAGAAAATCAGCTGGATACTGAAATTCAAGAATCATTTTAAGAATGTGTAATATAGAAAAACATTGCATACACATGTAATGTGTTCCTAATTATACCAAAGCAAACACATTAGCAGCAGATTTGTAGGCATACTCAAGATTCATTCTTAGTTTTCTTGCCACTCAGATGCAATGTGTTCAACTTGAAACTTCTACCTTTTTTTTAAAAAAAATTATTTTGATAAAGTACTATTTTCCTTCTAAAAATGATCTGAAATGGATCTCAGGTAGCTTATTCAGTACTGTAATTGTAGACACACTTACACAGCAAACGAAAATATGCACTGTTTTTCATATATAAGTAGTAGTTTCAGTACTGTATTATTACAAATGACACTTAAGCATTTTTTTTAAATCATTTGTTACCAGACAGACATTTTAAATGGTCAGTTCTTGATGCCTTCTCTAGCTATGCAGAAAAGAATCACAGCACTTGTATAAAAAAAGAGGTACCACACCAACAAAGCATCTATTCATGTTAAATTACCTGTTACTAAGAGTTCAAAATACTGTTCTCTAGCTCTTGTTCTTTCTGAAAAAGCAATTATTACCTGATCCAGAAAGGCTTTTACTAATGTATCTCGATGCAGGATATCTTGAAAGACATTTCTAAAGAAAAAAAAAAAAAAGCAAACAAATACATGAGGTAATGACATGAAGAGACAGCTATGTCCAGCAGCTGTGCACATAATACTATTGCTTTTTACGGTTTGGCAGAAATTGAAAGTGCATTCAAAATTTGAGTCAATTATAATCGTGTTACTTAAAGGTAATATAGAACTTTTAAGCAGAACTTTCAGGAGAAACGCATTAAACCCTGAAAAGCCACTGGGACTTGCCAAGTACACTTGGCTCTGGAATATGCTATTTAAAACAGGCAACAAAATTACCATGACACTGTCAGTATCACTGGATTTCAGTAATACTTAATGCAACAAAAACACTCACAGAACTCCTAAATTCTGCAGAACAAATACAACCACCAGAGCTGAAGAAGCTTCTTACAAGAAAAAAAAAAAAAAAAAAAAACAGAACTCCAGTACTTTTTGTATTAGAAAGCATGCTTTACACCTTATTCTTTCATCTCAAATCACGTAATTTTAAGACGCTTGGGAGGGAAGTACATACAAATCAGGTGTGAAACTCTCATCTGTGTGGATAATAGGATCTTGAGACATTTCTTCATCTGAATTAGCTCTCCAAAATGCTGTCAGCTCGGACCTCATGTACCGACGTTGGTTGTAGATGTGTTCATGACATGGGGGCATCTGTTTCACTGTATTGACATCTACATCTATATGTGTTGTGGGATATGGAGCATACATTACTTGACGGAAGGGCAACACAAAGCTTCCTGTTGCATCCTGTTTTAGTCAAAACAAAACAAAACTCTTCTAGTTACTTAGAAAAAAACAAAACCAAATTGGAACAAAACAATAGGAAAACATCATGCCTACATTTCAAATCCCATTTGTGTAGACACATTTTGTTTGAATGAAATCATAGCTGTAACCAGACAAATGTCCTCAATACTGCATGATTCTGCTAATGTAATGGTGAAAACAGGTATTGAGGTATCCTGTGTATTCCACTGCATCATCTGATTCTTGAATCCATTAACATTTCAATATGATACTTATCTGTGAAGTTTAGACTGCTCATTAGAGCAAGAAGTATTACTTTCCTAATTACCTTCACTAGTTGCTACAGCCCAAATAAACTTTCCAAATAAACTTGGAAACCACAGGACTGATGGACTGTTCTCTTTTACTGATGTAACACAGAAACTGAATGCTTTCTTGAATTCTAGCCCCAAGAAGGCAAAATATTATTATTATTGTATTAAACATAGGAATAATTCTGATCAATACTCAACCCAAGAAATGTCTGGGTCAGAGAAAAGACTGGCTTAGAATTTTAACATGCAAAGAGTCATAAGCCAGCTTTTGCACCAAGAAGAACTCAAGTGAAGATATATTTCTTCAAACATGAATGCAATTATGCACGTGATTATCATATGTGCACACATCCACATATGCTGAAGAATGCTCTTAAACACAGAATAGAATTTTACTAAGTGTACTTACTTTGAGTAAGCCTTGAACAAAAAGCCCTGACTCATATTTGAAAGAAGACTCATTTCTACAGAGTCTGGAACATTTCCGCTCTGATGGTGTAAGAAACAGACACAATGTTCTCACAATCTGCATTAAAAAGGACAGGTTCAAAAAAAAAAAAAAAACAAAACAAACAAGAAAATGTAAGGAATTAAGTGATCTTCAATTGCAATTTCTGACTTCATCCTGCTTACTAGAAAAAACTAAAATTGAGTAACATCAGAGAATAGCGACATGCTTAAATAATTAAGATGTAAGCCATGCAAGTCCAATTTCTTGTCAAATGAAAAGGAAAGCCTAAATTTTTGGCAACACTTTTTGCCAACTATGTAGAACAAAAAACTTTTGCCTTTTGATGCCTCTTCATATTACATAAACGTAAGTTGCTGTGATTAATTTCCTAGCCTTTTAAGCCTCTTGTTCCATATTGAAATGTCAGCTATTGTCTGCAATGAGGCACATTTAATTTTATAAATAAGCATCCATGCTTATTTCCTCATTAATTTGCTCAAACTCTCCATTAAAAGCAACAAAGGTACTTTATTATTTTAAGCTTCTATACTACAACTGCTGCAGGCAATCATGTCCAAATGCAAATATATATTCTTGTCTCGTAGTCAAGCATACATTACTGACTAATGTTTTTGCCTGCAGTAGTTTTTTTTTTTTTGTTTTGTTTTGTTTTTTTTTTACTTTAAGTAAAGCTAAGGTATACTATAAAAAAAGGAATTATTTCAAAACATAGCACCACAACACAATGGCCACACTACTGATAAGAGCCTATGCAATTTTAAATAAATTTGTCCAGAATAGATCTTGAGACTCACATTCTTCTAGACTGCTTTTTTAAGTACTCAACTTATCAATACATTGTTACACACACTCATAACCATTTAGACACCTAAGCCTTTTTATTAATTATAATGCTTAGTAGTATATTGCACGTAACTTAGTAATGTGCAAATTCTACATCACTAAAACTATGTGTATTAACTATGGTTAACTGACTTCCTCTGAGGACTGAGATTTTTCTTTTCTCAGGTTCCCTTGTAGCTCATAGTTGTTTTAATTGAGCACCAGCATTTATCACTTATTTGATCAGAGGTGCTTAAACACTACTGCTAAAAACACACAAAACAATGTATTCTTTCTCCAGATTCCTGTAAAGCGTCCTGAAGAGCATATTTCAAAACACAGGTTTACTGAAGATGCCTTACATTTTCTGAATCTTTTTACAAGAAGGTATGTTTCACTGCAGCAGAGAACCCTGCATACTGTAAAATATACATTATACAATTGTATATTTTATATAATTAATACAGGCTAACCGTTAATTTTATTTGACGCTGAAGCTATCAATAAACACATATGTCAAAAAAGCATCAACTTCAAGAATTATTTTTTTCAAAGGAAGGCTTTAGTCTTACTAAATGAACTAGAACACAATGCCTATTACACTATTAAAAGGAAAATCAGACAGAAAAGCCCAACATGCATAAAAGATTTCCAATCAAAAAATGAAGTTACCTAAATATACTGCTTCACCACATGTACTGCAGTAGAAGCTTTGTCCTGGTCTTGGAATGGGGAACTATTGTTACTGCATTGCACAGAGGCCCCAGTGTAAATTGAAAACTTATCGTGCTACGGAACTACAAAGAACCTTACCCTCAGAGCAATGCTGGTATACTCATTAAGTGCAGTGGTGCCTAATACCTAAAAAGCTGTAGGATTGCACATTTTTTATAAAATCCTTCTTTTCACTCCCAGTTGCAGGGAATTCTGAATCAATGAGGTTTATTAAAGGACTCAGCTGTGAACATAGAGAGGCAATTGATCTAGTGAAATACATTTTCTCTCTAAGAAAATAACACTTTCTTCAATGATTTGTCTCTGAATATCCTAACTGAAAACTAACCAGCACTTTTATTAGAAGGAATGGAAGAACAGCCTAATTAAATGCCAGTCAAAGGCAAACCTTTCTGAACAAAATGCCAATACATTGCAGAATGCTATAAAGAAATAGACTTTAAGATGTATTTCAATGGGAAGTAAATACAAGTGTATCTCTTCCAAGAATTGCTTTCAATTTATCTGAAGCAATCAGTTTGGTATAATCAAAAAACCATGTACAAAAAGTACTTGGAGAATTCTGAATAAGGAACATTTCATTTGATTTTTCCTTCACATACTCAGCTTAAAAAAAGCATCAAGAAACTCGCCATTTACACAGAAAAAAAAAAAAAAAGAGAAAAAGCAGGGCAGGTTATAATTTTGTATCAGTTCAAATTCAGTATTTGATAATGGGCAAAAAGAAAACAGCATGGCAAAAAATTACGTCTACCAGAAAATGTAATTACGTTCCTGTTCAGAAATGACTGATTCCAAAAGTGACCTTGTTTCCTCCACATAGACCACTGGAACATATATACATTCTGCTTTTCTCCATTAAGAGAACAGATAATGCTTTTTTTTTTTTTTTTTATCATCTAGACCTGAAGGCTCCGAAGTATCATCCCTACTGATAAATTCTGCACGTGCTCCACCAAGTTTGCTGACACACTGAGTTGTTTTTGTTTTTTTTTTTTGGTTTGTTACAGTACTAAATTTTAGGTGTTTATATCTGCATTTTGCTTCTCTGGTTCTTCTGGAACCGGTTACAGTTACAGTCAGCTGTAATCTGTTCAGATAGCACATTTTAGCTAGCAAAACTTACTTTAGAAGCTCAGACTCAATTAGAACATATGTATAACAGTATTAATTACATTAAATTCACTGGTTTTCTTATAGTTTTCAGAATACAACTGATAAGGCAATTTTCTGGCAGAATTATCAACTGCTAGAACAATCAACAGAATATAACCACACAATGTCCTCTCCTTCTCCAACCTAAAGCATGTTTATATAAAAAACTTTTTTTCAAATAACACACTAACACTGCTTATAATTGGCATTTAAGTTTCATTTATTAAGAACTGTGTTACCTTATTAACTTTTTCTGCACTGCTTCCTACAACTACAGAACAACCACAGGTCTGCAGATGTGAACTAATTGCACTGCAAATAAAAACAAACACAGGTTAATAAATTTAATCAGACTTTTCAAATAAAACCATTATCATCTTTACAATAAGAATTAAGGGCTGGAAGTTACACTACAAGTCTATAGCATAGCCCTCACATACGTGGGTACTGTTGAAATCAAAAGTTCAGCAGTATCTGTATTTGCAGTTTGGTGAATAAAAAGATTGCCAGACAGAACCTCCAAACACCACTTACAGAGCAAATAGAAATCACTACTGTATCACTGTATCACAAAATCAATTAAAAAAATATCATCTAAAGCAACAAAGAAGTATTAATAATGAAGGATCTGAAACTGTCTTGAAAGATGACCTGTTCTCATTATTTTGACACAACTGTGGATCAGAAGCTAGTTTTGGGAGACCTGGCAGGTAAACTACTAATTTGGCAACTACAAGGGTAAGGGCGCTTCATATTCCAGTCCCTTGGAATACAGCCAGGCAAGCAGAGAGATGGGTGATCTTGTCTCATGAGCTGCCATCAGCAAAGCCATGATTTAGTTTAGCAAAGCCATGATTTAGTTTACCTTAAGTTTGGAGGGTGCAGTAAGTACGCCCGGAGTAACCATGGCAACTCTTAACCTATCCCTAGCAAACTTCTTCTCAGGTTCCTTTCTTCACTCTCTCCTTGTGCCTCACCTTCTCAAACCCATAGCTGGCCCCCAGTTTCAAAAAGTCAAGATACCACTAGGTAGTTTTCTGCAATACCTATCGATATATGGAAGCACAATTATGTTATCTTCCTGAAGGATGCTTCGCATGGTGATTGACCAGTTCTAATAAACACTTCTAACTGATAAGGATTGTAACAGCTACACTCAGACTCTGAAGTCCAGGAGATGGGCTTTATACTGGACTCCTACTATTTATCTTACCAATTTTAAGTTGGATTTAAGGTCACTTGAATTCTTCCTTTGGGACAAAATCAGAAGTTTCGTTTCATTTAGAAGTTACTAAGAAACTATGAGTTTATTTTACAAGTTGGTATTGTTAAAATGGCAGTTCATTTTGCTTAATCCAGTTCTTATCCAATGACATAGAAATCCACTCCAACACCACATTCAAGACTCAAAATCTGAACCTAGATGAGCAGACAAGCTTTGCTTCCCTCTAAAAAGCAGACAAGCTGACATTTCGGCCAATCACACAAACTGTGATTCTTTCCTTGTCTGCACAAAATTTCCATGAAGAAGTATTGCACAAAGAGAGAACTGATACCCTTCGTTATCCCTGCAGTCTATTACATGCCCCCAAAATTTACATATGAGAATAGCTCACTAATCAATAGCTTTAGTTATTTACAATAACTCATTCCCTAATATGCACTTCATTTTTTTCTGAAAGATTGCGTTATAAGTCTGAAAACACAAAGAAATCCTAAATTCTCCAGAAAAGTGAATACAACATTATTGTGAAGAATTAGTTAATGTGATGCTGTTTAAATAGACTACAAACTCTTTAGCACTAAGTGCTGTTATATAGGAGATGTTCTGAAACACAACACCAGTTAAAATATGCTTTTCCATATGAAGAGACCAAGTTGCTCTGAAGTGTAACTATTTCCACTTATGCAGCAGAAATGGGGGGAAAAATAAAAATGGATAATTTAATAATAGGCACTCCACATGCCATGCCATTAATACTTTAATTCATAATTAATGCATTAGGCATGACTCAGTGTTTTGGTTAATTCATAAAGACGTTAGACTTTGGCTTAGAACTTCAGAGAAAAAGTGTCAAGCAAAAATTGTATTTGATAGGAATTCTATTTTCAAGCAAATGACTGACAACACAGTCGAACAGCTGCAGCTACTAGCCCAGAACCATTCTTTTAAGAACAACTTACTGAGATTTTTGTCTAAGAAATTCTGCAGAAGTCAAGAAGTCAAACAATTTACCCCCTCCTACGAAAAAAGCTATTATAACACATGTTGACGTGCACATACAGATAGCTGTACACTCACACAAGTTTAATCAATTTTACTACAGCATAAGTCAAAACAGAAATTCATACTTGAGAAGAAATCCTTCATGGCAACTATCCCCAATGTCATCATCATTTAGCACCGTCTCACTTATCTGAAATGCAGATAAACATAAACAAAGGTTAGAAAAAGATCACCTTAGAATTAAGTGATTTTGTTTTTTGATAGGTGGGAACTGTTTGGGATCCATTTAAGGTACATTGTAAGACTGCCAGAAAAGAACAACCTTAAAAAGACCTTCTGACTTACCCAAAGCATTTTGAAAATAAGAAAGTCACTCAATTATTATTATTATTATTATTATTTACCCCAGCAGCAATGACAATAAGATCCCTCCCAGTGTTTTTTCTTAAAGTCTTGTCCAGAATACTTTAACCTAGTCCATGTGAAATCATTCCTACTCTTTTCATGAGAACACTATACTACATTGGAACAGATACCAACATTAAAGCCATCTACCTCCCCATTTGTTTTTCATCAAATAGCCTTTCCACATGGCTCTTAGGAAGCATGTCACCCCAGGCAGTCCATTTTGCTAAGTGCTAACCATAAAAAGCACTGCTAGTACTGTTAGCATTTACCAAACTAAAACTGTTATACCATTCCCTACAGCATTTAGGAGAACTTGATGTGAAACAGCAGAAGCATACAGGAATTTATGACAACTGGTTTTCATTTTTTTTTTTCCTGCCAGAGAGCAGCAAATTAGATTGGTGGTGTCTTTCTCTTATTCAGAACACAAAGGACATAGGGACTTACATCTATTTCTTCTGGAACACTGTGTGATTTCATAGATGAAAGGAGCTCCATTACAGGAATGACTTCTCCTGTCAGCATTGGAATGATGCTCTGGCCCTGTGCAATAAATAAAATGCTTGAAGTGCAGTATAAGAAATTACTAATAACATAAACTTGCAGTTTTATCGAATTATAGAATCATATAGGTTGGAAAAGACCTCTAAGATCATCTGCTCCAACCTCTAACATGCAAAAACATCTTTAAAATCAAATTACATGCAAAGCATCTTTAACTTCCTATTGTTTCAAAGTGTGGTTGTGGGTGTCAACTGATACACAGTCTTCTATGGTTTCGCTCATCATTCATTATGAACTGGAAACATGCATTTCACTGTTCAACATCATGTCTAAAATACGTTTTCAGGGTCCTGTGCTAATTTTCCCAATCAGTTTGATCTGCCCACACAAGACATATTTAGAATGAGATAATCTGATCATATCGTATAACAAACAATTACTATTATACATTTATAGATCCGAAATCTGACATTTTGATGACAGGAAAAAGAAATCAGGCTATTATTTATTAACATGTGAAATTATTTATGATTTATCTGATTTCATCTTTTCACAAGAAAACCAAAGCCACAATTTTGTATTTGCAGTTTCAGAAATTGAAGTCTTTTCACAATCTTATGCATTAAGTCTACCATCACATTTCAGCACAACAGACTGTATGTCTCTGTAAAACAGCCTAGTGAATGACCACCTTTGACAGGAGGAGAGCATAAATCTAGGAAGCTACTACCTTTACCGAGCTTCAAGTTCAAGTAAATGAATTCTCTTTTCTGAAAGGTAATATTCTTCATAGATTCCCACTTCTCCCACAAAGTGATGAAATACATTTTCCTTCAATTTGTTCACAGCTTCCATCATCCTATCTTCAGAAAGTTTGTCTCCTGTGCATGTCAGGTCACCAGCCAGTCCAAAGTATCTTCCTGGATCCCAAAAATAAGAAGCAGCACCAACTTCTACAGTCATCAGATCCAGTCAAACAGGTTTGTGGTGGTGGGCCATACGCATCAACCAGATGGTCTTACCTGATCCTCCATTCTCTCCGTGCCTTCCAAGACAATCTTCTGGAAATGTTCTTGCCTCTCCTGAGCAAGAGAAGCAGTTAAATATAAACGCTCTGGCACTTGTTTATATATGTATGCACACAACAGTCATATGGAACAATTTCTTCCCTGCTGAGGCATGCTTCTCAGGTTCAAATTTCGATGTTCAAGTCTTTTTTCTTTTACAGAGCTGATATTGGTAGGAAGCGGTGTCATTTTAAACAGATCAATGTTCCCTGAGATTAAATCAACACCCCATCAAACCTCTCACATGCTTGGGCAGGAGTGGCAGGAAAACGAGGGTGTGATGGCAATGACAAAAGAACATTTTCTTCGTTACAGACCAAGAAAATGCCATATGATCAGACTATGGTGCAGAACTCCACGTTATGCATTTCTATTTCAAATGGGTAAGGTACAGACTGATGGTTCCTGATGCAACCAGAGAAAAAATGAGATCTCTTGAATGAAGAAGATTATGTCTGGGGAGGGTAGGTATTCACCATTTTTTTTTTCCACATCTTGAGACAATGACAAGTCTTCAAATCATTGTTTTGTAAACAAGTACAGAGACACAAAACCTCAAACTACGCAAAACACTGCACAAAAGACCGTACAAAGTTCTCAAAACAGACTAATCAGAAGCTGAGCCTTAACAGAACAATCGATACAGTATGTAAAAAAAAAATCAAAGATGCAGACAGAAATAATGATAGCTTTTGCTATACACTAAGTAGTTGTTGCCTTCTTAATGGTTGTGACTGAATTGCTTGAAGCTGATCAACCTCAAGTGGGAAGAGTCCACAAAATGTTTTTTGAGCAGATGAATAGGTAGCAAGCTACAGTGAATTGCCCTAAAACAGCTGTAAAACTCATCTGACCACTTTAAAGAAACATCAGTGAAAAATAACATTGGAACTTGGCAGATTATTCCTTTGGGGACCTTGAGCTTTGACTTCAGTAAGACATACTCGATAATGAAGATCTTTTGCTTCAAAAGAAGTCAGTCTTCATGAAGACCAGGCTGAACAAATGACATAAGCCACTTCTTTTTAGAAATATAACCGCTACAAAGTATCAGACAAACACCCACACCATAAAATTTAGGTAAATATTTGGGGTTTCTAATCTCACACAGCAGACTTGATTGGAGTTGCTTGTCTTTGCCAGTCTCAGCATTGTTCCATGTTTTTCCTAGTCCTTGAGTTCAGTTTCTTCTCTCTGAACACAAGTTGTGACAGCTGATAATCACAACACCCATTAGAAATGCCAGAACAGATGCATAGTTCCTCTCAGATACTATTTCAACCTTTTGTATGCTGTTGTAGCCATAGCTGCTGAACTGCCTCAAACAGCAAACTATAGTATTTGGGCCTGTTTTTATTCAATACTGTAATTCTACAACTCATACCTAAATTTTAATTTACACTTTTAATGCAGTTTAGTATCTTCTAGGTAAGTCTGCAGATACGCAGTTACATGCAGGCACGCTTTTCCTCCAAAGAAGAAAAATAATAATAAAAAAAGACAATAAATGTCTCTTTTAGAATCTTGAGTTGTTGTGGCTGATTTAGTTGACCTAGCTACTTAAAGATCATCTGAAAAAAAATTAAGAACTTCATGACTAGTTTCAGAGGGAACTACAAGAAAACATTTTGTCGTTCTCAAAGCCACTTGAGGGCCATTTTTACTGCAGCAACAGATTGATATGGGTCAATGTCAAAAAAGAGTGAAGACATACAGTATTTAACAATAACAGACAATTCTTATTTGACCATTCACATAAGACATCAGTGGCGAAAACACTAAATGACAGAGAAACAATGTAATCAAGAGCATGAGGTAGCATTTTCTTGTGTCAAAAGTACTAACATCCAGTGAACAATTTATTTTAGGAATTAGGAATGTACCATTGCTTTCTACTCTATTGAAAATGAAAATTTACGTCCTAACTTTACTCCAAAAAAAATAAACACTAGAGCAAACATGAAAGAAGACTGCCAACCATCAATGGACACTGTTAAGTGTAACAAAAAAGAAATGACAATGCAAAATTTATGTCAACTTCTTATTTTTGGAATCTTAATTAGAACACTTAAAAAGGAAGTTTAAAATATGTTGACTAGAGGTCTCAGAAGAGGAACAAAAACATGATGGAACAACCATGCATCACCACACGCATTACAGCTGACATGCAATGTTTTGCTCTAAGACAAGTTATACTCCGTGAAGACAACAGAGAGTGTTTTTATTATTAGAATGCCGCTGGCTTTTAACAAAAATATGTAATAATTTCATTTGCATAAGGAAACACTCATAAGGTACCCAAAATAAAGAGCTGCAACTCTTCAAAAATTTTACTGTTTTTTCCATTTTTCAGATTCAAAAGCAGCAATATTTGGACTGAAGTAGCTATATTTTCTTTGTTCTCCCATCAGTTTAATGCAATTTAACACCTGCCAAACTGTTTGCTGATACCCTTTTTCGATAAATAAAATGTGACTACAATATATAGGATGACAGTATTAATTCCATCAGTTCCCGTTTTGAACTTCAACAGCAAAAAAAATAAATTAAAAAAATGTGAAGCAGTAAATTTACAATTCTACCTTGGTTAAATACAGTAATTAACACAGTTAAAAGCAATGACTTAAATCAAATTCAGAAAGATGAAAAACTTTACAGGACAGCTAATTTAACTAAATAGCTTTGTATATCCTTCTATAATATTTCCAGGGCAAATCATGTGGCTAAAAACCCCAGCCTCAAATCTGGTGACACATGGATAACTTTTTAACTTCAAAATCCTATCCTTGTAGAGAGGTCAGCCGCCTCCAAGTTCCTGTGTCAACATAAAAGGTGTCACAAGATCTTCATTCTTGGTTTTGCTCAAGACAACTATTTTTAGGAACGAACAACAAACCTACCTTATGCATCCATATTCTTCCTTTCCTTATAATATGTGTTAACCTATCCACGCACACTCTGTGAAGAGGTAGGTAGAAGCCAAGTTCACTTTGTGGAAGTATGATTGACAGTCCGTATGTGCTTCTGTCTCCATTCCAGTTTCCATCAAAGATTAAAGAAACAATTATAACCCTTTTTTCTGCCAAGACAAAGAACTTCACATCTATTGCACCGCTTTCCGCATTTCGGAGTATTTCTCCGTTCAGGGTGTGGTTAGCAAGGAAGGTTATTTCACCATCACTGAGAAGTACCTGGTCTGTCTTAGGGGCCCAGATATGCCGCACTCGAGGGCCAAGAATGTTGTCCCAGTAAGCAAAAGTGGCAGCTAATAATGGTGACTCGCCATTCAAAGCAATCTCTGTTTTGGCCACTGCGGGAGATGGCGGCGGACAAAGAGCTGACATGACTGCTTCCTCTCTTGCGTATCACTGAAACGCTTACATGACCTAAAAAACAAAGGTTTTGGAGGAAAAAAAAATAGTAATTAGAGCACTTCTCATTAATTAGAGCGCTACTCATTATGACCACTTTTTGTTGCATTTCCAAATATGCCTTTAAGAGACAGCTCTGACTTTTTACACCTGAGATTTCACGGTAGACTATGTTCACAAAGGAAATTCATCCGTGTGCAGCGACGGAGCACGCATGACAAGTGTGTCAGACCTCGGGGTGCCCTTTACTCACTACTCAAGTATGACCAGCCTGCACAACACCCAACCTGGGGACTCTGCATGGTAAACACTGCCTTCACCTATGGGTGGCTGGGACCTTCACCTATGGGTGTCCGGGACCTTCACCTGCGGGTGTCCCGCTGGTGGCTGGGACACCAGGCAAGTCCTCGAGCACTGTGTGGTGGGTATCGATGGAAGACACCTCGCGTTCCTCAGGCACAACCTCCTGGAGACGCGTGCCCTGGCAGCTGCCAACAGCCCCGCTGCTTCCCCACCCCAAGGGCTTGGGGGATGATAAATACACCAGAAAGGGGGCTGGTGAGCACGCTCGGCCCAGGACAGGCGGCTGCCACAACCCAGGCGCTGCTCCGAGGGCCAGCACCAGCCGCCTCACGGTGCCAGCCGTGACACCCCCACACCGCGCCCCTCCATGCGCGCCTCACGGCGGGCACCGCACCCTCAGGCCCGACAGAACGAGGTTAGCCCCCGCCCGAGGGCAGCCTGAGCACCGCCCAGGCGCCGATTTTGCCTTCGGGCAGGACCCACACCCCCAAGACCCAGCTCCTCAGCGCTCCCAAAACCGCTCCGGGGCCGCGACGCGCCCCCGCCGCCCGCCCTGCCTGCCTCACCTCACCTCACCTCACCTCACCTGCGCACCCACCGACCGGCCTCCGCCGCGATGCGCATGCGCGCCGCCGGCACCCTCCCCCCTCCTCCCCTTTGGAGCCGCCCCTGGGCGGCGCGGCGAAATGGCGGCGCCGCGGGGACAAGATGGCGGTGGGAGGGGCTGCGCAGTGCCCGCCCCGCAGGCGCGGGGAGGGCGGTGGTGGTTTGGGGCTGTCACCTGCTGCAAAATAAACAATCAAATAAACAAACAAACCCACGTCTGGTGTAGAAAAGCAAGGGGAGAAGGTGTTGCTTGTGAAGGAAGCCTCGGGTGTATGTGGCTGGGGAAGCAGGTTTGTGCTAGCCGCAGTGTTTCACGAAGGGGTTTTTAAGATAGGAAGTTTATGACAGGTTAGAGACCAAATAATCTGTATGCAAGGCAGTGAAAGTGCGCTGTTTCAGGCTTCATTTAGTTTTACAGATCCACAGCAAGTATCTTTACCTTGTTTCCAAACTAAACCACCACACAAAAGCTCTATGATTAAACAAGAGCACAGAGAAACAGCAGAATTAAAATCTTTTAGAACATTGCTGATACTTGCTGCAGTCAAAAAACAGGTATCAACATCGATGGAATTTCACCACTTGCTTGTTGCCTAAATGTAAACCATACAATCACAGAATCATTTAGGTATAAAAGGACCTTCAAGACTGATAGAGAGAGAACTTGATGGCCAATGTTACTAAGTGGCCATTCTTTATAACAGCACTGAGTGTGGGGCAGATCACTCTGCCTAACACACACACACACAAAGGTTACTGCCAGGGTGTTTATAATAATGACATATATTCACATTCATCACACTTCCCTGTAAGTCTATTGCATATTCATGAGGTATCTGAAGAAGCATTGACACAGGTTCCCACCCCTATTCTCATGAGTGCTAGAGTTCCTGGGTGGCTACCCGGCATACTCTGGTGGTCTTTTGCTGAAGGCCAGAAGTCTTCCTTGCTGCTAAACTTCTGACCCTTCGTTTCTTTTACAGACTTCAGCAGCCCAGCCAGTTCTTGCTGGTTCTATTATCTGTGAAGTCTTTCCTTCCCTTACCTTTTAGGGTTGTCCCATCCTCGTACTCCCTGCCTCAGCCCTCAGCCCTGTCCTTGTGGTTGATGTACAACATGCTCCCTGTGTTAGCTAAGACCTGCAAAATCAACCTGCTTTCCACTGTTCCCTGTCTTGAGATCATGAAGTCCACCAAGTCCCATCGCTATAACATCCCTTAGTGCCATGTACATGTGTCTTTTAAATGCCTCCAGGGATGGAGACTGCCATTTCCTAGGGCAGCCCATTTAAGTGCTAGAAACCCATGCAGCTTAAAAATACTTACAATACATTTCAACAGTGAATATAAAACCTCTTGTAGGCCATAGACTCTATGGTATGAAAGATGCATTGGTATTAGGTAAGTAATGATGTAGGAAAAGGGGGCTTCAGGGATGGGGAGCAGGGTTTATCTTTATTTTGTCACTGAGATGTCATGGAGCCTTGCATTAGGCACTTGATATTACCACATCAATTTCCCATTAGGAACTGCTTTAAGAATTCTAGGTGTGAAAGCAAATCACCATATTATATGCAAAGAAGTACTAGCATGAAGTACAAATCTTTTCTTTTGAAATAATAGCTGAGTCTCTGTAATTGCCTGAATGCTGTTACTGGCAGTGTGAAATTTCTGCCTGTTTTAGTAATATTGACCTTTTTTTTTTTTTCCTTCAGTTTTTAGTATTTTCTTCAGACAGAGGAGAGAATCCCATTGCATACAATCTGAAGAGACTAATAATAAGTCTGCAGGTGCATTGTGTGGACACATCAGAGAAGTGACAGGCTGCATTGTAAGCAGGATTTTTTTCCCCAGACATCTGGTTATGAAGCCTAATGCTGCAAGTCTGCAGATACATTAATTAGACTGTGGAATGCAGAAAAACGAAAATGAGCTCAGGTTCTGAGCTCAAGCAAAAACACATTTCAATTTTATGTTTTTAGTAGGGCATCCTGAATCATCATTTTGACTGATGCCTTGTTTTAAAATAAGGGAGCACATAGACAAAAAAGGAAAGGGATGAAAAAAGCAATGGAATTCAGTTGCTCAGCCTGGTTGAGAAGGACCATTGAAACACGGGGATGGAAGGAACACAAGATATTACCTAGCTATCCTGCTATGCTGAAACCATGCATGCATTCAGGCTAGTGCAGGTTTGCACTGCTGTAAAAAACTTGGTCTAGAAGAAAGCTAATTGCACAGTAATAAAAACAGTGTTTTCCAGACAGATCACATTGCTGCAAAATTGATACACAAAGTAGAGCAAATCAGGATGATTGGCTGGGATTGAAAAAAGCAGGAACACCTGGTGGTTGTGCAGAAATCAGTGGCAAGATTACACACTATGCACATATAAACTATATAAAGCTAGATTTAAGACAAGACAAGAGAAGTAAAGAAGAGAAAAGGGAAGGGAAGGGAAGGGAAGGGAAGGGAAGGGAAGGGAAGGGAAGGGAAGGGAAGGGAAGGGAAGGGGAGGGGAGGGGAGGGGAGGGGAGGGGAGGGGAGGGGAGGGGAGGGGAGGGGAGGGGAGGGGAGGGGAGGAGAGGGGAGGGGAGGGGAGGGGAGGGCAGGGGAGGGAAGGGCAGGGGAGGGAAGGGAAGGGAAGGGAAGGGAAGGGAAGGACAACTCTTGCACTTTTGCACTCCTCAAGCCCCAACTATTCATTTCTTCCAGCAGAGGGAAGTTGGGACTTTCCATAGTATCTTTGGTGGTTTAAGGCTGTAGTTTCACATCCATGTTTAAAACAGTAAAGTACACTTCACACACGATTAGGTTTATGGAGTCTCTTTCCTTACTAGTTTTAACTTGTTCTTAGGCACGAGCTCTCATAAGTGGTAGAGCCCATGCGACTTTAAGCTTGCGAAAATTGGAAAATTCTGTGCCTGGAAGGATGCACTGAAGTTTTACATGAGCAATTCAACTTCATACTGGTAGGATAGAAAGACTGGATTTACGCAGTAAAGAAAATTAACTCTTACTTGGCAGTTGGGGTCACATTACAGTTCCTCTTGAGCTGCCAGAAATTTAAGAGATGAAAAAGCAAATTCACTATCTTTATTATAGATGCCTAGCACTGATTAGAAATCTTTAAAATTAAAAATTCAAAAGATGATACAATTTTATTTGTGATGCAGTAGTGATCATGTGGGCTTTGAGTTTTTTTATTGATTCTAGAGTAATTTTCAAAACAGCAAGACAGTTTCTGCCACAATAAGCACCCATGTGGTTTTATCATTTGACTTGTCAAACTAGTAGGAATATAGAGTCCACACCATATTGCTATAGCATCAGTTAGAAATAAGTTACAAAACTAAAGGAGAATCCAGCACTGGGATAATATGCAGCTCAGCTGTTTTAGTCTACAGCCACTGAATGAGGTTGTGCTCTCAATAGGAAAATAAATGATGTTAAAGCAAGCGTACAATAATGAATCAATGTTGTTTAGCTGGATTGCGGAGATAGACATGTCACTTTCATTAAGTAACAGATAACATCCTGTGATTTGTGTATCTCTCTGACAGGCTGTGTAAAACTGAGGTCCTTGTATCAGTGAGAGCTTGGTTTGAACAAGCTGTGATGCCCTGTCATCTACAGATGTCCAGTCATCTGTTGCATTTGGCATGGAAAATACAGTGTTTGCAAACATTGCAAGGCACCCTAGGAGAAGAGCACTGGCCCTGACTGAACTCCTGACTGGGAGTAAGTAAATAAGTTGGTGCTTGAATTTATTTCACTGTAGACTATTGCACAAAGCTTTTGCTAAAAGTAGCACAGGATTCTTTCTTTTTATGTTTAATTTGAAAGGCAGTTCACCAGTCAGAACTGTGATCAGATCTTTGGTGAATTATGTGTAGAGCATGTGCTTCGGTGTAGTTGTATCTACATCATGTGTAACAGATGCCATGGGTACACATCAAACTTTAAACATTTAAAAATTATCTACTTTCCATGATTCATGTTACTATGCTAGATGTATTTGACTTTCCTAAACTCAAAGACATTTTTCGGGTGCAGTTACAGAGCTGACTTAGTAAAATCTAAATTTGCACAGAAACTGAAAACAGCTGGTCTGGTTTGGTCTCATCTCTTTTTCCAGTCAAGGGTAAATGTTCCCACTGTCCTCTTTGTGCTTGTATTAACACCTGTGTGATGATGAAACCTAGTTGTATACCAGATCAGTCTCATCTCTCTAAAAATCCATTTCTTTTATTTTGAATAGCCATGCAAGCAAACCTAAGTTTAAGAATGATGTACAAAAGCAAGTATATATCATTATCTCATATTAAGGTTTAGAATGATAAAATAGGTCATAACCCAACACATTTTAAGAAAGAAAATGTATACTTAGGGAAATAGTCAAGTCTGAAGAATGCCAAAACCTGGCTTTAACAGGAAGTTTGCTTCAAGACATTGTGAATACAAAGGCAGGAGAAACTACAGCAACCATTTCTTCCTCAGTTTCACTTCTTCTGTTGAGTTTTACTTCTCTTCTTGGTGGAGATGGACATGTACTAATGAAAATCTGTGGCAACATGCTGTTTTTAAAAGTTGTAGTTTTTTTCCATGGCCATGCTTGCTGCTGGCAATCTTAAAGGAGCTTTAAGCAAAGCAAATCTTGTCCTTTCCTCCAAGGCTCATGAAAATGGCTTAGCACTACTCTCTTAGGACAGGCAGGTTTGGAGAATATTTTAAAATCTTTGGTATGAATGCATTAGCTTTTATCCACTAAAGAGAAGTAGACTGCAAAATAGACCTCACAGCTGTCATGAATGGTTTTCTTGAACTTTGGATAGCAAAATGGACCAGGACGGCCAATGCTGAGAAAGACTTTCTGATGACAAATTGCATTTCCTTCATGATAAGGAATGGCTGAACAGACTTAGTCTGGAAGTCTGATGTTTGATGGACACTCCTGAACATCAGACAAGCTGTACTGTTCATGCAATAGTAATATTATTCATGAGAAAAATGATATCGGGAAGCTAATGAGGGCAATTTAAAATCCGTTTGCCTATTTTTAAGAGTCTAAAGATTTTCATATTAAAACTGAAAATATTTGAATTTGTTCAAGTTTTGAATTTAAAACATCACATATGTATTTTTCTGCACCTTACCCAGCTATTTGCTTGGATAGACAGCATTTTTATAAGCCCTGACACACAAACTTTTGAGATTTATGATATTCCTGTACTTCAAGGATTTCTTCCACTTGTAACAGAAAATTAAAGTACAGAGTTTTTTAAGAATGTATTTTCCACTCCATTATTTCCTGTCTCATTTTCTCGTGAAAAATGCTCACCCAATTTTAAAGGCATCTGCCCTGCTGATGTTGGAAGTGTTTCTGTACCATTCTGCATACAGGGAGTGCTTAGTAGTCTTGAAGAAAATACATAAGTTTAAAAATGATCATGTGCTCTCAAAATACATTAATGTACACTGTTAAATGAGATGGCAACATTCAATTTCAAATTTGACTTTGGAATCTTGATGTGGAGAGACTCGCTGTGGAGTCATCAGAAGCTGGTCTATCTTCCAAAGACGGGTAAAAAGTTCTCTCATGTTGTATCTAAGGTTGGTGCTCACAGTTTTGGTGCACGCTTTTCCAGGTAAAAGGTGGGATGATTCCAATGTCAGAATTTGTATCAAGAGAAGGCAGCAGGGGCATTCTTATGCTCTTGGTCTACAGTAATGTCTTCAGAGGACATTGTTCCATAAGCAAAAGCAGTTTCTGTAGGACTTTATGTAAACTGAAGGCCTTTGTGGGGATGTGCAAGTTTCCTCAGAAGTTATATTCCTTATAAATCTTCCTGATGAGTTCTCTACATATACAGTTTTATGTAGTCAATTAGAACCAATGGCCATCAAACATCTGCTTATTCGTGTGTTTCCAGTAAGAAACCATTTGCTTTTCACACGTTATCTTGGCTGTACCTATATATTCTCAGCACCACAACATATTTAAGTATTCAAGTATTTAGAGGGGACATACGAGAAGGCTGAAGAGTGACTATTTATTAGGAAGTGTAGTGATAGAACAAGGGATAATGAATCTAAATTAAGAGGGTGTAGGTTTTTATTAGATTTAAGTAAGAAATTCTTCACTCAGAAGGTGGTGAAGCACTGGCACAGGATGCCCAGAGGAGCTGTGGATGCCCCATCCCTGCAAGTGTTAAGGCCAGGCTGGAGGGAGCTTTGGGCAACCTGGTTTGGTGGGAGGTGTCCCTACCCATGGCAGGGGGGTTGGAATTGGATGATCTTTGAGTTCCCTTCCAACCCAAACCATTCTGTGATTCAGTGGTTCTATGGATATACAAAGCCAGCGTGATACCTTTGATAGCATGATGGGTGCGTCACAGAAGATGACTGCAGCCATGAATTAATGAACCCTAGACAGCAGCCGCACTCAAAACTCAGAAAATAAGGCTGGAGGCAAGAGGCAGGATCTGCTATCTGCTATATCACAACTGCTACTGACAGATTTCTGCCCAAGCTGATCCACCATGAAAATGTGTTTTAGGTTTCTTGTTCATCATTGTAAAGAATTACAATGAGAAACTACAGGGGGGTTGGAGGGCTTGGGAATGTGACAGAAGGCAGATGTCTGCACAAAAAGTTATAAAAACCTACTGACACAGATAGGTCTTATCCTCACTACAAAAGTGATTATGTTACAGGTTTGAATGCAGTATTTCACTACTCCTTTAAGTGTAGGTTGCTGGATTTTATTTTATTTTATTTTATTTTATTTTATTTTATTTTATTTTATTTTATTTTATTTTATTTTATTTTATTTTATTTTATTTTATTTTATTTTATTTTATTTTATTTTATTATTTTATTTTATTTTATTTTATTATTTTATTTTATTTTATTTTATTTTATTTTATTTTATTTTATTTTATTTTATTTTATTTTATTTTATTTTATTTTATTTTATTTTATTTATTTTATTTTTTTGAAAGCATCTGCAGCTCTAGAGCTGTAGAAATGTTCACATCTCCATCATCAAATCAGGATCTAAGTGATCTAAGTGTTCGTGATTTACTAGTAATATGAAATTAAATGGCAATCAATGAAGTATGCATTCAGTATCAATATCACCAATATATAAACCACTACTGAAGTCTTGCAAAATATTAGTATACACTTACAGATTTTTTTGTGTGTCATTCTGTAATCCTCAGAAGTTAAATATCATTCACAAAAGCTGTCCCCCAATCAAATGGGTGACTGGACTAGTGGGTCACACAAGCTCGTGTCACCTCTTCTGAGTCCTGCTGTGGGTGGCAGGGTGCTCCAGCTGCCCCTGCACCTGTGCTACCCCTCAAGCCCACTGGCCCATAGTCACATCCCAAAACGGTTAGGAGGCTGTTGCTACAAACCAGATCATATCTTTTTGGTGGTGTGATTGTGTTTTGTACATGTAATCCATCAGCTCAGATACTTGAAAAGAATATGAGTGGCACTAGTATGTTTGGTGCCTGAAATAGCACCAGCTGGAGCATGATCACAGGCTTTATGGAGCTATGAACATTGAGCTAGTCTGCAGCCAAGCTGTTTAAGTAGGTTTGTCTCACTGCTAGCTCATTTTAATCTCATAAACATAAAAATTGTTTGCTGTTATTAAGACATTTACAGGTATTGAAGAACTAGATTTTTTTTTTTCCTCTGAAAAAAAATTATTATGGCACCCCAAATTCACATGTTGTTAGAGCAGCTTCCTCACCTCTCTCTGGCTTATCCACCTGTATGAGACAAAAGGTATCTCAGCTGGATTTTATGGAGAGCTTTAAATGCACTTTTATGAGCTCATAGGTGTGTAAGCTTCTGTGCTCCCACTGTAGAACCAAACAAATTTACTTTAGCTATTTTTCTATAGCTCCAAGTCTGAAGAAATACATTGCCCTCCACTTAGACAGGACATACTCAAGGTACATAACCAACTCTTCCCAGACACATAGCACCTACCTCCAACCAAAAGCCCTGGGAGTAATTTGCAAGCAGAAAATGGGAGTAGCTGTTCATTGAGGGATAGCTAGTTATTCAGCTAGACACCAAGGCAGTGAACTGGCACCTTAGGCACACTTGCTCTCATGGTGAGATACTTGATTATCCATCAGCACTGTCCTCGTAATGGTTTGCTGCCTTCATTGCCTGTAGCTTCAGAACAGGTACTGAACTTCTAAGAGCTGTTTGTGACTCAGGAGCCAGTCCTGCAAACAATTGGACAAGGCAGCTGAGGGAAATGATGGTGTCTGAGGATCACAGCAGTTGCCAAGTCTCATATCCTTTCCATATGGGAAAGTACTTAAAATCCAGATGCAGCCCGGCACTTCGTCGTCAGCTGGAAGGAGCCAGATGTGAGATTGTGTCTTTCAGCATTGGTGAGTGTGAGCCATATATGTAACCACATGAATAAGTAGCTGCTGGCTGCATAGCTTTCAGGAGTGTTGATGAACAGATTTCTTCAAGCAACCTTACACCTAACTAGCAGCCACACCAAACACATTTAACAAGCTTTCTGAGCTACCTGATAGAAATTCTGTCAGTTTAATAGTACAAATAGGATATCATACTTAAAATGATTACACATACTTTCTCATCTCCTACAGCTAAGGCAAACTGTGGCTTGTTATCCAGGCAAATCTTGGACTGCTTATAGTATCAGTAAGACCTGCAGGAATGAACCTACGTTGAACATATTCCTCTCATTTTGCGCTGCCTTTTTTTTTTTTTTTTTTGCTTTCACTGCATTTGGTTTTACCTCCACTGGAATCAGTGGTGAAAGTTTTCTTTTGATTTCCAGGAGAGGAAAAGTAAGCCTTGAGGCAGAGCAAGACATTATTTACTGGAGCAGTCAATGACAGCTTTATTTTAGA
Source organism: Anas acuta (assembly GCF_963932015.1). Taxonomy (NCBI): domain Eukaryota; kingdom Metazoa; phylum Chordata; class Aves; order Anseriformes; family Anatidae; genus Anas; species Anas acuta. Next base: position 65,497,611 of record NC_089017.1, on the reverse strand, counting down.
ACGACAGTGTGGGCACAATTCAACACTGCCTTGTAAAGTGTATGATTATTTTCACTGGCAAAAAGATTTGGTAGCTCTCTGCACCTCCTTCATTTGATCCTGTGCTGCATAGGAAGCTTGCTAACAGAATCATGCTTTGCATCTGTGGCATTCTGTCTTGACTTCAATATTTGTTTTCTCTGTTTTTCTATCTTTTGGACTTGATTATCTTGTTTGGTATGTTCAAATATTAGAGAGCAGGTCTTTGTGGATGGTACTGAAAAACTGTGTTGTAATTCATCAAATATTTGTTTTAGTGTTCAGCTATACTTGTATTAGTTTATGGCAGGCTTCAGTCTCACAGAAGCTTCTCTCTACATAACCCAGTAATGCATTTTTATTAGATATTTTATTTGTCCCTTTTTTCACATCTTACTGTCATCAGCATTACAGAGAAAACATATTTGGATAATGGGGTTTTAAGAACTGGTGGTGTTGGCACCAATGTCCTCCTTTATTGTTTCACACACACCCTCTCATACTCACTTCCCAAAGTCACTTTCAGCCTTGACTTCCCATCCCACTGGGCAGACTGGAGCTGGTCCTGGGGAGCTGTGAAGGAGGAGTTGACTTTGTGCCTTCCATTTGCTTGTAGTTGCTGATCTTGGGTGTCACTGGCCAAGACTCCAAGCGTCTCCTAGGTTTCTGTAGCTGCATTTCTGGGGATCTTCCCCCATTTCTAGGAACTCTTCCAATTTTACAGATCTGCATTTCTCCAATTAAATATTATGTCTGCAGAAACACAATGTGCTCTGTCTCTTAATTGAGGGTTCTGCCTGATGTACGGCATGTGTCTTTTTATTCACTGGAGGATTCAGTACACGTCTCCTCTGATTAGTGCAGGTCTTACTACATTTTACAACGAGCCCATAGGGGTTGTAGCTAACAAGTACCAGTCCTGTGCTTGACAATTCAGCAGCTTAGTTTTGAACATCCACTCCTCCTGCCACTACAGTTACTGCCTGCCTGTTGATGTTAGCAGTCTAAGTTATTTCTCATCTAACATGTTTACTTGTATCAACATTTAAAAGGTCTAAAAACACAAACTATTGTATGGTCTGCTTGCAATTTTTTCTGTCTTCTTAATGAATAGCCTTATTCTTATTTTCTTATCCATGTTTCAGGTAACACGCTATTCATTTTCCACTTGGGACTTAAGTTCCTATCAGGCATTTTAAAAGTAAATGCTGCTTTGCTGTGTGGTTTGACATGGGTGGGCTAGCCTAATAATGTGAAGGGGAAATTCAAATTGTAATTGCTCAGCAATGGTAACTTGTGAGTAAGGCATGGAGGGCAAAAAAGCCTGGCTGCAGAAGGGGTTAAACTGGGGGAGCAGGGATGCCAGAGACAGAAGGACTCAATGGCAGGGACCAGGGTTTCCCTTGCTGAGGAGATAAGACAGGGTTGGGGCTTTGTCTTGTAGCAGTGGTGCAATGGACCACTCAGGGTAGCGGGACTGGGGATAAACACGACAGGGGGCTGAGGTGCCCTGTGCCAATGCTCATGGGATTGATGATGGGGCAAGCATGTGTAAGGGGCCTGGGCATGACACATCTCTGCAGACTCCTCATAGGACTCCTCATAGTACAATGCATTGTTCATTAAACCTCTTCGTATTTAAGCACAGATGTTTGTTTAATTCATCTCAATGGGTACAATAATAATGTTCCAACAAATGCCTCATGTCTTCACCTCATTGTAAAAATCAGTGGCTTCTGAGAAAGCTCTGAATTTCTAGAGACTGGTTATAGGCATGAAGTACTACATCCAATATAAGAAATGCTTGGGGTTTGGAAATATAAGGCAATACTTAGAGGCAAGGGAGAACATTTAACAGTCTGTTTCCTGTTCACAAGCAAGAAGAAACACAACTGAAAAATCAGGTCTCTCTTCACACTTTCTGTTTTGGCAGAGCTGTAGAACCTCAGGAGGGAGCTTTGTCTGACTAGGTAGCATGGATAATATCTGAAAACTGCAGTGCAACCAAGGAGCATTAAAAGGGTGGCTTAAAAATACAGACCTAAGAGTAGGAAAGATGTGAGCTCCTGGAAGTGCTCTGGCAGTTGCCAGGAAAAAGAATCTAAAATATATCTATCTGCCTATATCTGTATCTATACCTATGTCTATATCTATCTAATCTATATCTATATATTTTGTCCCTAACTGAAAAGCCACTTCTCTTTGCCGCTTTGTGACAAGAATTTATGATTTCTATGTCATTTAGCATCATAGAAGGTTGTCCAATATGTCTCTGAAATTTTCAAGCAAGCTATAGAGCCTGTACACTTTCCCTGGTAGGGTTAGTAATTGTTTTCTTTCCAATATGCAAGTCAAAGGTGCAGGTATGCTGGCCAGAAATAACCACTAGAAATACGAGATATTAGATCATGAGAAATTAAACTTCAGGTGCAGATGAAGAAACTAACCCCAGAGAAGTAATAAGCATATATGGAGTCACTGTTATTGTCACAATGATGATTTAGTAAAAGTACTGGAAGAAGTGTTGGATGAGGAACAGTCAGCATTTATTTTACCAACACCAGTTCATTTTTGTCAAGATTTATTAATGGCAGAGGCAGCAAACTGGTATTGGGTGTAAAGATTAAAAAGCTCGTTTCCATCTGTTATTCAAACTCAGTCAGCATGTAAGATTAGAAGTTCTGCCTTTAAAAATAAATAGTTTTTCAGACACCTTGGAAACTATGTAGCTGTTCACAAACAGTAGATATATGCAATCCATCAGTCATCATGGCTATTGAAACAAGCCAAGAGAATTGCCCCGGGTTTTGCCCTGTTAGAATAATGCCCTTTACAGGAAGCACAAAGCCAAATCTGCACTTCTCGTGATAGCCAAATACTTGAGAAAGATACCTTTTCAGATGTCTACTGTGTTCAATCAGTACATTTAAATAGAGTAGCAAGGAACAAGCTTCTCTCTTATTAAAATAAATATTTGAGATCAGAATCTGTAGCAGGAGTTAACAGTCTCTGCAAACAACATGCCTCTTGCTGATGAGCTCAATGCAGCTCTGCTGCTGTGAGGTACATCAGGGAGACAGGTCAGTGACGGCGCTGTATGGAGGTTAGCAGCTGGCACCCATGGGCTTCCTTCAACGCTGGGGGCACTTGAGTGCACTTTGGGTCCTGCTGCGGTGCAGCTGAAGGAGCAGGGAGTGGTTTGTTTTCACCTGTTGGTTGCAGCATGTTTTTCACCTCAGGACAAACAAAAAAAATGCATATTCGCTTTGCTAGCAAGTGCCAGAGCACTTCCAGGAGCTCACATCTTTCCTACCTGCTCAAAGACCTGTACAATAAGTGGACACTTTTTAATTGCACTGCCTTTTTTGAATACACAGAAGCAAAGATACTTGCCTGATCAAAGGTTTGTTCAGTAACATTGCCACTCTCAGTTGCTTGAAACTGCACAATTACAGTGCAGATGCCATAGGAGTTTGAGTGCAGCACAACAAAAATACTGCAGAGAACTGGCATCTCTGCCTCAGCGGTTCATGTGTGAATCAAATGCTTGGCACAGACTGGTGCTGTTATGTAAAGTTCACTTGCATTTTAACAGCTCTTACACGCTTCCAATGAATATAGCAGGAAGGTCATTTAGGAGAAACACAGCGGTTTCATTTGATATCCCCTTTACTGTGCAGGAGGCAGGTGGCATCCACCCCAATCAAGGCACGCTGTGATCTGATGTGGAGATGGTGGAGCAGGTACAGCTCTGCTGACATTCAGGGTGCTCAGCAAAAGGCCAGGGTGGTCCATCTGCTGTCATCTACTACTCCACTGCTGTGGGATTTTGTGGGGCTAGCAGGATTTTGCCATGGCTAGGAGTCAAACACCAGCAACCACTGCCACTGAACATTGTCACCAACATAAAGACACGTGTTGACAGTGACCAACGTATGTGCTTTCATTGTGAAATGCCATTTCAATCAGTTTTGAGGCATGCCTATTACTCAACCTCTTCCAAAGAGAAAGGTTTAGTTTCCAGAGCATATTTCAGAACGTAAGTTCAAAATAAAGACTGAAAAACTTCACTGTATCAGCTCTCTCTAGCATACTTGACAGGGAATAGACAGAGTTTAAATTAGTTCATTCAAGAATCCAGGAATCACTCCAACACAATGCCATTTAGAAAATTGTCAAATAAAGCCAAGTAGGTCCCCCTAGACCAGTTTTCCAGGGTGTTATAGCTACAGTTACAGATGACAGCATCTTTGGGGATGGAACTGAACTCACCAGCTGATGGATTAGCTGCTTACCACCTTCAGAAGTAACTGAGTTTTGCGTGCTATTGATGTGAAGTTTGCTCTATTTGAGGTCGCATGATTAGGGGTGATATATCCTGTAACTAGTGTCCTTGACCACCCTGACTCTGAAGACCCTTGATCCATAAGTACTATAACCATATTATGAGATCCTGACTATGAATCCAGCCTTGATATGTTTATCTGAGAAAACTATCTTGTACAAGCAGGACATGTGTGAAAGTCAATTACGTTATTTTGTTGATGGAAGAAACAATAAAAATTGTGGACAATGCTAAAGGTGCAGAACACAAGTAAGACAGGAAGGAGCACCATATTGTTACCTACATTTTGTAACTCTGTGCTTTCTCAGAGATTGTGAAGGAGGTCAGTCACATGAAGCTTAATGTCATCCTGCAGTGATTAATTACGGCCATGTCTAATCTCAGTCAAGAGCCGGTAATGAGCCACTTGCATTTTCCCATTCAAATATTTTTGTTGAGCATTTTGTCAGTGTGCAAATTATGCTAAATACTATGCTCAACAGATGAAGGTACTTCACTCTGCAAAAGCATCACCCTTAGCCACCCAGGTGGGAGGAAGAAGTTTTACTTTGCGTCAAGGAGTTGAGAAGTTGCATAAAGAGAGTGGAGGCTGTGTGTTCCCATCAGAGGACACTTTTGTGCCTTGAGGAATGAGCTGAGCTGGCTGCCCAGAGCAAGCAGCTCTATCAGAAAGTTTTCTCTGATGAATGCAGTCTGAAGCAAGGGACCTGAGCATGACTGTGATGTAAACACATCCAGTGTTCAATCAAAATACCTCCTGCCCCAACTCCGGTTGCTTCCTTTATTAAAAGCATTTGTAATGATGCTGTGTTAGGTGTTATAACGCTGGTGTTTTTTTTTTTTTGTTTTTTTTTTTTTGTGTGTGTGTTTTTGTTTGTTTGTTTTTAATTTAAAAAAATATATATTATATATATATATATTACTTCAAGCTGGCTTGTTTTTAGGTTGATTTTAAACTAGCGTTGTAAGAAGTGAAGCATTTCTTATACGGGGGAGTGGTGTGTTGCATCTGTAAACTGAAGATGTGGCATCCTAGCAATGTGCACAAGCCCCAGCATATGTAGCAGGCAGCAGAGCAGGCTGGTCTGAGACCTGCTGTCCCTGGGCTCCTCACATGGTGCTCTGGCATGCAATGAGAGGAGAAAGGACATGTCAGTCCCACAGGATCCAAATGCCTTACGGTTAGAGGAAGTTTTAACAAGGCAGCAGTGGGGATCCTGGCCGGCCCCAAATCCCATGGGTACTGAGGACCACACAAAATACCATGTGCTTCACAAGGTGATGAGATTTATTTCACAAACACCTGGCAAGTCTCACAGAATTGCATTTACTGTGTGCTCAGAGAAGCTGAGTGTATTCCTGATGATAATACATATAGCAATGCGTATTTTAGGGACAGGAAAGTATCTGCAGTATCAGTGGAGCCAGAAGTGGGGCAGCCAAGACCCTTTAGTCAGAACAGAGGAGCAGCTTCTAAACTCCAATGAACCCTCTTTTGCCAGGTATTGCATAATTGCTTCTAACCTCTGCTTCACAGAAACCCGATCTGGAAATCTTTTATGTCATCGTTCTCTTTCAGTCTGCAAAGTCACATGGGTACTTTTAATTGGACTTCGAGCACGTTATTAAATATTTTATGATACTACCAACCTCCTAGTACCTATTGGAGTATCATTAAAGTTTTTCTAGATTTTTAAATGAAAATGACAACATCAGCCACATGCAGAGTTATAGGTGAGTTATAGGTATGCTTGAGCAGCTGTCCAGACAAAGCACAGCATTCAGGCAGAGAAGGCTTTTGGTTACAGCATCAGCTACAGAAATGTAATAACAGAGGCATCTGACACGGAGTAGCAAGGTTATGTTCTGACACCAAAATGAAAAAGATGTGATGCTGAAAAAAAGATATATAAAACAAATGTGTTAGGCAGATGGACAGCACTGCTGATTGAACCCAAGGCTGCTGTAATTCAGTCACTACTATTTTGGTTTGAAATTTATGAACAGAAGAGAAAAAAATCTTCAGAAAAATAACAGTGGAATGGAAAGAAGAGGTGAAATCTTAGTTATGTTTTTGTAAAGCTCAGGACAGCAGGATACACATTTTTCCAGTGGAACTCCAGGGCTGCTAAAGTGTATGCTTTTACAAAATTATAGGTGATTATTCATGTGGTAGGGCATTTGTTGTCAGCAGCAGGAGATTCCATATGAGATGCATAAGCAGTGGCAGGCAGAAGATTAGTTGTTACACTTTTCACCAAGTAAGTACATTTTCCTAGACAGAATCCAAGAGGTGGTCAAATTGCAGCATTAGCTTTCATTGTTTAGACCAGCACCTCGCCTGGGCCAGATGGACTTCTGTGGAGCTGGGCCATCTAATACCAGAGGAGGACACGTTCTGTAAACATGCAGTCAGATTAGACTCAAAAGTTACCTGCTTGGCTATCTGCAGTCATTACAGATGCTTCAGTCAGTTTGGCATTTTCTGGCTGTTCAGATGCCCCAGCTGCTGTATAAGTAGGCTGTTTAACTATTTTCACTGAGAGAGAGGCACACAACCCAGTAGGGTTCAGACACAGTACCCTCAGAGCGAGGATGAGTTAAAGTTTATAACCAAGGAGCCAGACACCCATAAAAGATAATAGTTTGCATTTTAACTTTGTGACTATTAAAGCTAAAAAGAGGGTAATCTCACAACTAAATATGTTTTATATATATCAGGGAATTAGTGATTATTGTGATGGGAATTTTTAGCAGACTGATTAAGCAGGCTAATTTTAAACTCAAAAGCCTTTATTAAATTTATCTATTAACAACTCATTTTGGGCTAATGGTTAGTTCTTACACGGTATTAATCATCTTTACTACGTATGTAAAACAGTTTGTCCTCACACTGCTACCCTGAATCACTTGTGTGTAAGCGGTACCTTGAGGCCAATGACGCGTGGTCTGGGCCCTTGGTGGCCAGAAATCAAGGTGACCAGGCCCAGGAGCTCTTCGATGAGGACAGCCTGAACAGATGTGTGCCTGTCTTCTTCCTTCTCTGTCTTTCCTTGTCCTGCCTGATGTCTGCATGCTCGTTGGCCCCCTCCTGAATGAGGGATCTGATCTGATCCTCTTGCTGCTCATCTTAGGTCTGGCTTTGACCATTGTCCTTCTTCTGTGTGTAGCAGGACATCCTGCCTACTGTAGTCTTTTATATTTACCTGGTCTGGCAACTTCTTCCTAGCCAGGTGCTTCCTGCATGCAACTATATTTATATGTACTTCCTCCTTGACTGGTCACATTGCTTAGACACTTATGTGAAAAGCTTATATGCTGTGTATGGCTATGCTGTCATGATGGCACAAAATACTTACATTGGTTACACTTTTTCATCTGCATTGGGTTCAAGGTAAGCTAATGTTAATTTTACCCTAATTAGTGCACTCTCAGTCTCTAGATGTCACAAATCCCTGCTTTGGCCACAACAAACTTAATCTTTCTCTAAAACAGGAGTAATGCAGCATGCCCCTCTATATTGGTGTGAGGAAAGCTACTTTGACCTCATGCAGGGATTATTTTCAATGTTCTTGGCACATCCGGAATCATGGGTTTCTTCTTGTCTACCTTGTGTCCTAATCCTGGCTGTGTTTGTAGTAAAAAGGAGTCTTGCTGAAGCAGAAGGACTGCAAGGTGGGGAGGAGGGCTACAAGTATGGCATAGCTCTCATGTTCAGGCCTTGGTGTGACTGAAGCGATTAAGGAAGACAGAAATCTGGAAAAGGACACAAAAGCCATACATACATGAAAAAGTGTGCCATGTATATGTCATCCAAATTCAGACCAGCAGTCCCCAAAACAGTTAAGAGAATGAAGGGGGGAAAAAGCAAATTCAGTTGAAATTCTGTACTTTTAAACGGGTATTGGGGATTAGTGTAGCTCAGTCACCCTTAGATGTCTGAAAATCCTACTTTATGTGGACACAGGGACAACAGAGACCACATTGTGGTTACGCAGTTGCATTAGCTGTGTGCATAGTTTAGTCAAGATCTGGCATGGCTCATTTATTTCTGTATATTTAGACCAAAGGCGTGGCAGTGAATATGGGTAATGCTCAGTGCTATTCCTATCCCACAGATGTATTTTTGACGCAGATTTGCATATATAGCGATGAAACACACATCCTTACCTTTCAGAGAGCTCTGAAGGAGTGCTTGATACTTGTATGTCTAGAAACTTGTAGTCATGGAGTCTGTGATTCACTGTTCAGATGACTTGCAGTAACTTACACTTGCTTTAATTTTAGGTAGTTCTAAAAAAATGAACATTACTCTTCTGATGCCAGTTGAAAGCACTTGAAACGATAAGCCCTCCTGAGTATCTAATTGGGCATAAACACCCTGGATTGGGAACATCTGAAACTAAACATCACCTTAAATGAAATATATAACTTTAATCTCCTTGCATCTTAATATAATAGCGAAAAAACACATGGGTGCTTTCTAGTGTGATGTGACTGAAGTCAGTATCACAGTGTGGTGCAGAGAAATAACCAGTTCCTCAGGATGGTAGTAAAAAAAATATATTTTGTTTTCCCAAAGACTAAACAAAGATATTCTTAATAGGGCTGACTAGAGGAATAGAAAGGATACAGGATCTGCTAGCATTATCCATCTCACAGGTATTGTAAGAGGAAGATATGTGTGTTTTATATATTCTCTGGAAGCTCCCTAGAGAAAACGATAATGAAAGGAAGCAAAATCCTCACCAGTATGTCAGCAACCAAAATTAAAACAGATGCCAAAGCATGTCATTAAGGGAGACTTTTTCAAAGACAATAGTAGTTCAGTGCTCAACTTACACCAAAAATCTCCTTTCTAAAAGCCTCCACAGCTGTTGTAATAACTCTTTTCCTCCCCTTACTCAAAGGGGAGAAAAAGTTCTGCAGGACAAATCCCTTAGTAATTGCACAGCACAGCATATGGAAATAAAATCAATTTAAATCATAGCCTTTAAAAGGCTGAGGTTTTCTCTCTTAAAATAATACCTAATTTATTCAGAGAAGAAAAAAGTCACGCATTCAAGGAAAAGCTACAAGGACACTATCATCACAGTGTCATAGCGTTTTCTAACCTACAAAATATTCTCCATAAGCAGCAAAATGTGCACAGTCCTGGTGACAGAACCAGCTGGAGGCCTTAGGATGGGGCATGCAGTTATAATATGTTTGGCCAAACGCTGGAGATGCTGGTGACCCCGCTCAGTTTATTGCACATCCAGGACAGCCAGTTGGTCTCTTCTTTAAATGTTTGAGCATTTCTTCTTTTGTTTTCATCTAGCAGCAGTTCAAGTGAATTCAAAATTTGTTCTCCCTTATTTGTAATCCTCATTCTTTAACTGCTTGCACATACAGGCTGCTAGAAGCTCCTTCAGTTATTTGCTCACTGACCTGTTTGACCTTTTTCTTGAATAGGGTACATGCCTAGCCGTAAACTGAGCAACCCAATCATGAAATACAAAGAAAAAACAATGTCCCGATATTAATTTCTATATTTTTCATCCTACCAGGCACAAAGTATCCTCTTAACATCAATTTCATTTCCCACACATTTATTTTCTGAAAGCCTTTTAACCATCAGACTTATTTCTTATTTGCATTGACAACATCAACAAACAAACAAATAAAAGCACCCCCAGCCAGATATCAAGTGGATATGTAACATTACCACAAACTATCAAAAATACAGTTAGCTCAGAAAAGGAAGGATTTTGGATGAACTATGAAGAATGTTTAAGCTGCAGCTTAAACATTTGTTTGTTTCTTTAAGAAGAAAGTCTAACTCAAGATCTACTTTTTCCATGGTTGGGCATTGTCTCTTTTGGTTTCTTTACTCATATATGGCCTTCCTGTATTTAAAACATCCATCAAATTGTGCAAGACAAAGTAGGAGGAGGTAATGAAACTGCAATCACTAGAAACAGAAGCTGAGAAAAAATTAAAGTTTGTGACCTTGCTTTTGAAATCTAAAAGATCAGAGAACTGAGAAAAATTACTGCAGCAAAGCCAAGTGATTTCTGCAGGGAGTCTGTGCCCTGCCTGTCTCACATCTTATCCATGGTGAATGATCCTAAAAAATTAAATTATATATGTCAAAATGAACATAGGAATGAAGGAGTAGCAGTGAATGGGTTTTAGTTATTTAAAAAAAGGCTATACAATGGGAGGATTTTAATGAAAGCAGCAATTTGGCCTTGCACCTATCCTTTTGACACAACTCGTGGTTTCAATAGCGTACTGAGGGAGCAAGGTGCAATTTTTCTATTATACTGACCATTTCACAGAGAAGAAAGAAAAATTTACGGGCTATAATCGACCCTGCCCTTTCGTAGATCCCGTCTGCTGTGTCAGATACTTGCTGGTTTTCTGTTGTGCTTGTGCACCGATTGTTTAAGTGAGGGCTGTTTGGTGCCCTAAGCCTACCTTGTTACACATCCTAGAGGACCCATTACGTGCCCCTCTTAAAAGGCGCTCTTGTCAAGGAACATGTACCAACCTTTGAGGCTTCTTTTTTTTTTTTTTTTTTTTTTTTTCTTTTCTGATGTCTGTCACGCAGGCAAACCTCTGCATCCTGATTCTTTGTGTGAAGTAACGAGGGCCCCTCTTTCACCCCAAAGCCACTGCGACCTAGACCTCAAGTTACAGAGGAGCTGAAAATGGCTGGAAGTCTGCTGACGTGCACTTCACCTTGATACTGAGATTTGCCCTGCAGCCCTTGCTCATTGCTGTGGCGCCACCTGAGATGCCCTGGCCATGGTCACCAGCCCTTCCCTGCTCCAATTCCTGGGGGAGCAGCCTGTCAAACATCTGGAAGGAACTAAGGAACTTACAAAAGCCAGGAGGGTAAATGAATGCTCCACTTATGAGGTTCTTCAGAAGCGGAGACTATGCATCATCCTTCCCTGAGAAAGGACAGAAAAAAAGATCAGTGGAGACATTTGTCAGCTGACGAGAAAGTCTGGATAATGCTCGGTGCACAAAGAAAATTAGTAAGCTTAAGAATATTGTGTATGCCTGTCTCATTCCCGGCAATTGGTACCTTTATTATTCTTGTTAAACTGGAAACAAGCAGTCAGAGATGATAAAAGATCTGTAATATTTTGTAATAATGAAGCTTAATGCATGGTAGAGGATATGAAGACCTCAGTAAATTAATTTAGAAAAGTTTAATAATTATCACAGGAAACTAGGCAAAAAGGGAGGACTTTATTCATTTATATTACTACGTGTGATTTTTCCACCTCTATTTGTTGTTTACTATTCAGAGAGGCATTACTAAAGACACTGTGATAGCTGGGTGTTCAGCGATAGTGCATTCCTCTGGGAAAGAAAATGCATTCACCATCTTTGCTGAATTACACTGCTCCCACCTGCGAGTGAGTCCCCCAGGGATCAAGGTGGGGGTCTCTGGTACAGAAACCAGTGTCTGGAGACAGGGTCGAGAGGAAGAGGGGGAGGGAGAGGGAGAGGGAGAGGGAGAGGGAGAAGGGACAGGGACAGGGACAGGGACAGGGACAGGGACAGGGACAGGGACAGGGACAGGGACAGGAGATGAAGGGCAGTTTTTCTGGAGCCAGCCGTGAAGGCACACTGGGATGACAAATTCTGAGAGCAGCAGGGGAAGACGGAGGACTCTCAGAATGCACTGAAGCTAATGCAGTGAGGCATGAGAACAAACAGAGTAATTTTTGATAACCAGAATAAGCCCAGTTGTTTTTCAAATCTGCAGTAAATAGGGACAGTTGAGCAGTGGCTGTTAGTGTCTGGAATAATGCTTTGTACCCTAACTGCTGTGAAAAATGGCAGTTTTCCAAAGTCCAGCTTGTGATATTGACCCAGCAAAACTGAACCCCCCAGTTTTTAATTCTCATATTTAATATCATGTGGGCTTAATGGACCCCACATATCTGTGCAGCATTCCACTGTCTCTCCTCAAAGTGTGAATAAACGTCAAGGTAATTATTAATCAATATGTAAATTAGGTATTATCACATCACCTGTAGCAGGAATCAGCAAACATGCAAGAACAGGGTGTATTTGCAGAGGCACAACACAAAAAGAAGACTTGTCCAACCATTAGTTAGGTGTTGATGGAGACAGATTTCATTTAAGGACTGCTCTAATGACCTTGTTAGCAGCTACATGGTTTATTTTTTCTGCACGCAACTGCTCTTGCTTATTAGGAGGTTTTCATTTCTCTTCTCTCAGACACGTATTATGCACCTGTGGTTAAATCCATAACTGTGTTCCTAATGTTGTCGACTGTGCACAGCATCATTAGCTAGGCAAACCCAGGCACCACCCTTACCATCACCATGTAAAGCAGTGAACATGGCACAAAAGTGCAGACCCACAAGGAGCTGAAAGCTCATGGCTCTGCTTCAGTTTAATCCCAGACAAGCTGCTTTCTTGACCGAAGAACCACTCGGTGGCACCAGAAGTCAACCAGAAGTGAAGGTTTTCATATGCAGCACTATTTCTGTAAGGGTAGCTGCTCAGTTCAGCTATAAAAGAAGCACTGTCAGCCCTAAAACGCTAAAAGTGAATTATTACTGAAAAAAGTACCCGGAGATCTTTGATTGAGTGGTACTATAGTGATGACATACAGTTTTATGACTAACATGGACTTTTTTATAACTTGGAAGATTTGGGGGAGAAATGCGTTGCCGATCCTGGAATATCATGTGGAAAAGGGGAACTGTGGTGGCAGAAGGGCAGCGGAGCAGCCCAAGCCCTTGGCCACTGGGGAAAGGCAGACACCCAGGGCTGCTGAGGCCACCACCCAGCTCTGTTCAGAGCCCCTTCATGCCCAGCTCAGTCCTGACACATAGAGGGGCAACAGGAGCCCAGCAAACAGCAGTCACCTCCTGCCTGGGAGTTATTTTGGAGATAACTTGCCTCTGGGCTGTGTGGATGGGGGCTCTCTGCCATACAAACGTTTTGGTGTGGCTGACCATCCAGGAGGTCCTGCAGCTGTGGGACTGGGATGTGTTATGAAATTTCATGGGTTAAAAAGATCCTTGCTGTGTTTTATTTTATCATACAGTAGGTATGATTCACAGAATGACTTAATAGCAGGATACTTGGTTTAATCATTTTCTTAATTCCCCAGTTGTTCCACTTTCCACATTGACCACCTGCTGCAGAATTGCAGTCTGAAATGAAAGTCTCAGAAATGAAAGTCTGAAATCTTTCATTTGAGGAAGAAAAAAAGGAGGGCGGTGAATTCTAACCCCATGCTGACAGAGAAATCTTTCCAGAAGTGAAGGAATATGAAGATCTATAGGGATGTTTTTCCAGAAGTCTGCAAACAGACTGCCATAATAGCTCACAACATCATCCATTAGCTTAAATAGTCCTTATCCTTCCCTGGTGCTTACCCTAATGTATTTACAGAGAATCACATATTTGCTTGAAGCTCTTTTCTGCTGGTCTAAACATGCTGAGCTTCTTCGGTCTTCTTGCATATGGTTCTCCATCACTGAGCTCAGAAGGAGTTAGCGCAAATTGCAGAGGTGCAAGGGAGAGCTATGAAGATGAAGTTGCATGGCCAAAATTGTACAAGAAAGCTGTGGCTTCTGAACCGCTAGGCTTGAGAGCTGTCTTTTGGGCCCTTTGGGAAGAACAGATTTCTTCCCTGAAGGACTCCATGTGACATCTGGCATATGTCAAAGAGCAGTGTGGTATCCCTTCACAAGTTCTGGCATAAGCCTTTCCAATTTTGTTTGTTTGCTTGTTTGTTTTGTTTTGTTTCTATACAGACAGGGAGGTGGTTTCAGTCTTACCTATGCATCAAATAAAATCCAAAGACATCTTCAGGGAATGGCTATCACTCTAGCAGCTCATACTGCAACCCCTGCTGAGCTGCAGAAGGCAATGGGAGTGGAGCTGGTAGGGTTGGTGGACCTCTGCTGGGGTACAGGGGCAGCACCTCAGGGACGTTTGTGCACCGTGGAGCACTGATGTCGGGCACGTGTGGGGAGAGAGGGCTCCTCTGGCTGGAGGAGACTCTGAAGACTGTCTGCATAAAGACTGTCTGCATAAGGGGTGTAAGAAAGAAAGATGCCATCTTGCAACAGCACTGATGACTGTAATATTAAGGGAAGGTAAAGAAGTGAGTACCAGATTAAAAAAAAAAAAAGAAAAAAAAAAAAGACAATAAACCCTTTAAACATCTATAAAGGATATGTATGAGGATGTGTAGGGAAGACGGCAGCTTGCAGACCAAGGCCTTAAGCATTAAATCAGCAGGCGACCCTTGTTCAGGATATCAGATAAGAATGTGATAAACTTTAGAAAGGTTTCCATGCTGCCCTGACTGAGATGATGCACAATTCCCATTGCATCTGAGTACACACTTAAAACCTGATAGAGCAAAGCACTTCAGTGACTTACTTCTTGTTCACTGATTTCCCTCCTTGACCTGAGTTACTCTGCTCTTATGAACTTAAGAATAGCATGTGAAGCTATAACAAATCTCTCTGCCTTTCCTGCAAGGCTCCCCAAGTATCTTCTTCACCTTAGATAACTTGATTAAACAGATTCATTGGTGAAATTGCTGCCTGATAGTTACTGGTCAGTCAGCTAGACATATTCTTGACAGGCTCATCATGTTCCACTGTGGGCTGATGCCCACAAAAAAAACAACCAAAGAGCCAGAAGTATAACACACCTGAAAACAGTCAGAGGCAAAACTCAAAAGAGAGGCGAAAAGATCATAACTTGTAGTGTTTGAAACCTGAGCATCCCTTGGAGGTGTTCTTTTAAGCAGAAACACCTACAAACCCCCTCACTGCATAACAATTTCAGTGCTCTTTTTGCACAAGGAAGAGAGACAGAGTGCTGGTAAAATGCAATTTTATCATGTCATCTGTGCTTCACCTCTGATTTGGCTGAGCATTCATGGCACGAAACATTGAAAATTTCAGGGTCAGTAGTTCTTTTACGAAATATTTTTTTTCATGTTTATAGTTCACCTTAAGCTGATAAATGTTGCTGTAGACATCTGGGTACCTATATCATACTGCAGGACTGGGACACTGAAATGTAACAGTGATAAAAATCTGTACAGTGTTAATGATACATACTTTTCCTTTACGTAGTTTTATTTGTTTGTTTGTTTGTTTGTTTGTTTTTTTGATAAAAAACTATTCACTGTCAAAGACCCTGAAGACAAAGACTTCAGAAGCTAAACCTGGGGCCAAATTCCCACAATTGGGTTCGCCCCTTTTTGCATTTCACTTGTGAGAATGGAGCAGTACATTGCTCATGGATGTTTCATAGAGATTTTCCATTAAAACTTCTTATGCTCAGTAGTCTAATGCAATTGCTACAAGAAGCAAACCAAATAAGGGATCTTCATATATTTAGCAATAAAACCCAGAAAAGACATTACAATTAAAACAGCATCCAGTCTGTTTTTTTGACTGTTTCAAACTTATCCTGACACTTATTTTTCTGCCTTTTACTTTTTTTCATTTTACTGTCTTTTTGAAGTAGAACAGAGAAAAAAGAATGAGATCCTGAACAGAGAAGCTAGTGGACCTGAAAGCAAACAAAGCACATGTTAGAACAAAACCCAGTGCTCGGGAGATACTGTAAGTATTTTTTTAATGCTCCAGAGAGCACTGGGATACATTTCAAAATTCAGCATATTTTACAATTTGGGAAAGTTGTAGTAGAGGTACATGATATAATAATATTTAGATGAATATACACCAGGAGGATTCCCCAGTATTTTACACATTTCCCATCCCATGTGCCTTTTGTTGTGGAATAAACTTCAGTGGAGGGCAAAGTGACCATGAAGGTCTATCATGCACAAGTAAGCTACATAATAGCCTTTGGCAGCAATTGGATGTTCTTAAAGGTAGTGTCAGGAGATCCTACCCTTCCTATTTTCCAGTAGATGAATTAAGTCCTCAGGGAGTCCAGAGAAAAGAAAATCCTGCTGTAAATGAGAAAGGGGGAACATACCCCTATCCACACCCTCTTTATAACTGCATGTAGTTTATGAGAAACCATCTCAACACCAGTAAACCCCCCCCCAAAAAAAAAAAAAAAAAAAAAAGCTTTCCAGTCCTCCTGCTTCATCTCTGTCTCAGCCACATCAGCAGCTTCTGCTCAGGGTTGTATGTGATGTTTCCCATTAGATTCCTCCTCCATAGCCTCAGTTATTAAAAGCCCTCCATTTGTGGTGTGCTCACTATTTCCCTAAACATCCTGACCCCCAGCAAAGCTGTGATACCTTTCACGTCCACCTGAAAGCACATGGCTGTGCTTGTAGCCTTTGATTGCAGCTATGACAGGAGAAAAAATGTCTAGACCCCAGAAACAGGGTCTGGCATCCACAATGGGAGAAAAAAAGGAAAACTTCCAGTGTCTCCCTGGCTTGCTGCAGCAACTCAGAAGAGGCAGAGACGGAAATATGAAAGGATCAGAGTTCAAGGACAATAACAAACATTAATCCTTCATGTGGGGAGGATCATCACAGCTCTTTCTGTAATGACAAACCCACCTGACTTGAAAGAAGCCTGTGGCTCCAGACATCCCAGCGGAGGGGTGCCCGCTCTGCCCATGGTGCACATGGCTGCCTGGCTCTCTCATCTCCCAGCCACGCAGCTGTAGTAGTCACTTCATGAAGTTTGCTAAGGCACAGCAGGCAGTCTCACACAGCCTCACCCCAGAATTCGAGTCTGGGACATGGTGGGAGTGACTGCAGGAAGACCACAGTCAGCGGAGATGAGTGAGCCAAAGCCCCTTGAGTGTAGGCCTCACAGTGGAAATAACCTCTTTTCTGCTTCCACGAAGGGCAGGACAGGACGGTGTCAGCATTAAGCAGTGGTAAGGGAGAATCTATTAGAAATGGTAAGGGAGAATCTAATTTCTGATGTTTTCCAAGCCCTGAAACGAACCACCCAGGGAGGCTGTGCAATCTGGGGTCTGCTGGATAGGTTGGATAAGCACCTGGCAGCAGTGACTGTGGTGGTATTGCTTCAGTGTTGGAGCAAGGGAATGGACTAAATACACACCAGTTCCTGCTAAGCGTGATGTTTTTACAAGTGTATTCCAGTGTGTAAAAGGAAAAGAGTCACCACAACATTACAAACTGTAAAGTGCTCCCACTGGAAGCACATAGAATTAGATCAGGCCCTACACCCCTATCAGCAAAACACCCAAACAAGCAAAAAGTGGAGCGAAATGCTAGAACAGCACCGAGGAAGCAAAGCTGTGCTAATGAAGAAATGTTGTCACTTTTCAAAGGAATGTGACAGCATGTCTCATGCCACTGCAGAAGAAACAATGAATTTTTCATCTAATAAGGCACAAATTTTAAAGGCTTATCTAGTGAAATGAAATGGTGGCATGCCTAGAAGACAAGTTAGCAGTCTCCAAAATGAAAACTATAGCAACAATGAATCTACACAGGACTTTTTCTGGCTATGTTGCATATTATGTTTATTTGGAACTTCATTGCAATGCTGGGATTATAACCTCTCCACTAAAAAACCACCGGCCCTTGCATGTTAAATTAATGAAGAATACCTCAGAGCAGAGTAGAGAATGAAAGCTCTACAACAGAGATCACTACAGTCAAATGTCTTGAAAGGACCCGTTAAACTTTTAAATGACATTAGGGTTCTCAACTCAGAAAGAAGCTTAAACTGAGGATGAGAGGAATGAATTTGTGGGAATGGGAGATTTCAGTATTTCACATTCAGAAAGAAAATGAGTTGTTTGGCAGGTCTTATTGCCAAAGACCCCTACTTCTAGTCTTTTCTATACTTAGCACAGGGCGGCACATCGATTCATATTCTCTAAGTAATGCAGCTCTGCTAAGAGGCATTGATCTTGGTTAAATGACATTCAATGTTTAAAAGCTCAAGAGTTCTCGGAGACGTCTTAATAAAGCAAGGTCAGGAAGGAAGCTGAGCCTTTATGGCAGAATCCTTTTTCCACTTACACTCCTCAGGTCACGACTGAAAAGTAATAATTTTTATAAGCAAAGCGCTTCGTATCAGAAATGACAGTTTCAGCACGGTGCTCGGCATGAACAAGCTACCCGTGCTTACCAGAAGGGGTCACTGTTGAAAGCTAAATCGCCTTCACAAAATCTGCACCAAATACAAACATCTTAAGCCTATGCCTAGGGAGTAATAAAAACCCTGCTTTTTTAATAAAATGCTTTTCTCCATCTTGCTAATGCACTGTGCTCAGTCATGAAAAAGCTCTGAAATGTCCAGTAACGTATGCTACTGATCTTAAGAGGAATAAAAGTGTGTGTGTGTGTGTGTCTGTGTGTGTGTGTGAAAAAATTCAACATGGAAAAAACAAACAAACAAAAAACACAAAATAATCCCCCCAAACAAACAACATATAACCCTTTCAAGATATGGAGTAATTGTTTAATGTTTAGAAAATACTTGTACAGAGCTTAGAAATTATAAAATGATAGAAATGCTAAGTCATGAAACCTGCAGCAATCTTGCAGCCTTTTGTATATGCACACGTACATGATTCTAGCCTGCAATCAATTGGAGAATTTATGGACATTATTCACCTACCCCATAAAAAAACAGAGCCAAACTCAAAATTTACCCTTTTGAAACACCTTTTGAACCTACATGACAAATATTTCTGCAAGATTTTGAAAGTGAAAACGAAGATCCTTCAAGTGATGTACCTTATTAAGCAGGGTTTCTGTGGAAACACTGTGCTTTGAATGTTTAGTTTCCTTTAAGTCACCATAGCTATCTGAAATCACTGACTTTGTCATCAACCCAGCTCTTTAAAAATCTGTGGTCAAATAAAATGCCATAAAGGCATTCAGGAATTTCCTCAGGGATTATGTGCTCAGACCCGTGAATTATTTTTCCACTGAACAGAGCGTACCTGGAGGGAAAAAAACTTTAAGACTCAATTTAAATTCTGGTGATTGAAAGTCCACCATTGTCAAGCAGTTCATTCCTCCTTGAACACTGAAGAAAATGTGGAGAGTTTTAAAATATTTCAGTCTTAGGGAATGAGCAGCCTTAGGCATTGGTGGCCCAGGGCTCTTTGTTGTCTTTGCTGTGGGCATTTCCCTCCTGAATGGGACGAAGTGTGAAACACTGACGGGGAAGTTTGATGGGCTCTGGCTGCAGGATGAGCATGTTCAAGAGAAGATTTTCCCTGGCTAGAGGCAGGGGAATGGGATATTTGTACTGAAACGGTTCCAGTTTGAAATAACAGAATGGCAGAAATAAGAAAGGAGAGGTTTTAGAAGGATGAGTAATTTTTGAGGGAAAGAACATCAGCATGAGTGTTTGCAGGGAGAAGGGTGGTAGTGAAGTTTTCCTCATTTCATTTCTCTTTTTGAGAAGACAGGCTCAAATTCTGAGATGCAAGCTGCCTGTCCCTCAGGAAAAATAAAGAAATAAATTACAGCCATATAGGTTGTTTATTTAGCACCCTCATGGATTGTTTGAGGAATATGAAAGTCCTCTGATGTGAGCACTTCATCTGGAGTTTGTCAAAAATTGCCTGTTTTGATTGCACTATTATTAACAGTTTTGCTAATTTTACCTGTGATGGGAGTTGCCTTGTTCTCCAAGTGGTGTGGCTTTAGGACGTTCCATGTATAAAGATTTCATATATAATCCTTTTGGATTTTCTTCTGTCATCAGCATTCACCGCAGTCAAGATAAATTTGTGTTCATAAAGTAACAAATGGCAACAACAAAGTAAAGAGAAACATGAGTTATTATTATTTTAAATAAAAAGGGTTTGTATTTAAGTTTCCAGTTAGTATTGTTTGGTAATCTTCTGCATGACTAACTTTGTGTTTGTGTGCTGGTGCTGGTGCCTTCATCTTGGCACGTTTTAAATTTGTACAGCACCATGTGCTGCTTGCCTCATTACACGGGAGTGATCTACGGCAAGCAGCCGTGTTTACATATGCAGCCATTTCTAGGACCTTGGAACTGGCAGTGAGAAACAGCATCTTGTGCACAGTCTGTTTTTTTTCCAATTCTCATGTGCTAGCTTGATCAATGCAGTTGTTTCCTGTGGACTTTTCAGATGCAGAAATAGGCTGTTACAATATGTTCAGCTGATGCTAAGATATGCCAAGTTCCCCACTTTAAAAAAAAAAAAAGCAGGGTTCATTTCACAATTCATATCATACTCCTGGTAGTGCTCAGCAAATAATTGCGTATCTTTTGACATTTTGAAATCAAGATTGCCTCTCCCAGAGAGATACTGCAGCACAAACAAGGGTTATGAGTCTGGTACAGAAATTATCAGGTGAAGAGCTGTGATCTGTGTTAGTCAGGAAATAATACTATGTGGGCCCTTACTTACCTTAATATCTAATTCCAAATTATCTCCAAAAGGCCCTAGAAGTCTAGCAAGGGAGATGCTGATTGAATTTCAGAGCACAGCTGACAGCAAACCATCTTTACAGCAGTGAAAGGTCCGTGATTCTCTGGTAGCTCTCTAGGCTACTGCAGCTGTGGACAGCAAACCACTTTCCTTCTTCGGACCACCATGTCCTGACCGTAACCCCAGGCCAACATGACACATCCAAAATGAACATACATAAAAAGCACAAGTAAATATTCCCAAATGTGATCAGGAAACAAGCATGTCACTCGATACTCTACATGTTTTGCTAAAGAAAAAGACCCTATTTATTTCAAAATATGCATGATAGCATAGCTGCATTGTAATAACTGTGAGTATATAAAAGGACTTTTTCCTTTCTCCCTTCCCTTCCCTTCCCTTCCCTTCCCTTCCCTTCCCTTCCCTTCCCTTCCTTCCCTTCCCTTCCCTTCCCTTCCCTTCCCTTCCCTTCCCTTCCCTTCCCTTCCCTTCCCTTCCCTTCCCTTCCCTTCCCTTCCCTTCCCTTCCCTTCCCTTCCCTTCCCTTCCCTTCCCTTCCCTTCCCTTCCCTTCCCTTCCCTTCCCTTCCCTTCCCTTCCCTTCCCTTCCCTTCCCTTCCCTTCCCTTCCCTTCCCTTCCCTTCCCTTCCCTTCCCTTCCCTTCCCTTCCCTTCCCTTCCCTTCCCTTCCCTTCCCTTCCCTTCCCTTCCCTTCCCATTTGCAACACTGTCTTTTGCAAAGCTGGCCAGTCTTCTCTCAGATTTTGTGTGTGCAGTTGACATAAAGAAGAGTAATGTTAAATACAACAAAATATCTAGATTACAAGAAATGTTCTTTCATTGTGATGCATTAGGTATTTGTCAGAGTCCACCTATAATTTACTGTATAGTTTTTATTCATAGCATACCTATGTAAATGTATTTGTGCACGTACTTATGTTTATATATAATGTAGATAGAACAAGTCATATTAATGCCTGTCCGTCTGAATAATAAGTATAAATAAATTTGCCAATTCCTTTGGCTCTTGTTTTTTTTTTTTTTTTTTTTTTCTCTGCTAGATTTCCAATAATTGAAATAACCCAATCAAATTCTGGCTGTTATGCTCGGCTCCTGTCCTGGGTGTGGTGAGGAGCACAAGGAGCTGTGTGTGGGAGCACACCTCAGGGCACTCAGCAGCCAGAACAGACCTCTGACCTTGTCTAGAACACCCAAACGGAGTTGGGGCACAGCAGCACACCATTCTGGCAGCTTAAAAGAAATTGTTGCTGCTATCTGATTAAGTCCTGAATAGGCTTAGGATTTTTTTGAAAGGAGGCCTTTTACCCCTCACTAATTTTTTCTTTGTCATTTGAGTAGTCTAATCAGCAGAATATTTGAGGATCTCTAAATTGTAAGTGCCTGTATACCAACTCCACCAAGAGTGTTGTATGTGAAGTGTCACCTCCCTTCACAGCTAGGACCTGAGAGACAGATATTAAATGAGCTGCCTTGCATCAGCCAGCAAAACTGCAGAACCTAGGTACAAAGACAAGAGATCTTCAGCTCCCTCCATTTCCTGAACTGATGGTGTAACCTTTTTTTCTGTGGGCAGTGACACAAATGGCACAGACACAAATAGAGAACCTTATGTCCTTGCATGGAATTCAAATGTGTTAAGGATGCCATATCTTTTTTCTGCATCTCTTCTCATACAATTTCATGTACATTTCAGGTGACGCTTTGGTGTTTTCTTTGTTGTAGAAAAATTTCACCCCATCAGCAAATACTCTGCAAGAAACTTCCACAAATAGGGTAACTATTCCTGCCTGTGGGCAGAAAAAGATTTACTTTCCATTTTCACTGAAGACTTTATGTTAGTAAAGGCAAGCAATAACTTTTTCTTCTACCACCAATGACAGTACCTAAAGAGAAAACATACGGATGTGCTCTATGAAATAACTCTTCTGTCATGTTTATGCTTTCGTTCTATTCTCAGAAATGAGTCACTGCTTTAACAGATTTAATTCATCTTCTGTTCATATTACTGAGTAAGAGAATACCTGGAGTCACCTTTTTCAATGGCAACATGGTATTGTTACATCCTTCATGGCAAACATAATGCTGTTTCTGAGCTTCCTGGGGATAGCTGCAGAGAGGAACTCATTCAAAATTAATAAAAATTTGAGTACTAAATATGTCTCTTTTCCCATCAGCTAACTAGCGTGCTTCTAGCTGGATTTTCAGGCTTATTACAAAGGTAGTAATGGAAGAAGTTCCCAAAACAAAACAAAAACCTTTCTGCTCACAGTTCAGTCATTTCTGTACTTTATGTTATGCTATATACCTGAAATTCAGATGGGATCATGCACATTTCAGAGGTTATTAAAGAACTCAGCCAGCCCTATGCTTAAAACTGTCAGGAGCTTCTTGTCAATGAATAGCCAAACATCTGCTCACCTAAGGTACACAGGTAACTCATTTCTGTTCTAGATAATTCCTAGCTGAGGAATTCAGAGGTAAAGAATGAGTACTTGCTCTGCTAGAGTACCCTGTAATTATCTGTGTAAGCCATCAGATGTGCATGGGTAGTTTTAGGCAATGCCTGTTATCTGTGGTCTTTATGGTTAAATCAAGGCTGTAATTTTTTTTTCCTCCTTCCACAGTGCTCTATTATTTCAACAAAGAAGCACTTTAATAAAGCATAGATGACTTGTAAAAATGAGCCTCACTCATGCAAAGCTTTCTTTAATGCATCCGAGGTAAAACTTGAGATGAAAAATTCTAGGCAAGTTTTTATGAGGCACGTAAGTGACCATCCACACTCATGACCTGAACCTGTGCATATAGAGGATGAAGCTTGCAGTAGCCCAGAAGGTTCATAGTGAAAAGAGCTACTAAAAGCCAGTTTTATTCATCCCAGCAAGCCCAGCAACCGAATCTCTTGGCAGAGAATAAGGAAGTATAAATAACCTAGTTTTTCCATGTTTTCTGCCAACGTGAAATGGAGCTCAGCCCATAAAGCCTGATGTTATGTTCAGTGACAACTCCGTCCTTGCAGCTGACATCTGTATGGTGCATTGTAGTCTTGCAAGTGTGGGCAGAATGGACAGAGGGAAAGCAGTGGGAGCATGTGAGAACTGAAGTAAATTCCCTGTGTTCTCCTTCCAAAAAAGGTAAAACAAGAGGTTGGTGCAGATGAATGAAAACACCAGCCTCTTACTCTGTATCAATGGTTTTACCTGCCTCATCTGCCAATTGGTAGGAAAGTAGAGGTGTTAAGACATGCCACATGCAATCAAGGATGCAATTCTGTCCTTTGTGGATACTGTCTGCCTCTGAAGAGGTTGTTCTAAATAGGATAGGAGAACAGAGTCTATTTGGGAGTGGTAGTTAAGGACAAATCCAGCTGATCAATAGACACTGACAAGACAGGTGTGGAAAGACAAGACATAAGAAACGTTCTGGGGAAAAAACAGTGGAACACATAGAATAAAACAGAGTTACCTGGCATGGGTACACTGCTTATGCCAGTTCCAGAAGGTGTTAAGGGAACATCTAAATAATATGATTATATTATTATATTAACATCTAAATAATCTATATTATAATATAATATGATAATATAAATAATAATATCCCAACACCTTAGTGGAGGCAAGCCTTGATTAGTATGACAGCAGTACAGAAAAAACTGGAATGGCTGAATGACAAAAAAGGAGGAACACTACTTTAAAATTAGTCTGGCAAATATCCATCATGGGATGGAAAACAAACACTCACGGTATCAACATGAAGTACTTACAGTTTAATTCCCAGCTGTGTGCTAACTCATTTTCTACCAAGCGCCCTGTCTCATATTGTGATGGAGAAACTGCTTCTTCTCGAAAGGGCAGGTCTGGCTCTCCATGCACTGCTGATCACTCCTGTTGTGCTAGGTCTAGAAAACACGTTGATATATGTTCAGCTGACACAGATCTGACATGATGGAAAGCAAATACACCCAAAATAACCAGCTTTTATATTTACTACATGAAAGATTTTCTAGTGGGTCACCCCACTGGACCAGCTCACTTTGCAAGGGCATCAATGGGAGATACAGTATAAAGAAGGGAGAGAAAATGTGTAGCTGGAGGATTTGGACTGCGTTAAATTTCTGCAACCACTTAGGGCTACCCCAGACTGTGTTTAAAAATAAAACAAAAGATAGGCTGGTGCTGGGCTGCTGCAGCTGGTTGGACAGAGGGGATCACCAGCATTTACCAGATATTTTATTCCTACACGAATCCTCTCGTTGCTTAGAGGTTTTGCACTTACCTTTTCCTGGACTCTTCCTGCTACTTAGGAAAGAGGTGTTTCATAGTTTTGTGTTCTTCATGACGTATTTTTTTTATTAGGTATGTCTTTTATTTTATTACATAATTATTTCTGCTATTGCTACTAAATAAAAACATATGTTCACATGCACATACAGACATTATTTTCTTATCTACCTCATTAGTTACAGCAATAAGAACAAATTAGGCATATCTGAGGATGCACTTTTACAATCATCTACCATAATTGGTTTCAAGAGTTTCCAACATTGTATTGCATCTATCTCACAGTCACATCATTGCTTCAAAACTGAGGGGAAAAAAAGGAAAGGAAAGGAAAGGAAAGGAAAGGAAAGGAAAGGAAAGGAAAGGAAAGGAAAGGAAAGGAAAGGAAAGGAAAGGAAAGGAAAGGAAAGGAAAGGAAAGGAAAGGAAAGGAAAGGAAAGGAAAGGAAAGGAAAGGAAAGGAAAGGAAAGGAAAGGAAAGGAAAGGAAAGGAAAGGAAAGGAAAGGAAAGGAAAGGAAAGGAAAGGAAAGGAAAGGAAAGGAAAAAGCAAGCATGATGATGATATGCTTTAAAAATTATTTGTTTAGTAAATGATCTGTACTTGATCTACACAACTTCATATCTTACATGCAATCCCCCCACCTCCCAAGGGACTCTGAAAACCATGTATAAATATATTATTTGTGTTGTTCAAAGCTGTTTTTATGCTTTAGACACATTCACTTCAGGTAGTAGTCATTTCCTCTGACTGCCCATACTGTAATATGACAGATATTTAGATCTGGGGAGATCTAAAGTCCAGCCTCTCACTCACAACTAGCTTCAAAGTTAGGTCAGGTTGCTCAGAAACATTGCTGCAATGTTTTAGGACAGCATATTCTCTAAATGACATGGATAGCAATTTAGAATTGGAGCAATATATTGCCCTACTGTAGGGCTTGGATTGGGATGTCCTGGAATTGTCCCCATGTCCAGAAATTGGAAATAAGTAAGGAAACTAAATGACTGACATGAGAGAGAGAGAGAGAGAGAGAGAGAGAGAGAGAGAGAAAGAAAGAAAGAAAGAAAGAGAGAAAGAGAGAAAAAGAGAAAAAGAGAAAGAAAAAGAGAAAGAAAAAGAAAAAGAGGAAGAAAAAGAGGAAGAAAAAGAGGAAGAAAAAGAGAAAGAGAAAGAGAAAGAGAAAGAGAAAGAGAAAGAGAAAGAAAAAGAGAAAGAAAAAGAGAAAGAAAAAGAGAAAGAAAAAGAGAAAGAAAAAGAAAAAGAAAAAGAAAAAGAAAAAGAAAAAGAAAAAGAAAAAGAAAAAGAAAAAGAAAAAGAAAAAGAAAAAGAAAAAGAAAAAGAAAAAGAAAAAGAAAAAGAAAAAGAAAAAAAAAGAAAAAGAAAAAGAAAAAGAAAGGAGGAAAGAAGAAAAGTGGACATAATTTAAAAAAAATGGAAGGATGTAAATATGTAAGTTATGACAAAGTGGAATAGGAATTTCAAAAAAAATATCACTATATGAAATGAGGTGAACTTCTAAGAGAAAAATAGTCAAAGGATTATCAAGAAGCAATAGCAACTGAAGCCAGAGAAATTGTAGGGCTATACTCTAGAAAGAGAGGTGTGGTCTCAAGACAATGGCCATGTGAAAAGTAAACCCAGCTATGGGGAGAAACTGACTGTCACTGTCTTGATTACTGCTGTTCTTGCTGTGCAGATGTGGACAATGGCACTTTGAAGGAAAAACAATTGGGTGCTAAAGAGGTGAACGTTTTATGATGCTTATTCTGGGAAAACATCATATGGAGTAAGACAGTTTTGTATATTTGGAAGGATGAGTTAGATGGAGTTGATTCTTTTTGTTACATTCCATGATTTCTTCTTAGTCAGACAAAACAGAAAAAAAAAAAAGGAAGAGCAAAAAGGAAAGAAGATGTAAAGAGCAAAAAGCAAATTATTTCCAGTAGGCTGAGATATTTACATGTCTGTGGTCAGGACTGTAAGACTGCTTCTTTTGCATCATATAACAGAGTTCCTGTCTGTGCCTCAGGGATAAATTTTTATTTTCATCAATAAGCAAGAGTAAATGGAGGAAGTGTATATGTACAGCAAATCTTGCCATTACACAGCAGATTGTATGAACATAAATCTGACTTCTCAGGTGGTCTGAGACCAGTTGGCATGTATACATAAATGTAAGGGGGAGATGGGGTAGAAGTGTCCCATTAAGTGTTCTTCTCAGATTGTACTCTGCTCTAGTTTCTGTTCTACTCAAAATGAAAGAATTTTAAAAGCTTGCCAGCATAAGTAGGCACATTTCTTTAACCACCAAAATGAAACAATTACATGATTTACCTAATGCCTTGCATCCAGAGATTCTACTGGTAGTGTTTTTATCCCTGTTGAAAGGTGAACAAGTCTCAGATGATCACCTTTAGAAGTCAGAGCTGTAATATAGCTAATAACATGTCAGAAAGGAGGCTAATGATCCAAGTGATGAGACAGGCATTTAGGTAGGTGTTGTCTTACTGAAGCAGGTGTTGGTAGCTGATGTTGGAAGACATCAGTGGAGACAGAGCTCATTTTAACAGGTACAAGTTTTGTGGAATCACAGCAGCCCTTCAAGAGTGTGAAAAACAAAACAAAACAAAACAAAACAAAAAACTAGCATTGAACCCACAAAAACAAACAAACAAAAAACAGCATTGTTGCACTGCTTGACTTCAGGTCGATGTCCCTCTGGATCACTCCTTCAAGTCTAAAGTTTGACAAATGTAACAGAACCTGCTAAAATACTGAGATGGACAGGTCGTGTTTTTGGAGCATGCTAAGCATTAGGAATCCACTCTCCCACCTTTCATTCACATTGACATGAAGTTATGTATGCCAAACCTGAGAGACAGCTTGAAACAGACTTAAGAAATCTGCACTACCACTTCAGCATCTCACTCCTGAGCCACAAGTTCAGGACAGGACTGCAGAAGAGGTTCTGGTCAGCCTGACTGATACAGCCTGTTGGAAAAATAACTCAGAGCCAACTGAATCCATAAACATTGTTCAAGCAGACCCTGGTCAAACCCCATTGGTTTTGGAAGGTAAAAATATTCTACATAGTCAGATGACACCGTTCTGCTTATGACCCAAGTAACTAGAAATGGATGGCTGATGTTTGGGTAAATGGAGAAACTGACTTTGCATGTGGCAGAATAATTGTGGGAAAAAAAAAAAAAAAAAAGTATCAAATTTACAGTGGGCTTGGAAAAGTGACACCCCTCCCATTCCCCCATCCCAGCAATTATGAGTAGGAATATCATGTACCTCTGGGGGGCTGCCGTTTTAAAAGGGCACCTCTTATTTTTCTTGCACTGTGCATCTGATCTCGCATAAAAACACATTTTCACAGCCCAGCCAGCAGGTCCCCTTAGAGCAGTGTTTGCTGCTAATTCTCGGTCACATCCCCAAAAGCACAAATGTAAAGTTCATGCTTGCCGCACTGAGCCGATACACTGGCAGATGGGCAGAGCTGAAGCCTCTCCACTCTGAAACCAAAGTCCTGTGGTGGAAACGTGGGAGTACTAGATTAGGAAAATGCACAGGCAGAGACCACTGGGACGGTGGTGCAGCCGTGCGCCAGCCTGATGCCTGGCTGGGGACACCTTGGCCCCAAAAGGCTTCCCAGCTTGGGATGTGGTGTGGTGGTCCTCTGCCAGCACAAAGGTCTCGTTGGGATTTCCGCTGCCCACCCACTACCTGGTCTAACAGGTCCCAATCCTGGCTCCCCATGTCCCCAGAAAGGAGCCATCGGTGGCATTCATGGGCACAGGGGAATGTCCCACTCTGCATGCTTGGCACTGCTCTGCACGTGGTGAATTAATTTCTTTTTTTAATTTTTTTATTTTTATTTTTGGTTTGTCAAAACCAAACTCTGCAGGATTTTGAGGTCATACATCTAGGCCAAAGAAAGAGGCCAGCAGTGGGCATGCTGGGGCTGCTCGCACCAGCTGTGCCTGAGGGTCAGCTGCCGCCCCGAGCAGCCGCCCTGCCTTCACTCTCTGTTTGCCCAGAGCTCACATGCTGCAGGCCAGTATTTCTGGTGGGTATGTTGATAAAGGCATGCTTAACAGAACAGGTCTTTGAATCGAATAATCGTATCAAAGACTTTTTCTCTGATTAGAAGGCAGAGCATTGTCTTACACAGGCCTTTTCAGCAGAGGCTTTCTGTTTTAGTTACTTTCACAAATTCACCGTCTTGTCATACAACATCTTCAGGTCCCATTCATTTCATTCTGTACTTGCTGACAGACGCTGGGCTCCTCATTTCAGCATTGCTCTTCAGAAATGCAATTGACTTTAAGTATGACTCTATTCTTCAGGCCATTTAATTGCAGTGAATTGAGCTCTTCTGAAGGTGACAGCTCTGCAAATTCAAAGAGTTCTGATCGGTTCAGAAAAATTGCTTTCAAACGTAACATCCCCTGACATTACAAAACCTTCTGTTAAAACTTTTTCCATTTTCCAGACTATCATTTTGTTTCTGAACATAGATTTCTTTCCTTTGTGTTCCTGTGACAATTTTCAACTTCCTTTTTTTTTTTTTTTTTTTATTTTTTTTTCCCCTGCCTTTCCTCTCCTTGCAAACTGCTCCACTAAATTTCAGTCCATTATGAGCACATTTTTTTTTCCTTCCTCCCCAGTTCAACCCTGCTCACTAGTGTGGTCTTTCGTAATCCCTGTTCAAAAGCTGCTAGCATCATCTGGGGGAGATGCAATGCTCTGTCCCCTGTGGAGGCTGCCACTTTTCTGACTAGAGCATCGGTGACTGGAATGAAGTGCTCTCACTCTTTCTTACAGAAGGGTTTTGTGTGGAGGAAAGCTCCAAAAACCAACCGTCAGAAAACAAAAGGAGAGCAAGCTGGCACAGCACAAAGCCTGTGCATGTAAGGTTGTAGCTCAGAGGGAGGGATGCCAGCTCGGGGGATGCTGTGGCATGTGGCTCAGCAGCCCTGGGCTCCTAGCTCTCTCCCAAGAAGGGCAGCAGCTCAGCTGCTCTCTGCCCCTTTGGCATCTTATTTCAAAGAGAAGGGACCCACAGGCCAGCAGTGCACTGGGAAGTGAGAAGTAAAATGGCAAAGCAGCATCTGCTTTGTGTGCAGAGAACCGAGAAACAGGATTCTCTTTTCTTATGAAAAAATGTATTAAATTTTCTTCTATCATTTCTCCTCAGTTACCTCTGTTCTTAGTTTCAGAACTCCTTCTCCTTGGAGCTCCTTTTGCTAATTGAAAAGAAATAGTGCAGAGTACAAGTGAGGGCTCCAAGTTGTGGCAACAGCTGTGAGTTCATGGATCCCAGAAAAGCAGCAATGAGCATCATGAAGAGCGTATGTATAAGAGGTAACATAAAAACAGCAACGGCAGGCTAGCAAGATGAACAATTTATATTGTCCTACCATGCTTTCCTGTACCATTCTATACTACTTCAGATCTAGATCTTTAAATTTGCTCTTGTATTTTTATTCTTTCCAATATTTACTAGAGGTTACAGCTTCCTGCCTCCTCTACTCCCCCTCCATTCTTCTCAGTTTAGATGGTGGTAACGAGAGGAATGCATTCAGGTAGATGTCATGACTAGCAAGCCGTATTGTTTTAAACCAGGCTTATCCCTCTGCGTGCAAGATCTCAGGCATACATTGGGAGGGCCTTGGGGAATTTTGACCCAGACTACATTTTAAAATTTCTGCTGCCTTAGGAGTGCTGCAGTTAGATTAGGAAATTCCCAGTATCACTAGGGAGCCAAACAGCAAATTTTCTTAGAGGTAGGTAATCTTTGATTCTGTTTTCCTAAATCACACTCGCAACTGTTATCTACCCTCCACTACTAACCCCTGCCCTTTTGTGTAACTTTGCCCTTTCAACTCTAAAGCTTGTAACCTCAGTCAGCATCACCCCTCATTCAGTGCACAGTAAAAAATATACCACAAAATGAAGGATGCACACTTCTTTCTCTTGCTGCCAAGAACATTATCAATAATAGAAGCAGTGCATCTGAAAGGGTTACTGAAGCTAGCGTGTTTCAAAAGCCCTGGAAAAATAATAAATAAATAAAAGCACAGCACTATTGGGCAATTAACAAAGGTGCTAAGTCAACTTGCTAAGCAATCCTCAGTATCAGACACAACTGACATGGGAAGAAATGGAAAGGAACACTAATTAGTAATTAAGAAGGGCTGTTGGGATCCAAAATCAGGAGGGATCAGCAGCTGAACAAGGGAGAACTAATCTTTTTATTACAGTACCTGGTGTTTACCCAGGCAACTGAATCTGAGCAACATAGAAATGATATAAAAGAATTGAAGGGAGATGAACACATCTCTCTCCTGTTTTTTGTTTGTTTTTTTAAATTTTATTTTATTACTATTTTTTTTTAATTTGACATCAATAATAGATAATACTATTCTATAAAAATATGTACCGAGCAGCAGTGAGTACCAGAACACTGACCAGCTCAGTTACTGTAGCTCCAGCTTCTTGGGCTGATTATCAGAAATGCTGAGCACAGCCAGCTCCTGCTGATGCCTCATGAATTTACATGTGCTTGGCTTAAGTTAAAGAGAAAAAAAAAAAAAAAAAAGAGAATAATTTGTATTGTCTTATCACAGCCTTTAAAACAACGATCACTACAAACATATGATTTTGTAAAATAAAATAAAAGCCATACTAACATAAATTTGTTTGTTTCTTTTGCTACAGACTCTGGGCTATAGTAGTTGACAGATTTAGCAGGTGTACAAGTGCAAATACAGAAAGGTATACAAGAGTTTCAGTGGAGGGAAATCAGACAGGCTACCTGCTGCTTGCTCATTTCCACATTCAAGGTGTCAGATTTGCAAACATGGTAGATGTATATACTGCAAGCAGTGGGGCACACAGCTTTTCTAAAACAGAATCAATGTGGCAACAATGAAGGTAATCAAACAGCTGTGATCTCCAGCTTCCTCTAGAATCCTGAGCATGACTTTATTCATGTCAGTGGAGATATGCCCCATGTAGGTTGTTGTGGCCAGATATGGGGAGCAACCAGGCCATTTCAGTAATAATCTGCAGCATAGGATTCAGTGATTTTCTCTGTCTTTTGTCATGTGTTTCACCGTGCATCTAGCCTAGTTTGTGCAGTGTGTTATTGCTTAAAACCACATCTGAAAGAAAACTCTGCATATGCAGTTGCTTAAATGAATAACAGTTACCACAAAAGCACCTACTCTCTGAGATTCATGCATTCATGAAATGAAAGATGACTCACAGAAGGGGTCACTGTATTGCAATATTATTTGTGTTTTTTATTAGAATCTGGTGCTCTAATGCTAAACAACAGTATAGTTCACTAGGGAATAAGAGCTTGTGGGCATATGAATAGCGAATGTTGTACAATTACAGAAACACCTGTGCTAAATAACCTTGTGCTCATCCCCTAGGAAAATCTGCATGCTCAACAGCCCTGAAATTTCTCATATGTATATTAAGCTGCAGCATAAAAGCATGGTGTATAACACAGGCTAAAAAAAAAAATTTAAAAAATCTTCAAGGGCATATATATAAAACCTGTGTTTTTACTTTGTTTATTTATTTATTTATTTTTTTCCCCCATAAACACTGCTTGCAGTGTTAAAGGCATATTTTACTTTTCAGAACATAAAGAGACCTCTCTCTGCATAAAGAAGTATTGCCTTTCATCATAACAAGCACAGCATCATGCCCTGGTGGAAAGGCAATCCTTATACTGGCAAGGGCCTGTTGATCTCTTGATTTAAACCACGATATCTGCACTTGTGAGTAAGTCAAAATTATCTGACTTTCAACAGCCGAGGGTCTAGCTTTCTTGTAGGGGTATTTGCTGAAAGCCAGTCCAAAGTATGTTAGAACCATGGGGGTCCTGGTACTGTATCTTAAGATAAAAGAGGTGTTTCTTCATCTTCTAATTTTTCAGTCTTCTGCATCTGTGAGCTTCTGCAAAGCTACCTGCCAGAATGAGTAATGCTGCAGAGTGGTTACCGGCAGCCCCCAAGGCAAAAGACATTTGATTAGGGATCTGACATCTTTCAGACACTCATGTATCATCACAGAGACACAGATATTTCAGTCTCAAGCGATGCTTAGCCCTAGCAATTAGCTCAGTGTGTGTTCACACACATTCAAGCACACAAGCAAAGACTGGGTTGCAGATTTCTCTGTAACAGTGCAGACACAGCTTGGTTGGATGCCAAATGAAAGCAAGACAGAGCATCCTTCATGGGTCACTGTTTGGCCTAGAGTGTGTTATAAATCTCCTACCGGCTACGAGTTGTTCTATTTAAGCACAGGTGATTGCTATAGGGATGATCATTTATAAAGGCAGGACTTCCTAAAAACTACTGACCTGTGTCTGTCCTGTTGCAACCAAAGAGTAAGCATCCCCAAAACGTACAGAAAGTACAAAAGCAGATTTGCTGTCATGACCGTGCTACACATCGGCTTAATAGACCACAGTCATCTGCAGTCCCCTCCAGCCCCCTTTGCCCCATGTCTCCTCCTCCTAGATGATGTATCCTGCAAGTTGTTCTTGTACCATACATATAGAAGGGACTTTAAGGAAACTGGTTTGGGATTTAATGAAAATACATGATGTCAGAGAACATTAGCCATATAGTCCTTAGCACAGGGTCAGGCAAGTTAGTGAGAAAAAGATCAGACCAGTAAGTCCAACCCTCTGGCAGGGCAGAATATAATCTGTTTGTGGTTGGAAACCTTTATACAGAGGCTTCCAGACACCTACTATGCAGGCTGGCTGGGTCAATTTGCCTTTGGGTTATCAAGATGACAACTGAAGCAACACTTACACTCATTTTAGAAAATGAATTGTTACACAAACAACCTGAATTCTCCCTCTTTCTTTTCAGTATCCATGCTGACCTCATTCTCTATTTTTCAGGACTGTAGACAAAAATGCCATAGCAGTTAAAGGATGAACACACTTCAGACAGCCCCCATCTCAATATTAGGTGCTGTTAGACAATATTCTGAAAATAATTAGCATCCCTGAAGCAAAATCTCAAGCTGAAATTGGAGCAGGTCATGCCAATTTGAACAGCAAGGCAAATGTATCTAATCTGAGCTTCATGAACCCTCCTGCTATCTGAAGCCAGAACTTCCAGAAGGCTATCACCTTCTGCAGGGAATCGGGAGAGAACTGCAATTTAGATTTTCACTTTGCAATGGGCATAGACCAAGGGAACACTTGACTAGTTCATCTGCTATCACAGCAGTTTGGCCTTCCTATACAGAAAATATACACTGTAAAAGCATCCCTTTTACTTCTTTCTCTCCCACAGTGTAAGTCAAATACACAGCTTTTACAAGGAACAGAAAGGCAACATATTGCTGAGATAACAGGAAAACTATAATGGCTTTGCACTTAAAGCAAACTAAGGGGAGTACAACACAGCTTATTTGGCAGTTTTTCTACCTTCGCTTCCATTAAAAAAAGATTGTGGGAGGAGAAATTTGAAGTGTAGGCACAAATAACCAATCCATATTCTGTTTGGAAAGTAAGGGCAGGTAAGTTTTATTGGTGGTGGTTTGTGTGTAAGATTTAAAAGAAAAAAACAACTACATCTCCTATTGTTCTATCAAATAAGCCTCTTTACTTTGCTACATTAGCTGGCAATAAAAGCTTTAAATAAAAGCAAAGATGAGAAAACCTGTGACCACACCATTTTCTGTTTTAAGTCTTTAATCTCATTTTAACTTGTCTCAAAGTCAGTGCAATGAGTTAGTCCTACACATACACGTACATCTCCAAGTGTGTACGCACCCTAGGTTTGTAAGGCTCTTCAAAGCTCACTTGCCAATCTTTCCCATGCCCTGTGCCCTATTGGGTGCTAGTCCTACTCTTCTCTCTATAACTGGTACATGGAATTGCACCACAGCTGCCTCTTGCTCATACGCAGACTACCAATGAGAATAAAAATACACACAATTCCATTTTGGCTTTTCCTACCATCTCAGTTTTTAAGTGTTATTTTTGGGATTGTATTTACTGTGAAGTGGCCTGATAATATTTAAATCTAGATCTCTCTTTTGTGTGTATCACTGGAGTATTTCTTGTCAGCCACCTACTACATAAGACTTTTGTAACTACATACTTCAAGTTTTTGATGAAAAGCCTACTCATAAATTCTGCAGGGAAGATCTCATATCATGCTTCTTTTTAGAAAGGACATCCTAGCCAAGAAGCAATAATCTTGCAGCCTTCATTGGTACAGCTGTCTTCTCTGTACCAGTGACTCATGCCACAGCTCTTTAAAAGGCACACTATATGTGACAGACCTGCAATACTCTGAATGTTGCTGGCTCAAATGCTACTCCTCTTTCGCTTCGTAAAGGTGGAGATATGATACCAGGAAATTCCCATCTCATTAATTGACCAGTACACTGCCCTTGTACTAAAACCAGGAACGACTTCTGAGTCTGAAAGTCCAAAGGTTGTTCTAACTCTGTGTATGGTAAGCTGCTACTGCCTCTCGGCTAGACCTTGCATTTTGAAAACTAGCTGTTGTGGCAAATGCTAATACATGCTAGAGGCTAAATTAGTTGTGCCTTTCTTAGCTCTAATTAAAGCATTATTATTTATTTTTTATTTTTTTTTGGCTGTGTACCAGTATACCAGTATACCAGAATATCTTCACAACACTAGGGAGTCTTAGTATATACTATATAAAAATATACTTGATAGGGCTGTTGTGGAAAAAAAAAAAAAAAAAAAAAAGGAAGAAATATATACATGTATGCTAAAAGTAAAAATAATTTATCTTTTTAATTAAAGACTTCTGCATAAATTGTCGGGAAAGTTCACGTTGCTAAAGTACTTAATAGAAGAAGAACTTATTTCTGTTTGCTTCCAAAATTTCAGTAAATGTATCAATGTGTACCTTTAACCCTGTGAGGCATTCTTGGTTTTGAAAAGGAAGAGACAACTGAACATTTCCAGACAAAGCAAAAATCTAAAGCTTATTGAGATGATGAAATAAAAACTGGGTTATAATTATTTTCCAGAATGGCCTTACTTATGAAACATGATTTTTTTGTAAGCCAAAAAATATACTGAAGAAAAACAACTAAACTAAGACTGTGAGGAAGCCAGGAAGTGTAATGCATATAGCTTTGTCTACACAGGCAAGGCCAAGTTTTAATCTAGGGAGAAAATGGGATGGATATTCACTCAAGACATCTATTTCCAAAACTTTCATCAACTGAGTTTAATTGCCAGATAATAACATGCTCCACTTTCTAATCGTTGAACTTTAACTGAGAATATCTTTTTTTTTTTTTTTTTTTTTTTTTGAGACAGCTTAAATGCTTTCATAGCATTGCCAAATCAAGCCCAAAGCATTTCATCTGCCAGCCAATGGGTGTGTGTAACTCACATGTACATTGAACCACCCCCTGCTCCCCTGAGCCCCCCAAAATGAAATGAGCCAACGTGGGTAGCCTGCTTTGAGTCCCTGCTGCAGTTGCAGCTTGGGACTTCAGTTCCAGAACAGCCTCCCAGCACTGCAGTCATGCAGCAGTCAGGGCTGATAAGAGGAAACTGTTATTCCCTGCATAATTTTCTCTCAGCTAAGATATATTGCATGAGAAACTTCAAAAAGTGAAAAAATAAAGCTTGCCAACTTTATTAAATAAAGGACATTACATCACCAAAACTTTTCTTTTCTTTTGAGGGGGAGGGAGCTGAAAATATTACTTACTGAATATTGGGACTGTATGGTCAGGCTTACAAAACATTCTGATTAAGGAGAAAATGCTGATTCACTTCCATTATCTGTCAAGGTTATTATTTCCAGGGAGTGGTTTATGACACAGCTGGCACCAATACTCACAACCATATACAACACATCAACACAATGGCTGCATCATTTTGACTGGCCCTTGCTTGAATTATAGTAATGCTTCCTGGCATTGTCTTGTTACAGGAGGCTTGTGTCAGCAGTTCTACTGCTGCATAAACCCATTTGTTTAGGGGATTATAATAACTTGGCCATAAACATTATTCTGGGGCTGAATTATTATTATTAGCAGAAGTAATAATAATAATATCTTACATTTATATTGTGCCTTCCAAACAGAAGAATCCCCAAGCACATCTGTGGATGCACAGAAAGTCTCATAACTTTACCAGTCCTCCAGCATAGGTGCTTTTCAGGATAACATAGAACAGTCACTCTGAACTAACAACAGAGATATTTCATGGGGAAGGAGGCATGTTTAACACTTTCTCATCAGCCAGCAGCCAAGTGCATTTATCTGTATGCCCATCCCTCCGTGATTATACATAAATATGCACTGAGAACAAGATTACATACAATCAATTCCTAATCACGAGTGTGTTTTAATTTCAACTTTCATGCAAATGTAAAAAAAAAAAAAAAAAAAAAAAAAAGATATAGTATGTGATGCATTAAGGTTTATGTGCTTAACAAGACCTGTACTGCCAACAATTACCATCTTATGGGTAAGTGAAAATCAAATGCTTGGAAATTAAATGAGAAATACTCATTTTCCTGCTCAAATGGGTAGTCAGGGTATAAACTCTGAGGACATATAGGAGACTTGCAAAGATGGCTCAATCCAGTCTGTGTGAGGGAACAGAAGACCTTAGGGTCAAAGAAGCATCTACTCTGGTGCTGTGAACACTATTTAGAGAGCTAAAGGAGATAGACCCCCTTTATATAAAACAGGTTCTATGTGCATTATTGGACTTAGGACATTAAGGTAAATTAATCGTATCTACAAAAGCAAAGGACTGGAAGTCTCCCCTGTTGTCTACCTGGAAAAGCTGTGATCTGTTGAATACAATGGAAAAAGTTTGGCGTCTGTAAACACGCAGCCACCAGTAGGCTGAGAAAGAAGACCAGACTAATAAAGTTCTGGCAGGAAAGATTGTTATAGCGTGTTGTTGCAGGATTTTCCCAAGAATGAGATAATCCCACATTCTCCAGGCACAACAACCTGCCTGGGATCTGTGACAGGGCAAATTTGACAAACTGCCCCGTGTTTTGTTCTCCTTCAGTGATCCTGGGGCTAGTCCAGAGAAAGATATGGTAAAGTCCTCTCTTCCTGCCTAGGAAGCAGAACAGTGACAATGAAGGCTCACACTGTGTACTGGTCTGCAGGGTCTCTCTTAATTTCAGTTTTTGTAAGTGTGAGCCCATTTGAGAGACAAGCATCTGATTTTACAGAATCCTTGAGGCAGATACCCTGTCCATGAATACCCCCACAAAGAGGAACATACAGATCCAGATTGAGTGTTCAGACACGTCTCAGATAATATCTGCTATGGAAAAGGAAATTGAATGATAGAACTGTTTTAAATTTAGCACTAAAAGATCACTAGGCTCATCTTTTCTTTTCCACTATTAAAATAATGAGAGAAGATTTAGGAGATAGAATTGATATCCATCTACAGTTTAAACTGACTCCTTGATGCTAAAAATGTCTGGGCAGTATTTCATGGCTGATGTTAATCGTGAGATTAAACTAGATAAACGTAATGAATCCTTCTGGTCTCGAGCTGTATTATTTCATTTGAAAAACATATGCAAATCTACTGACTACAGTACTCTGTGCTGAATGATTTGATGCACACACAAATTCTTCGCTGCATCCTACTAAGCATTTGAACCCACTGTTAACACCAAGTTCAAATCAATCCCTGCTCCAAAAGCTTGCGTTATTTCAAATTCAGGCTTAAATCATTCTTAGCAGAATAATCAGATAAAATAAAGGGAGCAAAGGCATTTGGTAGTGCAGCTGTCACATTCCCACATCAAGCTCATTGATATCAGCTCGATGGACCTTTCTGAACACATCACAACTTAAAAAAAAAAGCAACACCTTCATAAGCTCTCAGAAGTGGCAAAGTAATGATCTTTAACCAGATGAAAAGAATTATGTTGCTGAAGAAGTGCTCTTCTGCAGATGTCTGGTAGTGGGCAGCATCTTTGAATGAATTGACATTTCCTGGGCTTAGTTGTGTTTTTTTTTTTTTTTTTTTTTTTCAGCCACAGTGAGAGTGAGCTTACAACTACTTGTTATAATAATGAATATTGCGATCGTGCTGAGGATAACATTTCATTGTAGAGGATACTCTGTTCCTATTGTGAACACCCAGCAATCCTTACCTCTTGGCTCCCTCTCCAGACCTTTAGAAATCCCCGAGCAAGAGCAACTAGTCAGCACAACTTCATTAAGTGTCTGTCTGTAAGGAGCAATTTCATTAATTTTATTGTGTTGTGTCTGTGCCCATCTCCCCACTCCCTCCCTCCCCTCCCCTTCACCCCTTATTACTCTGTTACGCACATGGCCATTTTCAAGTATCACTTTTAAACCTTTTCATACTCTCACAAATGACAGACAGGGCTAGCAGCCATGGAAATCTGAATGTAGGGACTGCTGGATTGCTGCTCTTGGCATACCAGCTCAAACACACACCACGTATAGCCCCTCCCTAACAGCAGTCAATATTCTCCTTTATAGTGTAAGGTATTTGAGACAGTCCACCAAACAAATACACAGCTTGATTTCATATTTTTATGTCAGTTACTATTAAGTCCAAGGTGTCTTCTCTTTAAGCAGGACAAAAAAATGAAGCCCAGTTGTTAAAAAAGCATAATCTACTAGAATAAATATCTTAGTGAGCTCAGAATTGCAAGACCAGAGTTTAAACACTAGACTGTTAGGAGGCCAGATTTAAAGCTATTTAGACATGTAAAAATGCAGTATCACCTAATTTCTACTGAAAGACCATGGGACAAATTTTATTAGTTTCTGAATATACAGGAATACTTTAATTTATTTATGTTTGGTTGAAGAGGGCCACAAGAACCTAGGTCAAATGTTGGTAGTATGCCTTCCCTTCCCTTCCCTTCCCTTCCCTTCCCTTCCCTTCCCTTCCCTTCCCTTCCCTTCCCTTCCCTTCCCTTCCCTTCCCTTCCCTTCCCTTCCCTTCCCTTCCCTTCCCTTCCCTTCCCTTCCCTTCCCTTCCCTTCCCTTCCCTTCCCTTCCCTTCCCTTCCCTTCCCTTCCCTTCCCTTCCCTTCCCTTCCCTTCCCTTCCCTTCCCTTCCCTTCCCTTCCCTTCCCTTCCCTTCCCTTCCCTTCCCTTCCCTTCCCTTCCCTTCCCTTCCCTTCCCTTCCCTTCCCTTCCCTTCCCTTCCCTTCCCTTCCCTTCCCTTCCCTTCCCTTCCCTTCCCTTCCCTTCCCTTCCCTTCCCTTCCCTTCCCTTCCCTTCCCTTCCCTTCCCTTCCCTTCCCTTCCCTTCCCTTCCCTTCCCTTCCTTTCTCATTTGCAACACTGTCTTTTGGAAAGCTGGACAGTTCTGTAGACTCCCCTCCCCTCCCTTTCCTTTCCCTCCCCTCCCCTCCCCTTCCATCCCCTCCCCTCCACCCCTCCACTCCCCTCTCCTCCCTTCCCCTTCCCCTCTCCCTAAACAGGAATGATTTTTACTAAAGAGGAGTGATTTTTTTCTTGCTGGTGTATTTTTTTGTTTCTTTTTTTTTTTTTTTTTTTTTTTTTTCCCACAGTCCTAAATATAAGAAGTTTTTTTAAAATAGAAGCATGTCTGAAATATGCTTCGGACCAAAATTTTGGTAAATGAAAGCTGAGTTTTGTGTGTAAGCAAGTTATCAGTCATCAGATAAACAAGTATTGACTTTATTGTTCTTATTTATTTATTCCTATACTATAGGAATAAATATTTATTTATATTGTTCTTATTTATTTA
Organism: Anas acuta; assembly: GCF_963932015.1. Lineage (NCBI taxonomy): Eukaryota > Metazoa > Chordata > Aves > Anseriformes > Anatidae > Anas > Anas acuta. The sequence goes on along the minus strand of NC_089017.1, from coordinate 65,456,757 downwards.
TTCCTATCTTGGCTTCCTCATCTTAAACATCTACTTCAATGAAAGCATTAGCTACAAGTAATGCTCAGTCTCTCTTACCAACAGAGGGCAAGAAATTTTATTACCTGGTATCTGGTGTTGGTGTTTCCTCAAGGCATACGTTAGTGTCCCCAGGTCACCACAACATCTCAGTTTCAGTGGTGGAGTCACCATCCCTGGAAGTCTTCAAAAGACGTTTAGATGTAGAGCTTAGGGATATGGTTTAGTGGGGACTGTTAGTGTTAGGTCAGAGGTTGGACTCGATGATCTTGAGGTCTCTTCGAACCTAGAAATTCTGTGATTTGAAGACAGTGCCCTCAGACTAATGAACTTGTCTTGATGAGTATTATGGTGCTTGTGCCATCATGTCACCAGCATATGGCTGGTGGCAAGTAACCTAGCTATTATTTGCACATCTGCTGAATAATATGACGTTAAAATATTACATGCACAATTATGTTCAATTATATTAAATGAATCTATTTCACGTAATGCTGAATCTCCAGGGCTTGTGCATCTTTACTTACAGGAAGTTTAGTGCAGGGGAGCAGATGTTACTGCTTTTTAATTGGATAATACATTTAAAACGTCAAATGCACAACAATAATTTCATATCAGATATTCATTTTTGGCAAATATATAAAAATCACAAGTTTTGGCCTTTAAAGGCACCAGAGGATTTGCACCAAAGTTGGCATGCCAGCAGCTGGTCTTGGACATGCATACAGCATGGCATCCTTCAGCCTGCAGGCAGGTGAGCAATATTCCTTCTTTTGTTTCAGTCATTCCCAAGCTTATTTGTGAGACAACTTGAATGTGTCAGGTTCCCTTCTCCCTCTTCCCTTCCAGTTCATCCTTTTCCTTTGTGCAGGGCATCATTATGCCATACATTTCACTCAGACCTCTCCTTCTGCCCCAAAATCTGTTTGTGAAGGAATATATTCAAACTGCAGAGCACCACCAGCAGTGTGACCGGGACAATGTAACAACTGCTTTCTAAGTTGCAAAGTGCATCTCTTCTTTTTAGATCTTTCCTGCAGCCCTCATCCCCAACGCATACTTGCAATCCTGGCTGGTCCCGTTGTGTTAGTAGCCATGCCAACATAATCCACAGCATTAAGGCCAGAAGTTTTCATCAGGGAGTGCAGAGGCTTGGTTGTGATATGTAGAGAGTAGTATCACAGCCCAGCTGAATACATGATCTGGTGTCAGTGCATGGTGATACTCCTCTAGGGCTTAATCTTACAAGGTATTTAGCACTTCTGCTTCATCAGGTGCTATGGAAACACATATTACATGATTCGACTTTGTCATGTCATCCACTAGAAACTGCTGTCAGCACCCAGTCTCTTGCACCTATAATCCTTGCCACGTGTAGGGTATTTACCCTTTGGTTTTCCTTCTGGATCCCACATAGGAATGTGTGGCAACTTGTATTCCCATCTAGTCAAAGGAAAACCTGGAATGGACCTGTTTATGTCCACACTCCCACCCAATACTGCAAAAGATATTTGTGGATAATATGTCTGTGTGGGAGAAAAATTGATTTTTTTTTTTTTTCCAGGAAAATGGTGGCTTTTTTGAGTATACCCATTACAAGCATGATGAAGATTTACGGCCTTTGCCCCCTTAAGGGTGAAGGAAGCTCCAGTGGGAGGTAGGGCATCTTCTGGGAGACTGCAGGCTCACTGGAGGTAATGGGAAAATGATCAAGTAAGACCCCTTTTAGTCCATAAGGGATCAAAAATAGATGAAGACATTAAAAATTCAGACCCTCATCCCTCACCCCAAATAAAGAATGACCTCTTGCATAACAAATACCGTCTCCCCAGTCACAGGAGATGAAAAGCAGAGCACTTTTCTTATCGTGCTGAAGGAAATCCTCCATTTCACAGATGAAACACTGCAGAAGTGGCAGATGCCAAGGGTAGACTTGTCTTACTCCACAAGTGTCAGAGAAAAACAGTTTCCTTTGGGAGCATTGGTGCCAGGCAGGGTTTTGCAAGCTCTAATGTGCTCTTGCCAGATGCTTCCTGCTGCATGCCTTTTTGCCATTCCCCCAAAACACAAGGGACAATGAAGTGCTATAGGAAATCTTGTACATGTGAATCCTGGCCACTGCAGGTAAATATGTGGGCAAAAAAATAGTGCTAACCAGTCCCAGTGCTGGGGCTTGCAAAGGTAACAGAATACAGCCTGGGTTTGCCCTCTGAAGCTGTGCCTGTTGCCTGTCAGTTGGTTCAGAGGTGCCTGGTGATGAATTATAAAAGACAGGGGACAGGACATGCACTTTCCCCATAAACCCCAGCAGTGTGGAGCAGTGCTGCTGCTTTTTGATGATCTGTTGTCTTCTCTGTGTCTCCTGTTGTCCTTCTGCTCCAGAGAGGTCCAGCCACACCTGAATTTCAAGATAAAAAGCCAACAGTTTGTAGCAGGGGTTGAGCCTCTGGCTTTCAGTCAGTACTGTAAATAAATCACATTTTTTTTTTCTCATTTTTGAAACCAGCAAGCAGGGACATACTTTTGAGAGAGGAGGTTAGCTTGCTCTGTACCTTAGCAGCAGTGGCAAGGGACACAGAAGAAAGCCAGCTAGTGGGGAGACCAGAGACCCACAATGATAAACAGCAGTGCCTCCTCTTGTTTCCAGAACTTTACAAATACCAACTTGAGCTCAAAGCTGGCTGCCAACCTGTTAAAAACAACAAAGGCCAGTTGCCCAAAGACCTTTATTGCTGCATGGCTAATGCATTTTGATGAGAAGGGACCGTTTTCATCAGCAGTAAAATTCTTTAAGTTGCCACCTGATTCTTCAGGAGCAACACTTTGATGCAAGAATTTCATGAGGGTGAAAAATATTTGGAGTCCTAGGCTGCTCTTGTTAAATGTGTAATTTATCCCAGAATTCACTGAAAGGGATAATTAAGTGGTGGTCGGCAGCCTGGTACATATATTGTGGGAACCCATTTTATTCCTGATTTCATTTTTTCCCCTGAAAACACAGTTTCTGGTAATCTGTCTGCTACCCACTACACCCTCCTTTGTGCCTTTGCCACAGGGACAAACCTTTGGAGTACTCAAGAGCAGGAGGAGAAGCAAGATGGAGCATCGTGTCCCTATGGGAGCACCTTGGTGGGCAATGGAGTGGTGGGGCAGAGCATCCCTTCAGGTTGGGGTTGGGCACCTCGTGCTGTACAGTCCCTATGAATGTGGTGTGGAGGATGGGCTGGCACCCATGCAAACACTGCAGGTGCAGAATTTCAAGGTGAATTCAAACCTTTATTTTTATTTTTATTTTATTTCTGCTTTTATTTATTTATTTTTCCCCCTTCCTTTAATCAGGATGAAAATAAAAGAGTGAGGGAAAATGAGAATGAGAACTACTTACAAACTGAGTAGGATTCTGCCAGTTTGCATTAGACTGTAGTAGCTTATCCTGGGAGGAACAAGTCTTTTCTGTGCCTGAGCACAGCACAGATTTCCCTCTGCAACAGGAACATTTTTTTTCTATGTGAATCATTCCCAGGAAGAAAATGAAGAAAACCTGGTTCAAAGAGCATGGCACACAACAACCACCATGCCTAGTTCCCTCAGTCTGGAGACATTTACCTTAGGGAAGTACATGAAAGCTCTGAGATTATTCCTGTTCATATGAGAACCTGTACCAATCCTTGCTGACCTATTGCTATAGAAAGCCTGGGGCTTCGCCTTGATGAAGTAAGAAGGAAACTGAACAGATTTATGTTTTGTGGAACAATGCAGGAAATAACCACCACAAAAACCCCTGTCAAACCCTGAACTTCTCCATAGAAGCACGATGCCAATATTGCTTTAACTAAATTAGGGATCTGGATAGGTTGGAGAGCTGGGCGATCGCCAACCGCATGAAGTTCAATAAGAGCAAGTGCCGGGTCCTGCACCTGGGACGGGGAAACCCTGGCTGCACGTACAGACTGGGCGATGAGACGCTGGAGAGCAGCCTAGAAGAGAGGGATCTGGGGGTCGTGGTAGACAGCAAGTTCAATATGAGCCAGCAGTGTGCCCTGGCAGCCAGGAGGGCCAACCGTATCCTGGGGTGCATCAAGCACGGCATCGCTAGTAGGTCGAGGGAGGTGATTGTCCCGCTCTACTCTGCACTGGTGCGGCCTCACTTCGAGTACTGTGTGCAGTTCTGGGCACCACAGTATAAAAAGGACATGAAACTGTTGGAGAGTGTCCAGAGGAGGGCTACGAAGATGGTGAAAGGCCTGGAGGGGAAGACGTACGAGGAACGGCTGAGGGCACTGGGCCTGTTCAGCCTGGAGAAGAGGAGGCTGAGGGGAGACCTCATCGCAGTCTACAACTTCCTCGTAAGGGGGTGTCGAGAGGCAGAAGACCTTTTCTCCATTAACACTAGCGACAGGACCCGCGGGAACGGGGTTAAGCTGAAGCAGGGGAAGTTTAGGCTTGACATCAGGAGGAAGTTCTTCACAGAGAGAGTGGTTGCACACTGGAACAGGCTCCCCAGGGAAGTGGTCACTGCACCGAGCCTGACTGAATTTAAGAAGAGATTGGACTGTGCGCTTAGTCACATGGTCTGAACTTTTGGGTAGACCTGTGCGGTGTCAAGAGTTGGACTTGATGATCCTTAAGGGTCCCTTCCAACTCAGGATATTCTATGATTCCATGATTCTAAATTCTAGCTGATGCAGATAAGCGTTCAGCAAGGACTCTCTGTGAGGTGTAGCTGCTTTTGTCTGAGACTCCTCATTAATCAGGACTCGTTAGACCAGCTGAAGCCCTGATATATCTTTCAGCCTCCTGACCTCTATACAGATGAGCAGGTGTCCATTATAGCGGTTTCCTCTGGTGTGCTGCAGAAATGAATCACTCTTCTGCATGCAGAAAAAGTCTTCATGTGTTGGATGGATTTTGCATGCAATGCAGTGTAAATAGAAAGCAGCCATATGGTTGTGTGTCCATGGATGATTCCCCAGCATGCAAATAAGGCCACTTCCAGCCAAAAAAATGCATGCCAGAGTTCACTATGAAGACACACTAAGCCTGTGAAAGTGCCTTGGCTTTACCTTGTGCAGTCCTGCCTCCATATCTTGTATCCCTGGCAGGATTACAGAACCATTAGTGTTTCCAAACCCAACATTCTCACCCCTGTTCTAGCTTTGCACAGAGCAATGCACCGTCCACTTGTTCACCGTGAAGACCAAGGGAACTGGAACACAGAAGCCTGGACTGAAGATGCAGGTCAGACTCCACAGTTAATCTTTAATCCTCTCACAAGGAGTGGAAGAGACAAAATGAGCACATTGTGACAGCAGACGGCCACCAGGGGAAGTGTGGCAAAAAGGGGTGCACAGAAACAAACAAAACCAAAACAAGTTGAGAGTGAAAATGGGAAGAAAGGGTAGAAAAGCTTGCAATGAGAGGAAGTACCAAGAGAAAGAGATTCAGCTGTCTGAAGAGATGCTGTCTGCAGGCAAACACACACAAAAGGAGATGAGACAAGCTTTTAACCTGTCTCCCCAAATCTTACTATATCTTACTAATGGAGGAAAGTAAGTCAAGCTTAACTCTTCCTTCAGCCCTCAAAATCGCAGTCAGGAGCATGATGGCCATAGTGCATAAGCCCATGGGTGGTCAAGGTGTGCTTTGAAATCTGAGGAGAGGGGTCCATGGGTGTTGCAGCAAAGATTTTTAGGGGTGAAAGAGGCACTGCTCCTGGGCTGAGGTATGGCAGCTGCAGCAGGCACTGCCCTGGTGCACTCTGGCAGATGTTGGTGCTGCTCTACCAAGAGCCACCAGCTCTTGCTGCAGCACAGAGATGTGAAAGCTGCCTTTCAAACACACAACGAAGAGCATTGTGGACTCATGGTGAGGACCTGCAAGGAAGGAAGAAGAACAAGGCACTGAGTCAGCCAGAAAACCATGCTATGTACCAAGAGTGGCAAGCCACTTGGATGACCTTGTTGTCTAAGAGATACATGACAGGAACAAAAATTAGCAGGGGGAGGGTGAAAGAGCTGCGTCTGTGCCGGTCTGTGTAATGAAATAACTTGATAAAATGCAGGAGTAGAAGGCACCAATGGAGGCAAGCTACAACCATGTCTTAGCTCATGAAAGCAATCAGTTTAACATGCTCTAAGGAACTCATGAAATCACTCCCAACATTAATTCAGTTTACTATGCTCTTTCTATAACCACAAGAGATAATGCTCCCCCACACTCCCATCACTCCCTTTTCTCCAAGAGATTTAAAGTTTCCCAGGGCAGCACAGGTTACTATACCAGGAGATTAACTAGCAAAGAAAATTATAGCACTACGTGCCTGCCGTTAGAGTTAAGGTGGTGTCAGCATTTCTACTATAAAACTTCTATTTTTATAGGGTTTATGAAGCTGACACAGCTGTAAAAATTCACTGCAACATGACCTATGGGGTCTTGCCCTAAGAGCAAGAGGTCACCATTCTTCATTGTCTCCTCTCAGTTATTATTGAAAACTTTTTTTGTCTGTTTTAATAAAAGCCACAGAAAGAAACAAATATAACACATGTAATACACAATAAATGTTTGTTCATTGTCTTTTGTAAAAACAAGGAGTTCTGTTTGAGGAACGGGAGTTGTGAAAACTCCCTGCTGAAGTAAGGAGCTGTATAATGCTTAGCTAGACACTATGAAAATTCCTTTGCTTAATGTAACAAAAAAGAGAACCCTTTCCCCTTCTCTCCTTCTGCATCTCAGTAGCCTCTTTTGTTCAAAATAACACTGCTGCAAAGTTCATGTAACCATCTCCTGATAAGTTGTTAAACTAGTGTATCAACATCTTGCCTTCCTGTCTCACACTGGGCCAACATGACCAAATAAAGAAAGAAGTTGAACCACAACGCCGAGGAAGACTACGGCCTTCATCTTCACGACCACCAGAGGGACAGAGACGACCCCCTAGCAACAGTGCGCGCAGTCGCAGAATACACCAAGATGTGCTGCGTAATCCTGAAATCACCAAGATATAAAAAGGGACCCTGGGGGGGGGTGAGGTGCGCTCCGTTGGTGGAGCCGAGACTCCCCGGCCGCCCAGCGCTGTTTTGCTTGCTGTTGCTTACTCAATAAATTCCTTTCTATTATTAATGCAATGCTCTCTGAAAATTAATTAAGGGGGCAACTTATAACAACACATACACCTCCCTTTTGAAAAAAAAAAATAAAAATCAAGATGCTAATTTTTTAAAAGATTCATGCACTGAGCATATGTTCTGTAGCTTTTTCAAAATTAAAAGGTCGTAAAGCTTTGGAGTGCCTTGGCTTAATGATCCTATGCAGCTATTGGATTAAGAGTACACGAACAGCTTTTAATGAGTCCTGGGTATATGTTTCATGCACTAAAAGGAAAGTTCAGGATAAAAGAGCACCGTCTGCAAAGACTTATTAAATCCTCTCCAACCTAGAGAACTGTCTATGGGTCAGAGAAGCAAGTTCCCTCTCCTGCATGTCTCCACTCGTATAGTTGTGCAACGGTGGAGTGATCAACAATACAGTGCTCCAAAAAGCCATTGGGCCCTTATGCCATGGTCTGTGGCTTCCCCCTGATCCTGCAACCCCAACAACCCAAAAAGAAACTTTTTATCATAGGATCCTGCAGCAAGAGCGAAACCAGAGCCCATGCTGGTAGTACCCGATTTCTTGTGCTGTGGCAGTATCAGTGAAACCCAAGTGTGAAGACATCTGGCAGGTCAAATCCTGTGGAGGAATGGTTAAGTGAGGCAGGACATGTGGATGTTGAGCAGTTGGGAGACAATGGGCTGGTGAAGCACCGTACTCAACTCACATGAGCCTGGGCACCTATGCAGCTGGCTGAGAGCCAATCAGGCTCAAGGACACGATGCCCTTGGGCGATCGGGAAAGTCCCTAAGGCGGGACAGGTAGCCAAAAGAAGGAGGACCAGACTGAAAAGCCCGGGAAGTGTTAACCAATCCTGAGCTTAGTTTCTGCAATATGTATGAGTTGATTATGTTCGAACTAGATAAAAGACGACTGAGCTATCCATTAAAGTTGAAGTTCACTGTTCACTCATATTGAGCGTCTGTGTCTTCCTTCCGTCGGCAACAAAATCCCAAGAAAGTGCTCAGACATTTGGAGCTTCAGCTGCTGTCAGCTGCTGCAGTTTTGCTGATTTCCATGCCAGTGAAAGAGCAGTGAGGGAGCTTTTACTGAAGAGCTGATCCATCTTGGTGAGGTGTTGATGGATGGGTTTTCTGTGCATGCGCCATTTTTAAAAACATACCTGGACTCAGATGGCCCTGCTCGCACAGAAGCTGGATTTTCTCCATTGATCTTTTGTACCAAATGCTGGTACTTTCTGGGACAGTTTCTTCACTGTGACAAAACCAAGGTATAGTCCCTGGCCAGATGGTTTCTTCACCAGCTGCATGGAGCTGCTTCTAAGGGGGTGCAGGGACTTCTTTCCCATCCCTTGCCTCAAGACCTGCTGTAGAGTCTGCTGTCTTTTCCCCTAAGCCATGTTTGCAGCTTGTTTCATGAGGAATGTCTGGACAGGTCCCAGGTGGGGCAGATGATTTCATATGATTGCCCACCACCAAACCAGTCAGCAATAAAGAAACAGATAACTTTTTTTTTTCTCTTACATTTGTTTGTTCAATCCATGGGAAACAAGTCTCCAAGAAATATTTTATATTTCTTGTTCTAATTTCAACAGACATGTAAACATATAGGCACCCCACTGACTTCTGCTTAAAATTAAAGATGTATATGTATCCAAAGGCTATTTAGGTTGCAAACTATCCAACATGGGGAAGTTATGCCACATCCTTCACTTAAATTACCATATGACCATCCTTCTAGCTAAGAATGTATTTTCAGGATTTGTTAGCATAATTCGAATCATTTTACTGTGAATAGGCACTGACAGACAGTTTGTTGGGTAAACACCAAATGCAAACAACCTGCAACCTAGTCCTGAAGGTACACTTACGAGCTTTGCCATGTAGTAAACTGATCTCGTAAGTCACCTTGGTGCACTGGCACTTAATTGTCAATGTATTCTCTGTAAATTAGGACACAGGAAGGACAGAAAAGGAGACTGTATTTCCTGGCGCTGGTGTCCTGTAAAAGAACTGATGTGTTTGTATTGTGAACAGTTTGTGAAATTGTCTCTGCTCAAGTCCAAGGCAACATGTGGGACAAGAAATCTGAGTTTGGAGACTGGCTTACTAAAACTGTACTCAGATCTCTCTTTCTCACAGTTCAGATGAGTATCAAAAAGTCTTGCTTAAGACATCACATCCAAAAAAACTCTGTAACTCTGATATAACTAAACAAAGCAACTATCCCACTGAAGAGCTGTATGTAGATAACAAGGCTGAGGAGTGGTACAGAAGCCATTGGCAATTACTGATGAGTTTCATTTATCCTCATAGTATTATCAAAACAGATGACAAAAGGCTATTACCACCATTCATGGTAGGGAAAAAAAAAATAAATAAATGCTTTCCTGAGTGAAAAACTTCATTTCTTTAAAAAGAATTGCAAAACATTGAATTATATAGAAGAACTCTGGAGGCATATCCCAGTTCTCCTCACAGATCTGCCTCTGCTGTGGCTCCACATGTTTATGGGAACCAACAGGGGGTGGCTGTGGTCCCCTGAGTCCTCTCCAGGCAAACTGCTCAGCTGCCAGCTTCTGTTCAATAGGACAGGCTCCTGCCTCTATATGCTATACACACTTATTTATATGAGCAGGGAACTTGCTGAAGGACTGTTATTGTACTAGTTTATGAAGCTTAGTCTCCCTGCGATATTTAAGTTAATGAGCTAAAACTGTCTATTCTAGTGGTACTCTGTATAGAACATGTCTATGCTCTTAATATTTAAGTTCTTAAATTGCTTTTTGATCTCATGCAGTATGATATTTCTATCATTTAAGAACAGCTGACCATTACCAGAAAATTATAGCCTATTTTTCCTATAGCAAGCATGCTGATTACCACAACTTCACACCACATAAATGCTAGTCTTAAAAATATGCCAGAGCCAACTGGGCACTGACAGTACACCAATACTGCAATATGCAGTACTGCAATACAGCATTATAGAAACAGAAGACCTTTCTGCATTCAGAGGAAACTGTGTAATAACATCAGGGATGCTGTATGTTTCTAGGCATCCATTGAGCGTGCATTCAGGCATTTACCAGTTAAGGTAAGGTTTATTCAGGCATTCACACCAGTTAAACTGCCAAGAGATAAATTTTAAGGACTACTTGTTGAGGTTCAGTCTGCACTGTCTGGCCCCAGGCTTGCCATGGGCTGAATGAAGGGAGATGGCCTGATGATCAGCCTTTGCATCTGCTCAAGTGCAGTATTTCAAATGTGAACATACTGGATCTTGGAAGTGACACGGTGACAAAGCAGGAAGCATTATGGCATGAGAGAAATATTGGCTAGCAAATCCTCCAGTGACCCAGAGCTGTCAGGTTGCTGTCCTCTGTCACTACTCTTACCTGCTCTCACCTCCAGACCAGAAATAAGCCTGAGAAACAGAGCCATAGAAACATGTTGTGCATCCAACACCTTTAATTTTTCCTGTTACGTTGAATGGGATCATCCTTAATATCCACTTAATATCCACTATGGTGTGTCCAAGCTCACTGTGACTCCTGCCTCTGATAAAACTGAAACAGAGATTGAGGTAAAGGTGTGATTTTATTTTTTTCTTTTTCCTTTAATGATTTCAGATAAGGATTCCATTCTGTTTCAATAGTCCAATTATCGCAGATTTAAATGAACACTATCTGTATTGCCTACACATAACGTTGCCTTTCACCATTATGCTAGATTCTCAATTTCATTTCTTATTGCACATGCATAGCTTTTTTTTTTTTTTTTTTTTTTTTTTTTTAACAGCTAATACACACTTGTGCCTTAATAGTACTCGGGAATAATGATAATAAAAAAAAAGTAATTACAAAGGATAGGCTCCCCATTAACTTGTCTGTGCATCAGAACATGTCTGGTCTGAGCTGCAACTCCACAATAGTTTTACCATGGACCCAAACAGAGGAGGAAATGAGTATGCAGTTGCAGTGTGAGCCCGAGCCTGGGTGAGGGGCTAGCCCTCCATCCCTGGGGCTGAAAGCTGGGCTCCAGCCCTGCTGTGGGGCATGTGGTGGTGTGTCAGGAGCCTCCTTGCTGCAGCTCATCCCAGCTCTCTGTACGGGTACTGGGAAAGGAGCAGTGTGTTAACAGGGCTTTGCCGAACCCACAGCTCCTGCGGACAGGCATGTATGCTGCTTCAGAGGTATTCCTGTGACCATGTAGGTTGGCCACTCTTGAGAAACTGCCCTTCTGATGAGAAAGGGCAGTGCAGCCCTTGCAAAGTTTGCAAAATTTGCTTGGTAAGAAGCATGCATTTTGCCACTTGAGCCTTTGACTTAGGATCTCCAGGACATGGAGATAAAGGATTTACAACTCCTCTGCTAAAGATGCCAGTGACAAGAAAGCAGATCTCTTTTCTCTCTGCTTTCCTCTTGCCTTTCAACTGCTAATACAACCATGGAAGGGAGCAGGGCTGCTGGCCACCCCACTATCCTAAATAGGGAAACAACCGGGTGGAGAGGCATCAGAACAGCAGGCGTTTCTGCTAATGACTTCCCTCTCAGAAAGTGGACATTTATACACCCGCTGTGGGTCCCAGCAGGCCAGAGCAAGAAAAAGGGTTCATATAGATTTTTCTGTACTCAGTAGAGCCCTAAATAAATGGACTGTGGCAGAAATGGGCAGTTTTGGGTACTCTTATAACTCCAAAGCAATCAACGCAAATAAATAAGCATTTTCATTCCCAGAGATGTTAGGAAATGAGAACTCACCCTTAAACAGGGCTACATGCACTGGTCTGAGCAGACTTCCACAGCTGCTGCAAGTAGCTTGAAAGCAGGAGTGTCAGGGTGCTGAATGAGATTTTACCCCAAATCTGGTTATTTTGCAAAAAGTCTGTTTCTGTGTTGTGACTTGTATGATTGAAAACAACCATTTCTGTAGTGCATTGTTTCTGTAGTCACAAAGCAACTCAAGTAGTTTGGGTTAATGTGCATTGTACAAAACAAAGGGGAAGAGGGTGATGAAGCTATGTTAATTCAGTAGCAGTAAGTGATGTCCTTTGACATGGGTTTGTCTGCATTTTGTATACTTTGGGTTAATTGGGTTAATTCCAAATTTTCAAACTAAATGAGAAGAATACTCTAACACCAATTACACTGGTAATCATGCTGAAAAAACATCAGAGAAGAATAACCAGGGGGATCACTTCTGCAGGCGACCAAGATGAAGGGTGCATATTCACATCTTCACGTGTTTATCTAGAGAAATCTCACACTGGACTGTATTGAAAATATGATTTCAAATTCTCTTTGAGTTTGCTTTGTAACTTTGTACCAAGCCAGAAACAGCCTGCATTTTCTGTCTTCGGTTGCAGCATGTTTTAACACTGCTACTCTTGACAGATCTTATTTTATTTTATTTTATTTTATTTTATTTTATTTTATTTTATTTTATTTTATTTTATTTTATTTTATTTTATTTTATATTTTATTTTATTTTATTTTATTTTATTTTATTTTATTTTATTTTATTTTATTTTATTTTATTATTTTATTTTATTTTATTTTATTATTTTATTTTAAGGAACCATAGAATGGTTTGTGTTGAAAGGGACCATAAAGACCATCCAGTTCCAAGCACCCTGCCATGGGCAGGGACACTTTATCCTAGACCAGGTTGCCTGAAGCCCCATCCAGCCTGGCCTTACACACTGCCAGGGATGGGGCATCCACAGCTTCTCTGGACAGCCTGTGCCAGTGCCTCACCACCCTTATAATTAAGAATTTCCCACTTATATCTAATTTAAACCTACCCTCTTTCAACTAAAGCCATTCCCCCTTGTCCTATCACTATGCCCCCTGGCAAAGAGTCCCTCCCCAGCTTTTCTGTAGGCCCCTTTAAGGACTCCCCTGTGTTTTCTCTTTTCCAGGCTGAACAACCCCAGCTGCCTCAGCCTGTCTTCACAGAAGAGGTGCTCCAGCCCTCCTATCATCTTTGTGGCCTTCCTCTGGACCTGCTCAAACAGGCCCATGTCTTTCTTGTGGTGGGGACCATAGAGCTGAATGCAGTGCTCCAGGGGGGGTCTCAATGAAGGGAAGAAAAGGTTTGTTAATTTAAATCCGTATTCATATGGCTTATGTGGCAAAACTGCAATATCATGGTATACCCTTATCCTTCTTGCCTGGTGTACGTGCTGTTCACGTGGATATAAGGTGATTGTAAGACTGGAATTTCATGTACACTTACACAGTTTGTGAACTAGCAAACTGTTGCATGTGAACTAATGAGTATTTGCAGAAAGAGGAGCTGCGCCTGACTTAAAGATGCACTCCAGTAACATAAACAAGCACACTAATAGCCTGCAAAGGACAACACCATTTTTTCTTAAGGTTAAAATATAGTTTGATTGCCTGAATGTAACCTTAAAAGCATATTCAATAATCTATTCTAAGCACTGAAGTTTAGATTAGCCTCACTTACGTTAAAGGAGATATACTAATTACCATAAGCTGAGAATCCACCCTGAAAAAGGTGAGAGTGAAAATGAAACTGCTTTTGTGTAGGAAAATAAATACAGATTTAGTGACTTAACCTTATGCATCTGGGTTTGAGAGTTTTGCCCTTAGGTTACAGCAACACATGATGAGCAGTTTCTCCTTGGAAAGCTGAAAGTACATGATTACAAAATCCAATAGGTCTGCATTAACTTTGCTTTTTTTTTTTTTTTTTTCTCTCTCTCCATACTGCTGTTTCTTCAGCATCTCCAAGCCACTTATTGTTATGGTAACAGGTACCCAGATTGCCATATGGCAGTCATTCACCAGTATCAATTTGTAAGAAATTAATCTTATCCAAGAAAGCAATTTGAATAATCCAAAAAGGCACTAACCAGAAGGTTTCCTGTAAAATTACAAACCACCTTAGGCATTCTTTTGAAAGGCATACTCTCTACTCAATAAAGGACTGAAACAGGCACTAGCCCAAATAGCTGTTAACAAATGATTTTAAGGAAAGCCAACTTCTGCTGTATTTTATTCTTAAAGTTATAAGGGCTACTCATATAAACACAGCAATTAACATTTCTAAGCATATTTAAATTTGAGTTAAGCTGCGAATTGGATAGCTTTGTGCTGTTACATGATTCTTTTGTGTCCATGACTTATAAAAGATTTCAGCATAAAGCCCTTCTGAGGAACTAGTTGCTGCCACAAAATAAAATATTTCAGCACGCTGAAATAAAATTATTTGCTGTTATATGGGGAACACCTCCGGTTGGCTTGGGGCTCTGTGTAAGTAATGAAGAATAACTGGATAGGGCTTGTCACCCTACTGAGGCAGAGGGAAGCATTGATTAATACCTGAGAAAGCACTTTTTGGTCTTGCGTTTGTGGCCACTGTGTTACTGTGACTTTTGCAAGGTGTAATCCATTGTGTCGTGCTTTTCTGCACAGATTCTTGTGCTGCTTTGGCATATTCTCTGCAGCCCTCTGTCTGGAGGGTTATTGCTGAGAAGGTGAAAGAGAAATCAGGTCCGTTTGTTTCTATGGTTCTGCCCTTGAGTTTTTTTAGAGATCCATACGTATCTGTTGTATGGGATTTGTGTGGCAAGGGTCTGTGAGCAGAGCCCAGCAGCTGCCCCATGTCAGAGCAGAGCCAGCTTCAGCTGCTCCAAGTGGGATCTGCTGCTAGCCCTGAGCAACCCTGACTGGGCCTCTGGAAATCAGATTTAAGAAAGGATAAGAAACACTGTGAAAAATCTAGGAGAGAGGAGTGAGAAATGTGAAAGAGCCAGCCCTGCAGCCCCCACGGGTAGTGCAGCAGGAGGGCAGGAGGTGCTGCAGGCAGGCAGCAGCAGTTCCCCTGCGGGCTGTGCAGGGAGAGGCCCCTGGTGGAGCAGGCTGTCCCCCTGCAGCCCATGGGTCCCACATGGAGCAGATCTCCATGCTGCAGCCCCCCCCATGGGTGGAGGAGCCCCCGGTGGAGCAGGTGGATGTGGCCTGGAGGAGGCTGCAGCCCATGGAGAGCCCCTGCAGGAGCAGAGGGTCTGGGGGGAGCTGCGCCCACCTGTGGGGGACCCGTCTGTGCCACATGGGGGCAGGAAAGGGGAAGAAGGTGGTTAGGGAGAGAGTGTTTGTAGTTTGCTTTTAGTTCTCACTGTTCTAGTCTGCTAATGGTAGGCAATAAATTTCAGTAATCTCCCTATGCTGGGCCTTTTTTGCCTGTGCTGGTTATTGGTCAGTGATCTCCCTGTCCTTATTTCAACCCTTGACGCCTTTCCATCAGATTTTCTCCCCCATTCCCTTTGAGGATGGGGTGTGAGAAAGCAGATAATGATGGAGTTCAACTGCCCAGCTGGGTAAAACCACTGAATTTGTACAGAGCTGACCTTTACCAGAGCCAGCGTTTCAGACAAGAACCTGTGAGTGATCAGGGATGAGTCCTCTACTTGCTCATCTCAAGGTAGCTCTGCATGGACTTTTTTCTTGCCCCACTTAAACCATTCTTTATAACAGCTAATTTATTAACTATCTGTTTTTTACTGGCACTGTAGGAAGCTTAGGTGCCTGTGTTAACACTGAGGGCATTCATGGGTTAAAGTAACTGCTAGGTTTCTCCAGGAAACATGTTCTGTAGCTTTGATGCTGTACAAGATGCAAATCTGAAAAATAAAGGAGGCACAATGGTGTCTTGTGAGCAGTGGTTATGAAAAATGTTTGCATTTCCTGGGCACAGTCCTTTCCATTGCATTAAAACTATTTTCTCTTTCTAAATATCACAGAATCACAGAATCACAGAATTTCTAGGTTGGAAGAGACCTCAAGATCATCGAGTCCAACCTCTGACCTAACGCTAACAGTCCCCACTAAACCATATCCCTAAGCTCTACATCTAAACGTCTTTTGAAGACTTCCAGGGATGGTGACTCCACCACCTCCCTGGGCAGCCTGTTCCAGTGCCTAACAACCCTTTCAGTAAAGAAGCTCTTCCTAACATCTAACCTAAAACTCCCCTGGCGCAACTTTAGCCCATTCCCCCTCGTCCTGTCACCAGGCACGTGGGAGAACAGGCCAACCCCCACCTCTCTACAGCCTCCTTTAAGGTATCTGTAGAGAGTGATAAGGTCGCCCCTGAGCCTCCTCTTCTCCAGGCTGAACAAGCCCAGCTCCTTCAGCCGCTCCTCATAGGACTTGTTCTCCAGGCCCCTCACCAGCTTCGTCGCCCTTCTCTGGACCCGCTCAAGCACCTCGATGTCCTTCTTGTAGCGAGGGGCCCAAAACTGAACACAGTACTTGAGGTGCGGCCTCACCAGAGCCGAGTACAGGGGGATGATCACCTCCCTAGCCCTGCTGGCCACACGGTTTCTGATACAAGCCAGGATGCCGTTGGCCTTCTTGGCCACCTGAGCACACTGCTGGCTCATATTCAGCCGACTGTCCACCATCACTCCCAGGTCCTTCTCTGCCTGGCAGCTCTCCAACCACTCATCTCCCAGCCTGTATCTCTGCTTGGGGTTATTGCGCCCCAGGTGCAGGACCCGGCACTTGGCCTTGTTGAACTTCATGCAGTTGACCTCAGCCCATCGGTGCAGCCTATCCAGATCCTCCTGCAGAGCCTTCCTACCCTCAAGCAGATCGACACACGCACCTAACTTGGTGTCATCTGCGAACTTACTGAGGGTGCACTCAATGCCCTCGTCCAGATCATTCATGAAGATATTAAAGAGGACCGGCCCCAGCACCGAGCCCTGGGGGATGCCACTAGTGACTGGCCTCCAACTGGACTTGGCTCCATTTACCACGACTCTTTGGGCCCGGCTATCCAGCCAGTTTCTAACCCAACGAAGCGTGCGCCAGTCCAAGCCAAGAGCAGCCAGTTTCTTGAGGAGAATGCTGTGGGAGATGGTGTCAAAAGCCTTGCTGAAGTCAAGGTAGACCACATCCACAGCCTTTTCCTCGTCCACCCAGCACATCACTTTGTCATAGAAGGAGATCAGGTTTGTCAAGCAGGATCTGCCTTCCATAAACCCATGCTGACTGGGCCTGATCGCCTGCTTGCCCTTCAAGTGCCGCATGATGACTCCCAAGAGGATCTGCTCCATGAGCTTCCATGGTACTGAGGTCAAACTGACCGGCCTGTAGTTCCCCGGGTCTGTCCTCCGGCCCTTCTTGTAGATGGGCGTCACATTTGCTAGCCGTCAGTCAATTGGGACCTCCCCCGATAGCCAGAACTGCTGATAAATGATGAATAGTGGCTTGGCCAGCTCCTCTGCCAGTTCTCTCAGTACCCTTGGGTGGATCCCATCCGGCCCCATCGACTTGTGCACATCCAAGTGCCGTAGCAGGTCACCAACCAGTTCTTCGTGGATGGTGAGGGCCACATCCTGCTCCCCATCCCCTTCCACCAGCTCAGGGTACTGGGTATCCAGAGAACAACCAGTATTGCCGCTAAAGACTGAGGCAAAGAAGGCATTGAGCACCTCCGCCTTTTCCTCATCTCTTGTAACTAAGTTTTCCCCCGCACCCAGTAAAGGATGGAGATTCTCCTTAGTCCTCCTTTTTGTGTTGATGTATTTATAAAAGCGTTTTTTGTTATCTTTAACGGCAGTAGCCAGATTGAGCTCCAGATGAGCTTTGGCCTTCCTAATTTTGTCCCTGCACAGCCTCGCAACATCCTTATAGTCCTCCCTAGTGGCCTGCCCAATTTTCCAAAGATTATAAACCCTCTTTTTTCTCCTAAACTCAAGCCATAGTTCTCTGTTGAGCCAGGCTGGTCTTCTTCCCCGCTGGCTCATCTTTGGGCACATGGGAACAGACCGCTCCTGCGCCATTAGGATTTGCCTCTTGAAGAGCGCCCAGCCTTCCTGGACCCCTCTGCCCTTCAGAACCGCCTCCCAAGGGATTCCACCAACTAGTGTCCTGAGCAGCCCAAAGTCAGCCCTCCGAAAGTCCAGTACAGCGGTTTTACTGGTTCCCTTCCTGGCCTCGCCAAGAATAGTGAACTCCACCATTTCGTGGTCACTCTGCCCAAGACAGCTCCCGACAATCACATCCTCCACCAGTCCTTCTCTGTTTGTGAAAAGAAGGTCTAGCGGGGCACCACCCCTGGTAGGTTCACTAATCAGATGCGTCAGGAAGCTATCTTCCACTTTCTCCAGAAACCTCCTAGACTGCTTTGTCTGGGCTGTGTTGTGCTTCCAGGATATGTCAGGGAAGTTGAAGTCCCCCATGAGTACAAGCGCTGAAGATTTCGCAACTTCTGTCAGCTGCCTGTAGAATTCCTCATCCGTCTCCTCATCCTGGTTCAGCGGTCTATAGCAGACCCTGACCAGGACACTAGCCTTGTTGTCCCTGCCGATCCTAACCCAAAGGGACTCGACCTTGTCATTCCTAGTCTTGAGTTCCACAACATCGAAAGACTCTCTAATATAGAGAGCCACACCGCCACCCCTTCTGTGCTGCCTGTCCCTTCTGAAGAGCTTATAGCCAGGCATCGCAGCACTCCAGTCATGAGACTGGTCCCACCACGTTTCCGTGATGGCAACCAAGTCGTAGCCTGCCCGCTGCACGATGGCTTCCATCTCCTCCTGTTTGTTACCCATGCTGCGTGCATTGGTGTAGATGCACTTCAGCTGGGCCTTTACCTTATCCTCCAGCCTTGCCATTGCTCCCCCTGGCACAGCCCCACCAATCCTTGCTTCAGCCCCATCCCTCTTCCTACCTAGTTTAAAGCCCTATCAATGAGCCCCGCCAGCTCCTGGCCAAGGATCCTTTTTCCCCTAAAGGATAGGGACCCGTCTACGGCCATCAGGCCAGGTGCTGAGTAAACTGCCCCATAGTCGAAAAACCCAAGATTTCTGCATTGGCACCAGCCCCGGAGCCACGTGTTTAACAGGTGGGCTTTCCGTGTCCTCTCCGTACCCCTCCCTGCCACCGTAGGGATGGACGAAAACACTACCTGCACTCCCGCTCTGTCCACTAACCATCCCAGCCCCCTAAAGTCCCTTTTGATTGCCTTCAGGCTTCTGTCTTCAATGTTGTCACTGCCCGCCTGGACTATCAGAAGAGGATAAGAATCAGAGGGGCATACCAGGTTGGGAAGCTTCCTGGCAACGTCCCTGACCCTGGCCCCAGGGAGGCAGCAGACTTCCCTACAGGTAGGGTCAGGCCGACAAATAGGGCCCTCTGTTCCCCTAAGGATAGAGTCTCCCACAACAATCACCCTTCTTTCTTTCTTGATGGAGGCAGTCCTGAGGTGTGGAGTCGACCTCCTCGCCCTAGGCATCCTCCTGGGAACACTTTCTACCTCTTCCTCAGTTGCTGGTCTATCAAGCTCCAAGGCCTCAAACCTGTTTCGTAAGGGCACTCGGGAAGGTGGGGTCGGAAGGGGAGGGCATCGCCTGCCATGTCGAGCAGGGACCTGTCTCCATTCCTCCTCAACTCCCAGATCCCCTCCCTCTGCCCGATGGCGACAGGGCATATATAATAATATGTTATTAAAAATGTTGTTGACTGTTGTTGACTGTTCACTGTTTTCAGGATATGCTGAACTATTATGGACTAATGCCTATGCTATCCTGGGCTGTGTACAGCTTCTTTTTCATCCACAGCCCATGCACATCTGACTTTTTATTACAGACACAAACTTCTTTGCATTATGCAGAAAAGATATTATCAGTTCTAGTGACAAGGAAAATGTAGATTTTTTCTTTAAAGTTATTTTCAGTTCATTATTTCCTTTCTGAAGTTAATATGAAACCGCTGAAGAATTCCCAGATTCCTTGTAGTTAGCCTTAATAAAAGACGTATTCTACTTCTGTAGGCTTTTTACATTAATAATTAAGACAAATGCAGTAGTAAATCCCCTGGAAAGAACACTTGTCAAATAGTTTAATATTATCTATTCTGAAGCTTTCAGTTGAATCCAATTAATGTTGTTGTGTGAGAGTGGAGGACCTTCAGCTGATGCTTTTGAAATCCATCAAAAATTGTAATGAACACTTGTATCCATATTATGTCTAAGCCAAGTCCTTCTTTCTGAAATGAAGGAGGATAGGAACTCTGCCAGTCATAAAAAGCCATGTGTTTACATTTAAGTTGTTAATCCTGTGCTATCATTCATTGCACGTAATTGGTTTCTTAATTGCATCTCCTCAAAAATCTGATCTGTTCAAAGTTCAGCAACCTCTTTCTGGTGAGACCAGCACAGTACAATCTCCAGTTAAATGTGTTTGCCTTTCCTAGGTGTTATCAAGATTTCAGTAATGAGCTCACTGAGGCACAACCATCAAAGTGTGCCTAGGACAAGAGTGAGGTGACTCACTGTGTGTAGCATTTCTTGTGCTTATAGGAAACCAGTACCACTTTATTTGCAATAGGGAAATTTTACTAATGTAGATTAGGAACCTTCAAATTTTATAGCAAACAGGCTGCCTGGGAGCAAGCTGGATTTCCTTTTCTACTTTTTGAGAATCCGTCTGCCTGTTGTCCTCCTGTTTCACATCAGAAATATACCAGTTGAAATCCATTGATTGGCAAATAAATGAAGGCAGAAAGCCTGATTAGAAATGCTGGAATGAAGGAGAATAGTCTAATGGTTGATGATTTTCCTTCAGTCTCATTGTTCTGCAGCATGTCTCTACCTGAGTCAGCAAGCCCTAACAAAATTTTTAAGCTCAGGTAGAGCTACAGCTGCAAAGAAATGGAGGCATTGCAATGCTTTGAAAAACCATTCATCTGTGCAGTTGCGCTTTCTGGATAGAATAATAATTCATCCTTTCTTTAAAGAGGAGAGATGGAATCGTAGTATGAATATATATGCATGAAAATTATAGAAAGTACAATGATAGTTTTCAGTTCTTGAATGTAATATAAATTTCCTTAGGTGCCCTGCTTTCTGAGTCAAATCTACCAGTGGAAAGTACTGACTCTTGTACCCAGCCATTACTTTCTCACCTGAGTGACATCTTGCTAAGCTTTGACACTTCCCCCATAGGTTGGTTATCTTAGTTGATATTAAAACCCATGTAAACCCCATGAGATTGTATAAAATGACACTAAAACATAGTATATTTAGAATTATAGTTTAGACTTCACATCATATCATTTGTCTGTAAATTTATCAAACAAATAACTTTTCCAATGTAAGTAATTTTGCATGCTATTGGATGTTTTGTGACTACATTGATTACATTGATTGTATCTTGCAAATAGAGTTGATGAGTTCAATTCAGAAAGCAACGTAGTATGGCCATTGCTTCCACACTGTTAAAGTGCAGCTATGTCTTAATGTGTAGATACCCCTATTTGTGTAGAAGTGCTACAGAAGGCTGTATTTTCCAAATGTCATCTGGATGGACCCCCAGCACATCACCAGGCCACACAATTATGCAGTCACAAACAAAGGAGCTGAAATAAGACAGTAAAAGTAATGTTATTCTGGAGGACAGATGAGGACAAGAAGATCGTCCAAGGAAGATGACTGCAAGGTAAAATGATTTATACAGCATCCTGGTTGCAAGATAAACATGAGTGAATGGCCTTATTTAACAGGCATTGTTTTCCCGATCAACATGTCTTCTCGGTGTGTAATATTTGTGTGTATTTGTTAGTATGATTTACAGCACAGTTTTCTTTCCTGCTTCACTCTTACATCAGCAGGCAATTGCTCACATGGTGATCTATCATTTTAGCACAGGGGAAAAGCAGCATCTTGCAGAATCAGTGAATGAAAATGTTGAAGAAAGTATCTCAACTGAGCTAAGAAACAGGCACTTAAGTGAACAGGTGCTTGCGACTCAATTGGAGGCACCTCAGGAGCTCTGAAAATGTGTTCTTAGGTCACAGAGCACCGGATGAAAGCAAAAAGTTGAAGAGCCACTTAAGTAACCTCTCTTTGAGTGACACAGTGAAACCTTGCTGACACTGAAATGGGAGCCCTTTGCCCAGCTCAGGGCCAAGCTGGGACATACTTCTCTATTACCACCCCCACCCCCCATCCTTTGGCATGTAGTGTATTTTATAAATACATCAATTTATTTCTTTGTCACTTTTAGCATTCTTCCTCCCTATGTGAAAGCAACAACTAAATTTTTGATAGGACTATAGAAAGCATTATAAGACTGTTCAGACAGGTCCACCTATTTTCCGTAAAGAAAATTTCCTTATTTCTGTAAATAGGACTATAGAAAGCATTATAAGACTGTTCAGACAGGTCCACCTATTTTCCGTAAAGAAAATTTCCTTATTTCTGTAAAGAATTGTTCTACAAATTGCATCTAGGTACTTCTTTTACTGCTCTCTTTATAATTCTGTTGATTAACAGTAGGGTAAAGTGTTGATATTTAGACCAATGATGTTTCTGAAAGAATTATTCCACTCCTCTTTCTGTTACACATTCCCCTAGTAAGTATACAATGGATATCTCAAAGATTCAAATGTAAGTTGTGAAGGTTGGGTGCAGAATTATATAGCTGAATGGGTTGTTTTTCCCAACACTTTTGCAAGTCCTGCTTCCCAATAAGCACTTCTCTAAAAAAAAGTCAGTAAAATTATTGTAAACTGCAATTTGTGCAAATATTGAAATTACCTACATCTTTGCAGTTTATCCAGAAAAGAAGCAAAAGCAAACCAACCTGTAATATTAAGGAAAAGTAATATATCAAAATACTTCTCTCAGAAAAAAATTAACAAATGACAGGGAGTACAAAGTACTTCTGGAAATAAATTTGTACTTGGACAGATCTGCTTCCAGAAGTATGAAGATTGGGTGATACCCTGTTTTGTAGTTCAATGAACAGTGATAGATTTCAATACTAAGCAAATCAGTAAATCAAGAAGTTCTCAGTGAGGCCCTGAGTTAAAAAATTGGTTTTGTGCTTGAGCAGCCCAAGCTGTCATACCAAGATGTTCCTAGTCGAAGTTCCTGTGTAGACAATTATTTACATATTCTCCCTATGTTTGCTTATGGTTAAGTATGCGGCATTCCGTGTCCCAAAGGCTTTTAACCTACTGTCCAATTTCAGTCAAACTTGATGAGTACAGAGAATAGAACAATTTGGGGGTAATATGACAAGCACCAGGCTTTATTATTTCCCTTGGGTACAGGATGATTTGTGAAATGCTGACAGGAAAATTAAGAATCTGCTTTTCACTGCAGCTCGGCCGGCCAGCACTTCCTGTCACTCAGTGTATCCAGTGTCAGCCTGTGTCACTTACGCACTGCAGTAAGTCCTGCTTCTGCTTAGTTTAGCATCTTATGTTTCCACCTAACTCACATGAAATATCCAGTCAGACACTCTGTTCGACATCTGTGCTGCACAGGTGTAAATGACCATCCAGAATGTGGGAGCAGGAGGCAAAATGAATGTAAATCAAAGATGCACAGCACAACATAAAGAACATTGTTCATGCAACAGCCATGTATTGAAATCAATAATGTGCACGATACCTCCATTTCACTGAAGTGCTGCAAAAAGACAGCCTTTGAAGAAGAAATAAGAGGCAGTTTTAAAATGCTCTTCATGCCTCTTTATTTAGCTCTGCTCCTCTGAAACAGTAAAGATTTCTATCAAGGTCCATGATGTTAGCAGAGAGGATGCTGAAAACTCACCTAAAAATCATTGTCAGCATACAAAGAACTGTTGCGATGCCTATAGAAGAGGCCTAGTTCCGTATACTCTGAGAAGATTCAGTGGGCAATGAATCATCCCCATCAGTTCCCTAGAGCTTGAATTTCACAACCTTCTTGCTTTGCAGCGATGCTCTCTGGATAGAAGTTTAGCAATTAATTATACAAAAGTGATGGTATTTAATTTATTTTTGGAAATGATCAGATAGCTTTATCATCTTTGTAAAACAGAATCTTAAGGTGTTCAAAATCAAGAACCAACATGAAAATTAGTGAAAGATGGATCTGAACTCCTTCTGAAACTTAACTAGGACTCTTTGTCCTTGATTCAAGACAGCTTTGAGCCTGCAGGACAGAACTGTGTGCATTCCTTCAAATTTTACGTCTGAGCCAGGGCAATTGAAACACTTGAAAATAATAAAAGCAGAGCTTCTTCTGCAATGAAATAGGCAAAAAAATATAAAAATAAGCAAGTAAACAAAAAACCTGATGAAGTCTGAACATCACGAGCACTGTAGAAACCACTTTAGCTGACAATACTTGGGAAGTCCTTTTGCCAATGCTTACCAAGAAAGTGGTTTTGTGATTTTTTGTTTTGTTTTGTTGTGTGTGTGTTTTTTTTTTTTTTATTATTTTTTATTTTTTACCTTCAGAATAACAATGGATCTTTAATAGGCCATTGCTTGTAAGCCTCTCAGTCACAGTCTTTCTTCGTGCATCTTCAGCAAAACTATGAGCAGAGTATAAGTGTGTTGTGGCTACTTGCCTTTAATGGAAGGATAGTCTTGAGAGGGATCTTAGAGACTTGAAAATTTTCTATAAAAAGTGAGTGTAGCAAGAGAAGTTTTGCTGAATCATTTGGAATTTGATAGGAGGCTTAGTTATTCTTATTCCTCCCTCTGCATCTCCCCCTACCACTTATACAAATATCACCTCTACCACCCCTTTGAATTTCCAGGCTCAAGATCAGCCTTTGTTGACTAAACCATGTGAAACCATTTCCAGGTACAGCACAGCTGTGCCACCCTAAGGTTGTTCTTGTGAACACCTTGCATTCCTCAGCTCCTGATATAAAGGATCATATGAAGGATATCTTCTCCCACCATGGCAGATGGGACAACCCAGCAGCAGGTCCTCCTCTCCTGGTGCCCACAGTACTTCATGTATCAGATAGTGCTCCATCCCAGGAAGAGCTATGTACCACTGCACCATGCAGATAAATTTTTACAGCCCAGCACACAGCAGAGACACATCATAATGTACTACTAGGGACTACATCACATGAAGGGTTTGGGTCTTGAAAAGAGTTGTGAGGGTAACTTGTCCACTTAAAGCACCAGTGATGTAGGGATTCTGGCTTTGGGAAGGACACTAAATGGCAAAGCAGACAAGTTTCTGGGACAATATTTTATTTTATTTTATTTTATTTTATTTTATTTTATTTTATTTTATTTTATTTTATTTTATTTTATTTTATTTTATTTTATTTTATTTTATTTTATTATTTATTTATTTTAATTAATTTATTTTATTTTTTATTCAGAAAGGAAGCAATAGCAGTGCTAACGCCACATCTCATTCTCATTGTGAGTATTCTCAAGAGAGAAACAGCAACATGATTTAGAAACAGAACTTTCCAGTAGTAACAGATACATCAATCTGTATTTAGACAGGATGTACTTTAAGAGTTTTGTTTTTGTTTTAAACAGCAAAGGATCTCTGTTCTCCTTACTTTGGATGCATCTCATTTCTCAAATGCTTGTTCATGTAGCTTTGATTCAATTGATTGCCATGACCACTTCTCATTGCCACTCTATTTTGATCTTTCAGCAATTGAAGGGTACCTAAATATGGAAGGATTTTCTCATGCATGCAATGGAATAGTCATTCATTTGTACTAATTTTCCATGATCTGTCCTTTCAAAATCAGAAGCTTAGTTTAAAAAAAAAAAAGAAAGCTCAGTAAGCTCAGTGCAGCCTGATGCCAGCAAAACTGCACCTGTTTTTGCTTTGGATTCTTGTGCTTTGATGAAGAAGGAAAGAACAGAATTATTATGCACTCCATCTCTGGTTAAATAGATGGCTTAAAATAGCCTGCCAGTCACAGAAGTGGTTACCAGGCCAAAGCTGCAGGAACAGGTTATGGATGTGGATCAGATGGAATAATAACTATGATATCAAAGTTGTTTCTTTTAGGTTGTTAAGACTTTCACAAGGGTTTAGTAATTCTTCACAGTTTAGACCATTAGTGCCTCAAATTTAGACTTCCATTGGAACTGAATTTCATCAAAACTCTGTAAAATTCAGCTGTTTCTAGTGATGTTTCAAGTTGCTCAAAAGCCCTGTCTCTGTCACTCTGTGCTTTAAGTACTGTTGTGATTTGCTTTTAAAATAATTCTTGGTTCTCATATTCTTCCTTCCATACTTAAATTTTCACTAAAGGGTTCATGTGAAAGTGATTGTCTAAGACCATCTTCGATTCTTTTTATTTCACAATACATGTTAGGATGTAACTAGGCTTTCATAAAGAAAGAGTAAGTTATTAAAACTGTGCAACAATCCAATAATACTTCCCAGGAGGAATTATATAAATGATCTGTATTGCTTTTGTAGTGATGGATGACACAATATTAATAAATACTGAGATTTTAAAATGCTAGGTTTCAGGAGAGATCAAACCTACAGCTTGACGAAGTACTTTATGGAAGTCTTCTTCACAACTAAATTTGGCTGCGCAAATGTGTTCCTGGAAAAATATGATAAATCAATTATAATTAATTCACAAGTGTTAACAAGTTCTGCTATATGATTTTGATAGTATTCACCCAGGATAATCCTTGTATGGCTTATGTGGATGTTTGTTTTTCTTTTTTGTAAGTTAAACTCTGACAATTAAAACAGACTGTGTGCTTGCACCTTACCGTGGTAAAAGGTAACAGCCTGAGGTACGAGCAAGAGGGGCAGCTCACATATCAGCACTGGTCAGTATCTAGGTGTACTTTTTGTTGAAATTAAGAAGACTTAATGGCATGCCTGAGGTCTAATATCAGCATGCCACAGAAATTTGAAGTATGGTTGTGGCAAATTCATACTACATTGGGCAGGTTTACTAGGCAAGGGCTCAAGACAGCCTCTCAGGTCAAAGTTTGTCTATTTTGTTATTATTAAAGATCAGAGGAATCTTCACAAAGGGTTTTTAATGTAATCATAGTTACAAGCTGTGCTTCTTGGCTCAAGTAACTCATTAATGGTGTGAAAAGAAGCAGCGAGCCAGCTCTTCTTTGAGGAAATTATGTGGTAATGATAAGCTGCCTAATCCTTCAGGAGAACAGTCCATTCTGCAGAACAGATAATTTCCATGTAGTTGAAAGAACACCATGAAAGCCCCTTGAAGACTGGCAGCTGACTACCGTATATATAGAGAGGTTTTTGTTCTGTGTCTGCCAGCCAGTCTCGGCTATCAGCCTAATAACTCTCTCAGTGCCTTATAACAGCTCTACATAGACCCATTTAGAGCCCTTGATCACACCAGAAAGAGAATAAAGAGCCCTCCATACTCATGCAAGGAGGAAAGAAACCAAAGCATCTGCTTTTGTGAAAGCAAATCCATATAGCTGCTAACAACACTTTACAGCAGCATCAGTGATGACATGAATACCAGAAGTCTGAATGCCATTTCTCGTCTCGATGCTCTTTTTCATTAGTCAGCAATGGAATAATAGCTTCATGTAAACTGCAGCTGGTTTGGGTGTGTGTGAGGAGTAGATAGCTGTCAAAATGCTGAAGCTTGGGGTGGGGTGGGGTGGGGGTGGGGGAGCAAAAATCTTAGAAGAATGTGGCATTCATTTGAAGTCATCAAAAAATGAGGTTTGTTGGAATCTGGCCATGCTGTTAGTCTTAGCAGGTTTATTGTTCTGTTGTGGTAGGTGTGTATAATAAAACAGAGATAATGCCCTGTAAGTGAAGTCCAGTACTACAAGAAGGGAATGACATTGACCCTTAAATCATACAGCCTTGCATTTGGTGAAAGCCAAAGCTTTCACTTGTCCAGAGTGCGGCAACCAGGCGTAACCAGGCAGCCATCCTCCCTGGTCTGGCCAGTCAGAAACGTACAGACTGCTGTGTGTGGATTGAAAAGATGTCTTCTTCTCTGCTACATCCTACAGGAATATGCTATGTTTTAGAACTATGCAGACAGTGTTTTTTTTTTTCTTTCTTTTTTTTTTTTTTTTTTCTCCATATAGAATGACAGACCTATCTAGATTGGAAGAGACTTTCAGATCATCAAGTCCAACCACCAACCTGACCTACCGAGTCCTATCATAAAACTGTGTCTCAATCTTATATCCTCTTGGATTACCTAATTTACCTGTGTACTCCCCCATGTCTCACCATACCCGAGTTGCTGCAAGGAAAGGCATCACAGTGACCAGACATGAGCAATGGTGAATGGGCATACTTATTTTCTAATTTCAGAGAATGGCCAATAGCATTAGGTACCAAGATCCTAGTGACAGATAAAGACCATTACTGAAGCCACACAGTGATGATAAATGCTCCAATAGTTTGGAAAACTGAAAAATTGTCAGGCCATTTTACACCATGAAAATGCAAGTAGCCCATGAGTTCAGCTCTAATATTTCAGATGACCAATGTACATGGTTCTGTATCAGCATTTACACCAACAAATCCATAGCACATAGTGAGTAAACAGAGGCATAAATGAAGTGTTTATCTGATCCAGCTGACAAATCTATTTGCAGTAAAGGCACTCATACCATCAGGGGCACTACTGCAGAGAGAATTTAGGCTCACTGATAGAACCCTAAAATTAAATGTAAATAAAACTGTAATACATAATGGTTGTGCTTCAGGGACAGACAGCCACCTATTCTTCACTGTTCAGGTTGGATTGATGGAAGTAAGGTACTGGGAAGAACTACAAAGAGCAGAAACCTGGCCCTTTGCTAAAAGACTTCCCACTGTGTAGTGCAACAGATTACAGAATTTTGCACAGAGAGAGATTGAGGAAATTCAGCGTAAACTTTCCTATGTCCAATCTAAAACCTAGTGGTCAAAAAACACTAGGAAAATAGTTGGTATTATTTGCTACAGAGGCAACAGTCTCCTGGTGGGTTGTCTTTTTGCTATGAAGGTAATTCTGATTTCTTTTCTTACAGTCAATATAGCACTTTGTGAAAAAAACTTCTGAAAAATCAAAGGTGAACGAGCCCTTGCATTTTCTGTTACACCCTCACTGATCAGATACTGTATGTCTTGGACAGTGGCAGTGATACAATTTCCTGCAGGTACTGTGCAAGAAGTGTTAAAGTGTTTGTGCAACACCCCAGGGGGCAGGGGAGACTGCACATCTCCACTGGAGCACAGGGACAGTAAACCCAATGAGGGCAGTTTTGTGAAAAGGCTTAAAAAGTCTTTCTGGTGAAAGAAGGAGTCTGTGCGCATTAACTTGGAAAATGGGAGCCAGAGAAGTACACTGGTGCAACTACTGTGTTCTGGATGTTTTTGGTGTTGATGCTGTACCTCCAGCAAAGCTAGGGGCTTCACTGGTCCCAAGGAATGAGGTCATGATGTCTTGTTTGAAAACTTTGGGTCTTATACCCCACATCTCCTCCCAGTGTAGGGCTGTGATGACAACTGACCAGAACAGGACTAGCGGAGGATGGGAAAGAATATATATGGTCATTGATTCCCAAAGAAAAGCCTGGTAACCATGAGGTAGCCTTAGGCAGTAGGACTAGGCAAGGCTCCTCTTCAATTTAAGGTCCCAGTTTGAGATGGCCAAAGCTATATTGCCCATAGTTTTTGTTGTTGTTGTTATTAATTATTATTATTATTAGTATTAGAGTTTAATGTTTTCATCTCTACTGTCTCTAAGCAGCAAAATAATGTTGACTGCTGTTCAGATTGGGAGGATTATCACAGAAGTCCAATAGCCAGTCTTTTGAATTTGGAAAACATCCATGATGGAATTAAACAGAAAAATAATATTTAATCTGCAAAAAAAAAAAAAAAAATATCAAGAGATAAGGCTCTTAATAGAAGTTTTCCAAACGATTCTTTGTGATTTTCATACTGATGCTGAGTTGGTGTATTCAAAGCTACCTTACCTCTTGAGTGAACCTCAGGAAAATGTTTGTATTCTTATTTTTCTGGTAGTGACCACAGAATGAGGAAAAATGGGCATAAGAGAGCAATACAAGGCTCAATACCTGGGCTGAATCCACTTTCAGTCATCATGAGAGGTTATTTATCTGCCTTCCAATCTGCTTCAAGAAATAGACAAAGCAGCATTTGAGCAAAGAAATGTGATGAAGACAAACCGAACAGGAAGAAAGTCTACCTTTGCATAGTGGAGAGAAGAAACAACAAAATATTGAAATGATCAAGGTGAATTGCAAAGAAAGAATGAAGGGAAGGTGGTGGATGTAATCCTTCTGGATTTCATTAAAGCCTTTTGTATCATCCCTCAGGGGATGAATGCACAAATTGTCCGATTGTGAGATGAACAGGTACATGCTATGCTGGGTGCTGAACTGGTTCAATGGTAGAGCTCAAAGAGCTGTTGTGAAGGGGGTTATATCTGGCTGGTGTCCAGTCACTAGCAGTGTTTCCCTGGTCTCAATTCTAGGACCAGTTCTGTTCAATATTTTTCTCAGTGGTCTAGATGCTTCCTTAGCAAGTTTGCTGATGATACTAAATTGGAAGATAATGTTGATTCAAGGCAAAAGAAGCCTTGCAGAAGGACCAAGATATACTGGAGCACTGGACAACCAGCAACAGCATGAAGTTCAGCAAAGGTAAATGGGACAGAGTAGTGCCAGACACAGGTACAGACTGGGAGCCAAGTGGCAGGAGAGCGACCTGGCAGAAACGGATCTACCTGGCTGACTATTTGAGAATCAGAAAATAAACTGGTCATAGGGAAGCCTACAAGATAGCGTAGCGCTGACCAACAGTAGAATGAGAAGGTAAAATGAAGTTGTATGTAATACGTTTTGTGTCCAAAGCACCCTATAAATCTGGAACGGTCAATTTGGAGATCAATAATTCTTTGCTTTAATCAGTACAATAGCATGGAATAATTATGAACAATTACTTCTGAAGGGACTATCAAAAATATCAGCAACAATTAAATGAGGATTGAAACACGCAAACAATGCAGAAAATCTGCCATTCTTATTTATTTATTAGGTGTTTGGGTCTTAAGGGAATACCCACTGTTAGTAATTGTATGCTGATTTATCTTTCCAATTACACTTTGCAATATGTTTTGGTTTTAGGGGAAGTCAGAGACAGAACTGAAGGGGAAACAAGTCTTCTAGAGGATGTTATTAAACCAGAAATGAAGCTTGCTTATTTATTTATTTGTTAACAGGAGTTTCTTGAAGAGGCAATTCTGTAAATTTCAAAGTCCTAGCTGGAGACATAAATACAAAAGGAGAAAACGTCAGTAGCAGAATGGAAAGGCAGCAAAATCACAGTCCTAGACCTTTGATACCTTTAGTTTGATACCACTGAGTGCAAGATGAAAGCCTAAATGATTGAATATATAAGAAAGTATGAGAATATTTAATATAGAACATGTAAAATATTCTATGCCCCATGTCACACACCCTTGTGTAAACCTCGGATTTCTCCATTTCTCCAATCAGATCAGCAATAGGATGTATATCAAGGCTTTCATGTGAAGCACTCAGAAAAAAATCACAGAGTACATGAGGTTCAGCAAAATTTAAAGGTGAAGGGTCAAATGTGGACCTGGGAGATGCTTTCTGTTTGCAGACCTGTTTGCTTGTTCTGTGATTTTGCCTTCTGAGTGTATTTTTTCCTCTTCTTTTTCAGATCCTGAAGGGGAACCCTCTTCTGGGCTCTTCAAAGTCCTACACTTGCACAAAGCTCAACATGGTTAGGGGTGCAAGAAGGAAAATGATATGAAACTGTCATCTCACTTATTTTATTTATAACTTAAAACTTGGTGTAACTTACATAGGTATAGCTCCTTTCATGTTTTCAGGTTTCAGGAAGAATTTCTTGGCAATATGAAAACATATGAAAACAGCCGGCGTGGCTGACCAGGAACATTCTGATGGAGATTAGGCGGAAACAGAGAGTGTTTCGCTACTGGAAGGAGGGCCAGGTGTCATGGAAAGAATACAGGGATGCTGTTCGTGTTTATAGGAAGAAAATTCGTGTGGCTAAAGCACACCTAGAGTTGAAGCTGGCTGTGTCTGTGAGAGAAAATAAAAAGTTTTTTTTTAGATATGTGAATGGAAAAAGGAGAACTAAAGAATACATAGGGCCGCTCCTTGATAGGGAAGGTCTCCTCACAGACAATGACATAGGCAAAGCAGAGACGCTTAACGCCTTCTTTGCCTCTGTCTTCATTGCCGATGATGGGCTTCGGGACCCAGGGTGCCCTGAGCTGGAGGACCGGGACGGTGGGGATGACAAACTCCCAACTGACCCTGAACGTGTGTGGGATTTGCTACTTCACCTGGATCCCTACAAGTCCATGGGTCCGGATGGGATTCATCCCTGGGTGCTGAAAGAGCTGGCGGACGTCATCGCGGACCTCTCTCAATTATTTTTCAACGATCCTGGGAATCTGGAGAGGTCCCGGTAGACTGGAAGCTGGCAAATGTTGTGCCAATTTTCAAGAAGGGTCAGAAAGAAGACCCTAGCAATTACAGGCCTGTCAGTCTCACGTCAGTGCCTGGTAAAATCATGGAGAAGATGGTTCTCGAACTTATTGAGGTGCACCTGGGGGACAAAGCAGTCATTGGTCCCAGCCAGCATGGGTTTGTGAAGGGTAGGTCCTGCCTAACTAACCTGATTTCCTTTTATGATAAGATCACCCGTATGGTGGACCAAGGGAAACCAGCTGATGTGATGTTTTTGGACTTCAGCAACGCTTTTGACACGGTTTCCCATAGGATCCTACTGGACAAAATGTCCATCCACCATACAGCTAAATAAAAACATCATACGATGGGTGAGCAATTGGCTAAAGGGCAGGGCCCAAAGGGTTATGGTGAATGGGGCTGCGTCAGGCTGGCGGGCAGTCACCAGTGGGGTCCCTCAAGGCTCCATTTTAGGGCTGGTACTTTTCAATATTTTTATAAACGGTCTGGATGTAGGAATAGAAGGTATTTTGAGCAAGTTTGCTGATGACACCAAACTTGGAGGAGTTGTGGACTCGAATGAGGGTGGAAAGGCCTTGCAGAGGGATCTGGATAGGTTGGAGAGCTGGGCGATCGCCAACCGCATGAAGTTCAATAAGAGCAAGTGCCGGGTCCTGCACCTGGGACGGGGAAACCCTGGCTGCACGTACAGACTGGGCGATGAGACGCTGGAGAGCAGCCTAGAAGAGAGGGATCTGGGGGTCGTGGTAGACAGCAAGTTCAATATGAGTCAGCAGTGTGCCCTGGCAGTCAGGAGGGCCAACCGTGTCCTGGGGTGCATCAAGCACGGCATCGCTAGTAGGTCAAGGGAGGTGATTGTCCCGCTCTACTCTGCGCTGGTGCGGCCTCACCTCGAGTACTGTGTGCAGTTCTGGGCACCACAGTATAAAAAGGACATGAAACTGTTGGAGTGTCCAGAGGAGGGCTACGAAGATGGTGAAAGGCCTGGAGGGGAAGACGTACGAGGAACGGCTGAGGGCACTGGGCCTGTTCAGCCTGGAGAAGAGGAGGCTGAGGGGAGACCTCATCGCAGTCTACAACTTCCTCGTAAGGGGGTGTCGAGAGGCAGGAGACCTTTTCTCCATTAACACCAGTGACAGGACCCGCAGGAACGGGGTTAAGCTGAGGCAGGGGAAGTTTAGGCTTGACATCAGGAGGGGGTTCTTCACAGAGAGGGTGGTTGCACACTGGAACAGGCTCCCCAGGGAAGTGGTCACTGCACCGAGCCTGTCTGAATTTAAGAAGAGATTGGACTGTGCACTTAGTCACATGGTCTGAACTTTTGGGTAGACCTGTGCGGTGTCAAGAGTTGGACTTGATGATCCTTAAGGGTCCCTTCCAACTCAGGATATTCTATGATTCTATGATTCTATATTACAGCAGAGTCTTGCTGTGCAGCAGGTAGCATTGCTAAGGCAGCTTCTATTGCTAGAGGTGTATTCAGGTATAAATCTGAAACCCCAGCTCCAAATCACATCAGTCACTCTAATAGGGTGGATTTGGTGAGACTCACACAGGGACTTACCTCAGAGAATGACACAGAGAGCAGTGGCATGCTCATACGTAGAATTCTGACCATGATACATACTACACATATCATAACTACACAATTATATCTTATACCTTTGGTTTTACATTTCTGTTGGAAGTCATTCCCCATACCTATTATTATAGTATACATATTTCCCACTGCTTCCATAAATGCTCAGCTCCTCTTTTACCCATGCTAACACCTTCATGTTTCTGTAGACCAAGGATCATCAAAACATAATGGCACACTTTATAAACAAACACTTGAAACATCAGATATGTGTATACTGCATTTCCTCTTTTTCCCCTCACTCAGTCACCCAAAAGTTACTTGGAAAACATCACCAAGTAAAGCTTTAGTGTGGAAAAAGTAATTTTTTTTCTATGTCTAGTATAAGTTTTTTGAGTATGTCATATCACAGACTCCTAAACTTCAAGTCAAAAATTAATCTGAATTATGCTTCAGATAAAAATTTGGACTTTTTAAAGTAATCAACAGATTTTTGGGAGATTTAGTGCTAATAGCATAGTCATTTATTATTACCTTTATGGAAAAAATAGCTATCATTCAGTGATGAATGTAAATGCAGTGATATTGATATCTGATATGATATATTCTTTGACATGCATCCTATACTAAATGAATTTTAAGAAGACAAATATACTAAACTAAATTATGCTTTCCCTTTCCTTCACAGAGAATTAGCACTAGAGGGGATGAACACAATTTACCTATTAAGTAAATCGACCAAGGTTTGTGGGTGAAAAAATATCAGTCATAGTGCAAAAAAAAGCTGTTTTGTTGGCACACAAGTTTATTTTGAGAATTTAGCAATGGGAGCAGTGTTGCCAACAGCAAGCATTAAGGAAACACAGACCAAGCCCCAGGGGATGTGTGTTTCTGAGTCAATCTCACATCAGTCTTGAAATGTGGTTATCACTCAGTGTCTGAATATTTTAGTATGTGCTGCATGCTAGTCCCACATAGCCAGAGGACCAAACTAGCAAACTCCATCAAGATTACCACAGGGGCTGATTCAGGGTCCTTTCTCTTATGAATGGCCTGTCTGTTTCTTATTCTCATTATGCTTTTTTTTTTTTTTTTTTTTTTCTTACATTTTGGAAAAACAGAGCATCATCATCACTGTCTCATTACCTAAACAAAGCAGAGAGAAATAGGCTTGTGCCAGCCCATTCTGTGGAGGCCATTTACAGCCTTAACACCTTTCCATACCGGCATTTGGATCTTATCACCAATTACAAGAGCCTGCAACCAGTCTTCTAGGAGGAGAGATGGGTGTTTGCTCTAGGAAAAATGGAAAGAGAGCACTTGAGAAAAGCAAAGGATAGAAAATAATGGTTAGTAAGGGAAAGATGGTTTAGTTTTGAGTTGCTACTCCCCTCTCCTTCTAGCACAAGAGAACATTTTCTGCTATTTAACTGTAGGAAACTGAAAAATTATACAAGAGTTCTTTTCCTATGTGGAGTGATTGGAACTCACTGCCTAAGGAGTTATTAAGGATTAGAGCATAACAAGATTAAAAAAATTCCAATATATTAAGTATGATCTGTTGTGGCAAATCTCGTGTGCTATACATCATATAATGTTTCTCTCTTCTCAGTCTTTAACTTGGGTTGCCCCATAAGGACCAGGAATAAGACTTTCAAGTGAGCATCTGGTACCCAATTTTGTTGTATCTCCTGAGACCTTTATGAACTTCTGGAGACAGAATTATTTCTTTGTATTAGGCTCAAGTTAACTTTTACTTGCCCCAAAAACATACTGCAGGATTTGTAAAAACCTGTAGGTCTTCTGTGGGTCTTCATATACTGTGTTGTCTGCCATTTACACAACTTTTTTTTTTTTTTTTTAGATATAATTTTCCATTTTTAACTCACCAAATAAACTTTTTCTTGCTACATTCCTAGAGAGGCTTAAAATAAGGATGTTGGATAGAGAATAAATATAGTGGAAAATTCCCTGGCACAAGTTTTTAAAGCTTGGGGAAAAAAGAGAATCATAAAGGCAAATTGTAATTGAAAGGCAGCTTCTCCACTGAGTATTTGGAAACTAGAAATTTGAAAGATTGGTGAATGCAGTCCTTTTGTCCAACATTTTCAGCAAAGAGATAATCTCTTTAGAGCAGAGAAATAAGAATTCTCTTTTCCAGTGGATTTGTGTCCCCTGTCACTATACACCTTGCACTCCCCTTGATCCCCATCCCATATTCCCTGAGATCCAGGCTGATGTCCAAGTGCTTTCAAGTCTCAGTCCTATTCTGCTGCTTTCAACTGCCAAATAGTGTCCTTAGCTACTTTTCATCTCGTGCTCCCTAAGCTACCAGCTCAGAAGGATACAGATGGTGTCAGCATTGGTTTCCAGCTCTACATGTACTGGATGATCAATGTCCTGACCTTACCCAGCACCTTTTGCTGTATATAATACCCATGTACTTTTCTTCTCTGCATAACTACTAATTTTTTCAAGATCTGTTTGAGCTCCTTTTCTGGTATCTGTTCATGTCTTGATCAATCACAGATTTTGGGGAACTGGCAGACCAATATAATCATATCAGCTATGCTTATATAGGAAAGTAGGCTGGAGTATGGAAGTAAGAATTAAAGGATCAGAAATTATCAGGACTGAATTAGAAAGAATTCTGGGCGATCCTGAGTCTCAGTGACCTCATGCCATTTATTACATAATTATTTCCTTAACTTCATGCAATTTTATTCTCAGACATCTGATTAGCCTAATCATCATTATCTGCAACTTTTCCGATTTTAACAGGTCTTTTCTGAATGCAAATAAACTGAATTGAATACCATATTCGGTGTGATTTGGTATAACGGCTTGAATATTACACTCCATCCACTGGAATTGCCCTCTCTTCTTTCATTACTGCTTAAAAGCACATTCACCACAGGCTGTGAACTAGATTGCAGGAAAAGATTAAAAGGCATGTGTTCTTTATAATGCAGTGATCCCTTCTCTTGACAAGAGAGCCATCACAGGTACAGCCCTGGGGACATTAAGGACAGGATTATTCTGTGTACCTAGAACAAAACAGCCTCTGCTTCGGGTAGGCAAAGACAGTGACAATGGTAATCTCACACAATGCATCAAAGCCACCAAAATCACAAATCTAAATGCATCAAAAGAGCATCTGGTAGCCTATGATGTACCTGCCATATGCAAGATGAGGAAAAGCTATGCACCTCATTTTTAGGTAAGGGAGAGTTGCACAGAGACATAAAACCACTGACTCAGCCTCAGTCATCAAGTCCATCTGTGTAGGAGGAAGCTGTACCATTCCAGGTAGTTGTATAATCACATTGGACTCCCTTTCCATTTCAGTGTTTACATAAATCCAAAATACAGACTACACTTGCAAAAATCTTGACCACCAATGAAAAGCATACTACTTATGTAATGTTCTCCTCTGTGTCAAAAATTATATTTTCAATTAGTTATTTCTTCAGCAAAAATCTACAGGTTAAGAACAGGTGCTGTGGGAAAACAAAATGTAAAGAGATCTGATTATCAATACATCTTAATTAATATTTCCATGGAAGTGCTTTTGAAAAAAAAAAAAAAAAGTTACTCTGTGTACCATTCAATTTCAAGCCAAATTTTTTTTTATTTTTTATTTTTTTTCCTTTTCCAAGATTGTCTGATCCTGTTTTAAGTTTCTTCAGAGCAGAAAACCAGTGATGTACTAATACCCATTGTGTTCAGACAGGTGGATTTATTTTGTGAAAGAGGGAAAAAAAAGGTAAGGTATCACATCAAGATAGATGATAAATCATAGCCACTAGATCATACCCACATTAAAATAAATGATCAGATACTAGCATTTTAAATATATTTGGCTTACCCTGCTTACTGCTACACAGGCCTGAGCCTGAATTTCCTTGAGAATTGCTGATGACTTGTCTGGAAAGTTTTACCTCAGTACTGTTTATCACAGTGCTCAAGACTGAAGAAATAATCAGAAAGGATTTTCGAGGCTGTAACCACTGAATCACGGCAACCTGAGGTTGCAAGTGTGGGTTTTGCTGTTTGGAAACACTGCCTCTGGAGCAGTCATTGCTTTTCTTGGGACACAGTGATGGGTGAGACAAAGAGTAGGTCTACCACAAAACAGCTTCTAACAGTACAGAAGAAGCCCACATTTTCTGCATCTAGTGATCACAGCTTAAACTTTTGCCAGCCACCTTCTCCTCCTAGACACACCATCTTCCCTCAGCCCTTGTTCTACACTCAGTGTAGACCTAACCTGGAGTAGGAAGAAGCTAGTTTTCTGAAACATTTTTTCTTTCCCCATGATTGTTTTTAATAGGGCTTGAAACATTGGTGATTCCCAGAAGTGTGAACAAGTAGTCCTCTTTAAACTTCTATGCCTGAACATGCACCTCTAAAGATGCTGGGATAAGCAAAGTCTTGTAAAGCATGTCAAGTCACCTTGATGAGAACATGCTGGAGTCCTCATGTGTAATGTCGAGCTCCCAGACTGCTCCCAGGCACTCCACTGGCTCACAGTCATGCTGGTTCATGCAGAGCAGATCCAAAAATACAAAGGCTCAACAATGAGGTTTGCCCAGACACACCTAAGGGTGAGTCAGGCAGAAGCTGCTAGCAATAAGGAATATATGGACTTGATCAGCAGTCAGTCTCAAGGGCTTCTGTGTCAGCTGGACATGCCTGTGCCAGCTCAGGGATTGCAATGCTTGTGGTGAACATGGGATGGGAATAGATGATCAATACAGTCTCTTCTAACCCCGAGTACAACAGTGATTCTTCTCTGGGTGCAAGTTTGAAGGTAATGGTTCTCTGGAGACTCTTTTTTTTTTGTTCCCAGGAGATGAAGCCATCTATTACCTCCCTCCCTCAGCACAGGATTAACTGCAGTCTTTTATTCTCTGTTCGTACTGCCCCAAACAGCTTCTAGGTGAAGTTAGCACTTGTAAAACTAAAAACCCTCCGTAAGAATCAATGTAAGTTTTAAAATGTAAATGTGGGGTCTGCACATAGCAACAGCAGAGAGAGAAGCAGACTGAAAGAAGAAACAAAGGAAGGCAAGCAGGTTCAAACTGGACACCAGGGACCTTGACTACACTCATCATAATACTCAAGGATAGGTATAATGCTCCTCACTGTACTTGTATGAGACAGTGAAACACTCTCTCACACACACTCTCACACTTACTTTCCCTTTTCCAAATATTATCAGAGACATCTATCCTTAGTCAGTGATGGTTGCTTTAAATTTTAAATTAAAATCTGATAATCTTCCAGACTGGGGGAAGACTTTATCAGGGGAGTTCCCAGGGATATAAGCCCTGTATGATGCGTCTGTTAATTGCTAAATTAACAAAGGGCTGACCAAAGATATGATTCTTTGTTTATAGTAGAAATCCTATTTTATCAACAAGTAGTTTTAAGGAACCCAATAATAAAATATCAATGCTTGTACAGTCATGTTCTTTTATTTCATTTTCAGTCAAATTAGACTCTAAATTTATGAATGCTGTGATCTATGTGTGTATGTGTCACTGGGAATTTGGACCTTAGCCCATGCACTTGCTACCCTCATCCTCAGAGATTCTGAATCTGTAGGTAACGTTTGAATTAATTTCCCCAAATTGGTTTCCTTTTTTGCACTTTCTTTGAGGGTACAGGTGGCTCTTAGTCACACGCAAAAGCCCTGCACATAACACATCAGTTAGTTTAGCTGCACTGGGGTGCTTGCACTCAGAAGAGAAGGAGGAAAAAGCCCACTGCCGTCATGGCTAGAAAAGAATATGTAGAGCTTTTCTTATTTTAAGGTCACAGTGGAAAGGAAAGAAATAGCACTCCCATAAGTAGCACCGCTGAAGCAGTCAGCAGAGTTAGCATAGGCAAGATGTGGGCTAGTCAGTGGAGAGTCATGGTAAGCATGAAATAGAGTTTAGTATTCTGATGAACTTTTCTGGATGGTTTTAAAAGATAGGGCAGAAAAAATCCTGTCTTCACATTTTTGATAACTTACAATGACTCCTAAATTATGGGACAATTTTAGTCAGAGTGGCTGGCTTAGGGATAGATTTTGTACTTCATGAATTTTACTTACATTCAGCTGATGAACTTCCCATTTTGTAGCATGAATGAAGACAAAACTGCCTTAATGCCAAAGGTACTTTTGACTCCCTCCTGCAATTTCTGCCCCATGTCTAGATGGTATGGCTGTGTTTTTTTTTTTGTTTTGTTTTGTTTTATTTTGTTTTGTTTTGTTTTTCCCTTAGTTAGCAGGGTCCAAATCATACCAGTGCAGCCTATTGAATCACCCCAGCCCAGGAGCCATGCAAAGACACATGCATTACCTTCTGTAATCCTCCGCATAATGCTCCTTAGCATTTCATCCCCAGAGTCCAGGTAAACTTGCCCAAACACAGATTCAAAGAGTGTAAGTAGTATCTGCTTCACTGTGCACATCGGTGGTTATCCTCATCATTACATTTCTAAAGAGTGAAAATTTGATGTTCCAGTCCCTCTTTGAACTTCCTGGCAAACACATTTTGCAGACCCCAAAGGATAGATACAGAATTCAAATTTACAGAGAGTTATTTGAGAAATTTATTGGGTTACAGGTTTTCCTGCTTCAGCATATCAGGGAAGACAGACAATGTCTGTTCACTAATTCAGAACTACTTTTGGGTATTCGTTCTAAAGCATAATGTTAGATATACCTCACAGAAACAGGGAAGTGACTAATCAAACTGGAAATGGTATAAATATGAGAGAGAGAGGATATTATCAGCATTTGATCTTGGATAATCTATGCTCATGCAACCTCAGAATATTATTAATCAGCCAAACTATGCAAAAGGAAGACCTTCATCTCTGTCAGACAGCTGTCCCTGGATAGCCTCTAAGTGCCTTGTAGTTAGCAGGCAATCACTCATAGACTAGCCCTGATCATTATCTGAAATACTTGATAAATTATAGAATGATTAAAACTGTGAAAAATCTCATCAGTCATTGCATAGACTCCCCCATGTCTAATTCCTAAACCTACTTCTGAATTTTAAGCCTGTATGTTACATTTCCCTTGCTCTGGTTAGTACTTACCCTGCTGGATTTTCTCATGGCTTTGCTTTCTTCATTTTTCATAGACTAGTAATGATGTCCTTTGCAGGAAGCCATCATGCTTGCTGTTGTTGCATAAGCTACCTGGATTTTTTATTTTCATTTATTTATTTATTTATTTATTTATTTATTTATTTTGCTGGCCAGTAATTCAGCCTGTTTTAAATAGGTAATGCTACACTCCCAATCATAAAAGCTTTTTAATCTGGCAAAGAAGAACAAATACACAGCACCAAGCAGCTAAATTTAACTGGAATTAAGGACCAGTTTACAAAAGCTTCCTCTCACATACTTACTGTGCCTCCAGAGGAAGAACAGTACTTTTCTATCACCTTTGTCTACTATTGGACTTTCTGATTAATTTTGTACTTTTACAATGATTCGTTCCATTTGTGTAAAGAGGGAATTTTTCCTAAACAAGGCATTCTTCACGGGGTGAACGCCTTTGCATTTATTCTGTTCCAGTCTAAATGGGAACTGTTCCACAAGTTGCTGCTATTTCAGGTCTTCTCCAGGGCCTTCATTGTATCGTCTAATAAATCTGGGATAAGGTGTCCAATACTAGAGTGAAAATGCTTGGTCCCATGGTGTGAAATGCATAGTTTGAGTTTAGGTATATTAGAAAAAAAAAATGTACTTTTTGTGCAAGAGAAAAGGTAACTGTCTCAGCAGGCTTTATGAAAGATCATGCATTCTCAGTCTACAATAACCTACAATTAAAACTAGCTTTAATACTGCATGCTAATTTTACAAAAATGAGATTATTCACTTGGTTTGATCTGTTTAAAAAGAAAAAAAAAAAAGCAATAAAAAGAACTTCTACCGCCAGCTATAGAACTAGCACTTGTAGCACTGCCAACATCTTTAATACCAACTGACTAGTTTTCATCTTTAGTCCAGGCTGTTCACATATATTATATATATTTGTACCAAAAAAAGCAAATCAACACAGATAAGGGCATATCTAGTAGCACGTTGATTGTATTTTTTCAGTACTGAACTAAACAATCATCTTCAAGGCATTATAGCCATTGCTTCTGCTCAGGATTTTAACTCCATGGGAACTACCACTGTCAAGCAGTAATCTGGGCCAAATCCTCCACTGTGCAGGCCAGCAGAGTCCTCATTGTCAATGTCTCTACCAAAATGAGCTAAGTACCTTCTAGTATGGAGGAAAAATTAAACGAATAATAATGCCACTGAGGAGAAAGGGGGTGATGGTGAGGAGAAATTAGGCATACTAGAAATGTAGTTTGTCCTTCTGATACTGAAATGTTTGTTCACACAAAGAAAGACCTGTGATAAAGAAAGATGATGCAAAGGACACAACATTTGGGTTTCTCCAGGTGCTCAGACCAGTTGGGTCATCTGCTCTGCTAAGAAGCAAGTGAAATAAAACAGCAAATGTTGATATACGTAATGAAACAATTTTTAAGAAGGTAATCCCTTAATAGATGTGGTGTGGTGTGTTTAATATTACTAATATTTACACTCTTACATAATCATATTGTGGATGATTTAACTATGTTATGAATAGTGGTTATTCTAATAGATAAAGCTGTGGACACCAGTGATTAGTAGAATAAATAGTCCAACATAATGTGCAAGACAAAATAAATAGTCCAACATAATGTGCAACACTGATCTTCACCAGTGCAGTTTCTGTAGGCGCATCTGACGTCATTTAGATTGGCAATTTTCTATTATTACATCCATTGTAGATTAAATGTTCAGCATTAAATTATTCTGAAGATGCAAGCAGTATGTGTTCTAGCACTGGGATTGACTATCGTAAGTAAAATCATACGTCTTTGATGACATTAGACTAAGGTCTAAACCAAGTTTAGAATAATTGTGGGTGAAAGATAAGACACAAAAGAACTGTTTTAAAAATACTATGTTTACCACAAAAACTATGAGAAAATTTGTAATAGGAAAAAAAATTACCACAATTAACAAGAGACATTTTATACTCTAATTATTTCAGAGCTTGAGAAGACTCATAATCACTTGTAACTTTTAGCACAGAAATATTTGGAAAAGGCATTTTCCAGGGTGAAGTATCATTACTTGGGAAAACAAAAACAAAAATTAAAAAAAAACCACCTAGGATATGAAGATGAAAAAAAATAGAAATTCAAATTAATATAGAACCTCTTCAGAGTAAAAGGTTGTTGCAAAATAGTGTTTCATAATTCACTGTTTTCAAGTGTCATTGCATATGTCTTCATATAGTCTAGACAGCACCAAACTACAGCTGCACAGGTAGTCCACTAAATTCATAGAGGCTATTCACACATAGAAGTAATTTGTCAGACTGAACTCCCTAAATCTGCACACTCCAAAATGAACTGTCCACACTAATCCTGGAATTGCATTTGGGCACAGTGTAGGACAAAGAGCTTCTGTCTCTCGCTCACCACCAGGCATAATTTACTCCTGTTGATTACAAAATAGGAAAGTGATCCTGTGATGAAATAGGTCCCAAACCTCCCAACTTAAAAAACAAAACAAAACAAAACAAAACAAAACAAAAATTGTTGTGTTCACAGGATGAGGTAACACCAATAAGTTATTATGGTATAGAGTCTTTTTTTGGGGATCTGAGAGATATTAATTGTACTGCCTCAAAAAATGACAGGTTCATGATTCATAACCCTTTAGGTAATTTACAAATCAATATCAGCTGCAAACAGCATTCTAAGAACAAATAAATATTATTTCAGAACAGAACTGGCAGAATTGTTTTTCATTGTTTTTACTAGACTAATATGTATATAGAAACCTAAAGGACTTGCATGTTTGAAAGATCTCTTTTTTTCCTTCATGGTCGTCTCCCCCCCCTCCCCCCCCCCCCCCGAAGTGGTATCAGTTGTTCTAATACAAGATTTTCAAGATTTTATCTTCCATGGAAAA
Source organism: Anas acuta (assembly GCF_963932015.1). Taxonomy (NCBI): domain Eukaryota; kingdom Metazoa; phylum Chordata; class Aves; order Anseriformes; family Anatidae; genus Anas; species Anas acuta. Next base: position 65,412,730 of record NC_089017.1, on the reverse strand, counting down.
CCGTTGCATAGAGAATCATACATTATTCATGTAATTAGAGTACACTGGAGCATAGCAGTGCACTCTAAAGAAACAATTCAGGCCACACCAAATTAATCTCCAGTTTTGAGTGGTGGGTTTCAGAATAGTGTCTGCCATTTTAGAAGCAGACATGCATACATTTTACCAAGAACCATGAACAGAAAGAACAGTACACAAAATGTTATGTGGTTTATAAGATATTTTGAAATTTAGCTGCATGCATATTTCCTAGTATCAAAAACTACATTGTGTGGATTATTTTTTCCCAAAAAAGATGCAAATCCATCCTGCTGCTGAAGCTGAGGACCCTATCTTAATCAATGTCAGGCAGATTGGTTTGCAGAGGACAAGAAAATCAGGCTGGGAATCCATTTCCAAGTCTCTACTACATATTACTGTGTTTTAAAGACCATTACTGTGTTTTAAAGACCAAGCCTCTTTTCTTTGTTCTGTTCAAGTGGTACATTTTCTTGACTCCTTTACTTGCAAGAGTAGTCAGTAAAGAGGTGTGTGCTAGAAAGCTGCATTAAAGATACCCTTCAGGTTGTGAGTGCAAAGGATCCCTTTGATTTTACTGTGTGCCCCTGATTCCTACTCACTTTGTGCTTTGTAAACCAGTAAGATGCCTGCTCTCTCCACGGTAAAGTAGAGTATGGGATCCTGATCAGCCCCTTTCTATACCAGGGAACAATGTGTTATATCATTATCTGAATTTTTAAACATTTGTAATGCAGCTCTGACCAGGAACAGCAGGCAAAGTTAGTCAAAGAATTCACAGTGCATTTTTTTTCGTGTTTTTCTGATGTGCTTGGAAGTCACTAGGTTTCAAAAAACATGGGTTAACTTGGGTCAGTTTACAAGGCCAATTACTGAAAAGCGTAAGCATGCATCAGGTTCCAGTGGCTGTTCAATCAATGATATATTTTAGCTGATGTTCTAGCAGTGACAAACTTCAGCTTATAAGAACTGTCTCATTCATTAGAAAAAGGGATGATTGAATAAGCTTACATTCTTGCTATGCTGTGGCTGCTTTCTGTTATATCACTTGGACTCTGAATTTTAGTGGAAGTACAAGGTAGAAACTTGGCCATCTTATGACATCCCCATCAAAAGCTTCTCTCGGTTTTTCTTTTAGTTAAAATTGCATTAGTGCTTTTCTATCCTGCAAGAAGGAAGTGGTATGTATAAGAAGGAAGGAAGGAAGAGCTTTACAGAACTTCACTGTAAAATTTTAAAATAAACTGAAAGCTTTAGAAAAACACTGCAAACGTGCCAACTATTTCCATGTATATTGATTTGACCAATCCATTTTTCACATAATCAAAGTATGCATTCAAAGTTTTGGAGTTGGCATAGGTTTCCACTGCAGACTTAGGAAGGACTTAAGAATTTTTGAAGTATGCCCCCTTAATGTATTTCCATAACTGGGTAAACTGGATGGGTAAATAATTTCTAAGGAAACAAGGGAAAGGATTAGTTCTTGATCAGGGCTTATATATTTCTATAAGTAGCTAGAAGATACTGTTGTATTATTGCTAATAGGATCTCTTCCAAATTACGTGCATTGATTATGAATTTCTGTAAAAATGCACTTTTTTTTTTTTTCAAGAATTTGTATAAGATATCTGCCAAAAACAAATTTTCTACTTTACAGATGGAAAAATATATTTAATATTTGACAGTTGTATCCCCTCATGCCCATATGTTTATGCTTTAAGCTAGTTAGTGGCATACAGTTTATTTATGGATATTGATATTGAATTGACTGTAAATTTTCTGTTGCAGGACTTGCACTTATTTGGAGACTTCTCCATTACTGCTTTTATTATTGATCCATTTCTGTAGAGGCAAAAAAAAAAAAAAAAAAAAAAAAAAAAAAAAAGAGGACAAATAGTATGAGGCCCTACACAGGGATATAACAGCAACCTCAAAACTTACCACTATGCAAAGCAGCATCTTGAATATCATTTCTACAGCAAATTTGGAAACCCCTTCACTTTATGACATTGACTACCTTGCCTCTTTCTTCTGTAAACCTATCTCATCTTTAAGTGTTCCTACTTAAAATAAATGGATGTGCTTAAATTAAACACAAACAAACACGGAAATGTGACCTCTGATGTCTTCTAGAGGCATCTTTTCAAAGCACTTTAAACTTCTCTTTTTTTCTCAGACAGGTGTCAAGATTCGCTATCCTGTCTGAATTTTGCCTTCTGTTTTAACTTACACTGGTGCACTGAACTGCAGTAGGAGCCTGAATAAATTTGTGTGGCTTCCTCCCACACACACATTTGACTAACTTGCAGATATATACCAAGCCATACATTCTGTTCACCGTTGATTTTTACCTCCAGTAGCAGCATACAATTTTGATTACTTGGGGATAAAATTTACTGAGATACTTAAACACTGCTTTTTATGCATTGTTTAACTTACAATAGATAGCATAATTCAAAAGATGTAATTCTGCAGAGCATTAAATACTACTTACCAAGATACTTTCTGAAAAGTCTGATTAGTATTTGTATTATTTAGTGCATTTTGCAAATACCTTTTCAAAACTGAATACTTTCAGAAGTTGCTGAACTATCATTTTACATCTGTCTGTAGTAAATTATACTTGGTGGATTTATCACTCATACAACTGTAAGTTGGGAGTAGCCCTCCAGGAGTGACTATTACAGTAGGTCTACTTGCCTTACTCATTTTTGCTCTCAGCATACAGCCAGGCTTTTATTCTGGGGAAGATATGCTGTTTGGACCTGTAAAAAACCTGCAGCAAGCAGAAGCAGTGCTGGTAAGGAGGGAAGGAGACTTGCAAAAGAAAACTGGGTTGCTTCCTTTGAGTGGTGTTTATAGAGCTGTATTTTGAGACAGAGACTCTTGAATGTTGGCACTGCTTTGCCATCTGCATCATTTAAAGACTACTGCATAGCAGCCGGCACTCCCAGTATGCCCTGAATCCCTGATTTAGTTTCCTCAATTGCATTCATGTCAGAAAGGGAAACGGTGCTTTAAAAATGAGGATTATGAACGTAAATGTGATGCTCTTCTTACACTAGCATCAGTTCAGACTTCTCTGTAAATCAGAATTCACCAGAGGAAATGCATGTCATGGGGAGCTTTTATGAAATCTTTATTTTTAGTCTTTTGAATAAACATACCTGAGTTGCAGATACCTAAGAGAAGTGTCCCTACAGAGAAAAATATCTATTTTATTATCAATTTTATCTTCTCTGTGACACACTGTCATGTAACTGAAAAGTGTTTTGTTTCCAGGCTGAAGGAAGAAATGGATTATCTAGAGAAGAACAACGAGTATGGTTTCTGGGAATACAGTGACATAGTATTAAAATGGCATGTTCAGTTAGGACTATGATTAAAATAGTTTGGGCATGCAGATGTTTCTGGATATATAAGCAGCAGCCTTGGGCTTGCACACATCACAGTAAAGAAAAACATTTTTTTTTCCTTAGAAGTGGATGCATTACATTGTGTGTACTGTTAATCACTGTACTGATAACACTCTGAAATCTAGTGAAATCTTATTATGTTTTAATTAGAATGAATAGAAATTGAGACAGCTACTTGCCATATTTTTTCTTCCTTTGTGAGTAAAAGCCTGCAGAAATCTTCTGGCCTGTGTGTCGTGGTTTAACCCGGCCAGCAGCTAAACACCACGCAGCCGTTCGCTCACCCTCCCCCCTCCCTCTCTGGGACGGGGGAGAGAAATGGAAAGTGAAGCCTGTGAGTTGAGATAAAGACAGTTTAATAAGACAGGAAAATAATAATAACAAAAATAATAATAACAATAATAATAATAATGATACAATGGTGATAATAGGAAAGTAATAATAATATGTACAAACAAGTGATGCACAATGCAATTGCTCACCACTCGCTGACCGATGCCCAGCCTAACCCCGAGCAGTCCGGCCCCCTCCCCCCGGCTAGCCACCCCTCTATATTGTATATTTTAGCATGACGTCAGATGGTATGGAATACCCCTTTGGCTAGTTTGGGTCACCTGTCCTGGGTCTGTCCCCTCCCAGCTCTTACTGCACCCCCAGCCTGCCCGTTGGCAGGACAGAGCAAAAGGCTGAGATGTCCTTGGCTTAGTAGAAGCACTGCTCTGCAACAATTAAAGCATCGGGGTGTTATCAGCACTCTTCTCATCCTAAGCCAAAACACAGCATTCCACCAGCTACTACGAAGAAAATTAATTCTAACTGAAACCAGGACACCTGTGCTACTCAGAAGGTCAGAGATATTGGTCGAAGAAGCCTCCCTTGGCCTCCAAATTCATGCATCAGCCCATCAGATACCACATCCAGAAATCATGGTTCTAACTTACAATGCATCATAGAAATAACAGAATGGTTTGGATTAGAAGGGACCTTAAAGCTCATCTAGTTCCAACACCCCTGCCATGGGCAAGGACACCTCTCACTAGACCAGGTTGCTCAAAGCCCTGTTTAAGCTGGTCTTGAACATCACTGAACACTTCCAGGGATGGGGCATCCACAGCTTCTCTAGGCAACCAGTTCCAGTGCCTCAACACCCTCTGCATAAAGAATTTCTTTCTTATATCTAATCTAAATATATTCTTTTTAAGTTTAAAACTATTCCCCCTTGTCCTTTCACTACACTCCCTGACAGAGTCCCTTCCCAGCTTTCCTGTAGGCCCCCATTTAGGTACCGGAAGGCTGCAATAAGGTTTCCATGGCGCCTGCTCTCCTTCAGGCTGAACAACCCCAACCCCCTCAGCCTGTCTTCACAGGAGAGGTGCTCCAGCCCTCTGGTAATCCTTGTGACCTTCCCCTGGACCTGCTCTAACAGGTCCATGTCCTTCTTGTGCTGGGGGCCCCAGAGCTGACCCCAGAACTCCAGGTGGGGTCTCATGAGAGCAGAGCAGAGGGGGAGAATCATCTCATCTCCCTCAGCCTGCTGGATGTGCTGTTTTTTGAAGCTCAGGATATGGTTAGCGTTCTGGGCTGCAAGCACACATTGCCAGCTCATGTTGAGCTTCTCATCAACCAAAAACCCCAGGTCCTTCCCCTCAGAAATGGTCCCAGTCCATTCTCTGCTCATACTGTATTTGTGCTTGGGATTGCCTGGGCCCAGATGCAGGACCTTGCACTTGGCCATGTTGAAACTCTATGAGGTTTGAATAGGTCCACCTCTCAGGCTTGTCCAGGTCCCTCTGGATGGCATCCCTTCCCTCCAGTGTGTTGACCACAACACACAGATAGGTGTCTATTGGCAAACTTGCTGAGGATGCACTTGATCCTATTGTCCATGCTTCTGACGAAGATGTTACACAGCACTGGTTCCAGTACTGACCCCTGAGAAACACCACTCATTACTGATCTCCACTTGGACATTGAGCCATTAACTGCAACACTGAGTGCAACCATCCAGCCAACTCCATACCCACTAAGTGGTCCAGCTGTCAAATACACCTCTCTCCAATTTAAACACAGTAATATATCATGAAGACAGTGTCAATGATCTAACATGATGTTAGAGATGTTGTTATCTTCAAAGTGTAACATACAGCCTGGTGAAAACATGAACAGCTTGGGGAACAACTCCTTCATTTTCATGCATTAGAAGAAAGTAGAAGTTCCTTTCAGAAAGAAAAAGGCATAAAGCCTGAAAGCTTGGGGTGCTCTGTTGTACAGAATAACTGCTTGAAACAGTCCCAGGAATTTATAGTGTGGCTTTGCTCAATCATCATTAAGGAACGACTGTCGTGGTTCCGCTCGAGTAGGCAGCCGAGCTCCACCACAGCCGCTCTCTCACTCCCCCTCCTCAAAGAGGAATGGGGAGAAAATATGTGACAAGGGCTCAAAGGTTGAGATAAGGATGAGAAAATCATGCAATAATTATTGTAACGGGCAAAACAGACTCAGCATAAGGAGATAGTAAGATTTATTGCTCATTACTAACAAGCTAGAGAAGTGAGAAACAAAGGAAAGAAACCAAAAGCACCTTCCTCCCCATCCACCCTCTTCCACCTCCTCCCCCCGAGCAGCGCAGGGGAACGGGGGAATGGGGGTTATGGTCAGTCTACAGCACTTCTTCTCTGTCACTCTCGTTCCCTGTGCTGTGGGGTCCCACCCACGGGATGCAGTCCTTGATGAACTGATCCGGTGTGGGCTTTCCACAGGCAGCAGCTCTTCCAGAACTGCTCCAGATATGGGTCCATACCACCAGGTCCATCGCTCAGGAGCAAACTGCTCCAACCTGGCTCCCCCATGGGCAGCAGCTCCTGCCAGGTCACCTGCTCCTGCATGGTCTCCTCTCCACGGGCTACAGGTCTGGCCCGGAATCTGCTCCAGCAGGGGTCTTCCACAGGCGGCAGCCTCTGTCGGTGCAGGGCCACCTGCTCCACCGTGGTCTCCTCCACGGGCTGCAGCGTGGAACCCTGCTCCACCGTGGTACTCCATGGGCTGCAGGGGGACATCCTGCTTCACCATGGTCCTCACCACAGGCCGCAGGGGACTTCTGCTCCGGCACCTGGAGCACCTCTCCCCCTCCTTCTACACTGACCTTGGCCCCTGCAAGGCCGTTCCTCACTCCTCTCTCTCCCAGCTGCTGTGTGGCGCAGCGTTTTTTTTTTCCCTGTCTTAAATATGCTCTCACAGAGGCGCAAAACAACATCGCTTATTGGCTCAGCTCTGGAAAACAATGGGGCCCTTCCCAAACATGGGGCGGCTTCTAGATCTTTCTCACAGAAACCACCCCTATGGCCCCCTGCTAACAAAACCTTGCCACATAAACCCACTACAACGACGAAGGGGAAAAAGGCAAGGCAAGGGAAAGGCAAGGTAAGGCAAGGCAAAGGGATCTAAGAAAGATTAAATCACGGTATTTTAGTTCTAATAACCGGAAGTTCCTCAGATTAGGCAGAACAAAAGTAGAATCTCTATGAGATAACAAATTAAGAAATCTTTCTCAAGGTGCCTAATAATAGTAATAAATATACAGACATATGTCTCAAAATTAATAGTTGAGGGCCAAGTCTGCATGATAACCGAACTCTTTGGTCACTGATGAATTTAACCTTTTTCTTTAATTTAGTATTAGGGTCTTCAGGGACATTCACATGCTATGTCTTCACTGCTGTGTTTCCTAAACACATTGAGGTTAAGTTTACCACTTTAGCGAGTGAAGTGATCTCTCTAGCCACCACAAACAGTGGCAGTCCCAGAGCCCCCATAAATGAAGGTTAGTGAAAGCATCATGAATCTTTATCTGCATGGAATCAAAAGACCTTGGCCACAAAGAAATGCAAGTTCACAGATTCATATTTACACAGAAGCTATATGAGTATTTGACAAGTATGGTTTAAAGTGTCTTATGTTGTTGTGAAGCACAAAGATTTAAGAGCTTACTCATAAAGTTCAAGAAGCAGATTTCTCAAGCACAGTCATTTTTTATTTCCCACTTGTATTAGCTAGAAGCTCGTTTACCTGCTGGCTTTGCTAGGAGCCTACCCAGACTTTCTCACCAGAATAGGAATTTCCACAGTCAATAGATGCACCTCCATGAGAGAAACAATAATGGATCATTTGTGATTTATAACGTCTACCACACAGGACCTTCCTGGATGGGTCTGCAAGTAAGTAAAAAGAATTTATTCAGCCTTGGGAGTACGCTGATCAAATCCCTGCCCTTTGGCTCTCACCTTGCTGCTGGGGGATAAGGTGCAGTTTGCTTTATAATCCCATATGTGAGAAACTGTGAAATTACCTGTGTTTCCTACAACACTAGGTTTATAGGAAGAACATTAACCATACCGGAAAGAAAGCTGAAAACTACGCTGGAATGAACTTCTCCATGGAGGATTGCACTAGTCATACCCCGTAGAATTACAGAATCGTTGAATCATTCAGGTTGGAAAAGACCTCAAACATCACTTAGTCCAACATTCAGTCTAGTACTGAAGTGCACCACTAAACTATGCTATTAAGTTCTAAATCTACACATTTCTTGAAGACCTCTAGGGGTGATGACTCAACCACTTCCCTGAGCAGTTTGCTCCAATGACACACAACCCTTTCAGTAAAGCAATTTCTCCTAATATCCAACCTAAACCTCCTCTGGAACAACCTGGGGCCATTTCCCCTCATCTTATCACTTGGTGCTTGGGAGAAGAGCCTGATCCCCATCCCACTATAGCCTCCTTTAATCACAGAATCACAGAATCACAGAATTTTCTAGGTTGGAAGAGACCTCAAGATCATCGAGTCCAACCTCTGACCTAAAACTAACAGTCCCCACTAAACCATATCCCTAAGCTCTACATCTAAACGTCTTTTGAAGACTTCCAGGGATGGTGACTCCACCACCTCCCTGGGCAGCCCGTTCCAATGCCTCACAACCCTTTCAGTAAAGAAATTCTTCCTAACATCTAACCTAAAACTCCCCTGGCGTAACTTTAGCCCATTCCCCCTCGTCCTGTCACCAGGCACATGGGAGAACAGGCCATAAGGTAATTGCAGAGTGCATTAAGGTCTCCCATGAGCCTCCTTTTCTTTGGGCTTAACAACCCCAGTTCCCTCAGCCTCTCTTTGTGATTTTGCCTCAGCCCATTGGCCCAGCCTATCCAGATCACTCTGCAGAGTCTTCCTACCTTCGAGTACGTCAACACTCACACCTAACTTGGTGTCATCTGCAAACTTACTGAGGGTGCACTCGATCCATCAGACCTTGCTGCTGCTTATAGAAACAAGTATGAAAACCTCTTGGGAAACCAGGCTGAGCTCCCTTGAGACAGGTTGTCACCATGGAGTTAGACAGGAGTCCAGCCAGGTGACAGCAGGTCAGCACCTACTCAAGCTACTTTAGGTCTTCCTCTGGTGGTTTACTTACTGCATGACAGATGACCTTCCACGGACTCTGCCATTTACATTCAGCTTTTTCCATCCATCTGTCCTTTTGTGACAGCTGTTCAAGTCTGCTGGGACTCTCAGTCAGTTATGCCTAAACTTCCTTTTGTATGGATAAGATTTATGGAGACCAAAAGGCTTTTAAATGGAAAAACAAACAAACAAACAAACAAACAAACAAAAGAACACCAACACAAAACCTAACTATTGTATGAAAGCAGTATTATTAGAATGTAAAATATGATTCTCATCCTGTGGAGGAAAGTCTGGCAAATCTGGCCTGACAGACTAGAACTACAAGGGGTTCACGTGCACCTCTTTTTGACCTCGCTGTGTTCCTTCAGAAGCCATGCCTTCTCTTAGGCTTTGCTCCAGCAACCCAGTGGTCTTCTGGCTTGTAGCAAACTGCCCAGCCTCTTCTAGAGCTCATAAAGAGCTCTTTCCCTCTAAGGCCCATCTACATCCTGCTGCTTTCAGCAGTTTCTCTTCATGCATTGCAACCACCCGACACACTCTGGCAGCTCTTCTCCCTGATTTATCCTGCTTCATGGCTCTTTCCCACAGGCAGGTTTGTTTACTCACCAGGGTACTGCCACACTCTCTGAAAAGCCTCCTGTAGGAGAATTAAAAACTTAACAAAAAATCCCATCGTTTCTCCAGTTCTCTCTGCTCAGATGGGAAAAGCAAGACTAACTTTCCTTGTTCTAGGAGGTTAAACCTCTTGTCCAAAAGTGTTGCTGTAGGTGGCCCATAATTGATAACAATGCACTTGCTTGGATGTCAGGGAAAGGGTAATTTGATGTAGCTTTATTTACAGCACTAGATAAATACTTTTATGCAGTCATTCAAAAATACTGTGTTCTCTTAACAAGTCTCCCTGTTAAACAGAAGTCACAGGTGGTAAACAAGAGTCCCTGCATTGTCATGCTGCTGACATTTTACCTGACTTTTACATCTGACACATTGTGTTCTTCTCTGTCTATCCAAAATGTTCACATAGCTGATAAATTGCATGGTTAACAAGTGGAATGGATGGTACTTGTTTCAGAGACCCATTATTTCTCCAGACAAGCAGGAGGGAGTCTCAACTTTAAGGCTCTACACCACTTCAGCTGTATGACACCCACAAAGCACAAGTTGTCTGGATCTAAAATATTTTTTCTTGATGAAGGATTGTAGTTCTTTGCTCATCTGAAGTACTTACAAATTTGTAGTAATAAGTTTTTATTTGCCTCTAACAAGAATTGCCTATGGTCTACACTGACGTGTTGTGATATAGTACTTAGCCATTCAAAGAAAGAAATTCAGACCGAAATTCATGTCTGCACTTTGACAAGGAACAGTGCTGCTCATGTTTAAAAGAAATAAGGATAGTTGACCAAGTTCAGTGAGAAGACTCTGAACAGCTAGGAGTTTTCCTTTCACTGAGAAATGGAGAAATCTGCCAGCTGCCACTAAGCAAAGTGAGGTGACAGCAGCTTCCACTGACTATACCAGACAACGACCGATAAAAACTCCTTCAAGCAAGCATTGCAAATCTTATGCCAGAAGCTGATAGAAAAACAATAATATTAAAATTACAGTTAGTAGTTTGGGCACACAAGAACATAACACCTGTGTAACAAGCAAAGCCCAAGAACATCTGACTTGCTTGCTAGCCCCCAGGCTGCTGTCAGTTTTCTCTGTAAACCTTTTTTTCCTTTTATTTTATTTTATTTTATTTTATTTTATTTTATTTTATTTTATTTTATTTTATTTTATTTTATTTTATTTTATTTTATTTTATTTTATTTTATTTTATTTTATTTTATTTTATTTATTTATTTCCTTCCTGAGGATCCTTTGAAAAAAGGGAGGGAGTAGTTTAAGGATGAGGAAAAGTCATGTCGTGAGCAAGGAGGGAGGCTGCTGGGCTTGGAGAAGTCAACAAATTGCACATAATGTTCAGTACAGAACTAAGAGGGTCCAGCTGGTCTGGGAATGCCATTGTTTCAATTCATCAGATGAAAGGGCCCCCATGCACTGTACCTGTATTTTAAAGCTTTCCTTTTCCTTTAGTTTGAATGCCAACAGATTGGAGAGAGACTATATGACTACTTTTATTCTAGGAAGTCAGCTTTGATCCATGACACTGTAGGTATGTGATTTTAGTACTTCTGTTAGGCATTGAATCCCTGCCAGTATGGGTTGTGGTTTAAAAATAAATAAATCATAAAGTGATTAATTTTCAGCTCTAGAAGTGGGTCAGGCAAACAGTAATTAAAGCTTCCAAAAAAGCAGCATTTCCCCACTCCTCACAGCAGGTCAATGCTGTTGCTGTTATCCGTGAGGAAGAGCAAGCTCAGATTACACAGCTGTCATCATCCTATTTCTTTCACAGCTGTGATTTTAGTATGTTTAAAAATTGCTTTGAAATGCCACCTTCTTTGCTTATTTTTGAAATGAAGAGTAGCACTAAAATAAACAGAACCATTGGTGGCTTGTTATGTTTTGTGTTGTTGCGCCTACACAACCTATTAACACCGTCCTTGTAGCTGATAACCAAATTGATCATAATATCTCTACTTGGGCTTGATTTGTCAAGGTCCATGGTTTACCTGCAATGTGTTCTGTACAAACATATAAGAAAAAGTGAATTCAGTACTTTAGTGAAATGGAAGACAGCACAGAAACTCCTTCTTTTACCTGTCAAGGGTGAGGTACATCTCAGCATGTAAGCTTGTGCTTTTTTAATCAGGTTTCAATCAGAAGCCTAAGCAACACACCTTGAAAGCACTGGTGAATAGGTACGTATTTAATTTGGTTTTGGAGTTAACCATGCTTTTAACCACCCTTTTCTATACATGCCTGTATCTCTCTTATAGTTGCTTTATTATCTCTGTTCTACAGGTCTCTACAACGATGATTGTCCCTGTTAATGGATACAACACCAGTCTCAGTTGCTGGACTGCAGACTGAGCAGAGCTGTCTGTGTATCTCCAACTCTGTCACGGCTATCTCCAGATCATTACAGTCCGTCTCAGAACCTGCTTCTAGTGCATGTGAATCCCCAGTCTAAAGGGATATGTTTCTTGCCTGCTACTCTCCTTTCAAAGTAGAGAGATGCCATTTTTGCTTGTGAAAATCTGTGAAGTTATTTCATGCTCTGTTGCTTCTTCATGGCCAGCAACTGATGCTCTTATCCCCAGAATTATTTCACCATGAAGACTTCAACTTCCCATCTTTCTTCCCCTTGCATTACCTCCTGCAACACTTGAGTGTTTAATAATGTCTATGATTAAATAATGAAAGCTTTTTTTCTTTTTTGCTTGGTTCCTCCCATCTGTGCTTACCTCAAACATAGGGAAATGTCAAAACTCTCATCCTGACAATTTTGACATATTACGAAAAAAAAAAAAAAGAGAATAAAAGAAGAAAAAACATACTGGTGGCATGGTATTCTGAGGGATTTTTAAAATAAACATTTCTGAATAAACCTTTAAAAAGACTTCTATTCCTCCTCATCCATATTCTGTGCTATTCTGAACTATTGGATTTTACAGAAAAAAGTTCTACGCTCGACTGAAATGGGCATGCTGAAATATTGGCTTTGAGCAGTCTTGGATACTGTTTCCATTGGCAAGTCTGTAAAGCTTGCAGAGATGCTTTGGTGCCTGCCTCCAAGGCTGAGCTGCCTCCAAACCTTGGAAATATGGAGCAAAGGACTCTATGGCCTGGATTAGACTAATTTCTGTATTCAATTCTCCCCTTTGGGTTACATTTCATTTGTATACATGAGAACAGGGAATGATTCTGATAAAGCCTCTTACATAGCACGCTGTAAACTACTTTACTTGTATCAGGAATAGTGTAGCCATCAGGGCCAGGGAGGTATTGATGTCCCTGATTGTCCCCCTGTACTCTCCTCTGGTACTCTGCACCTTGAGTACTGTGTTCAGCTTTGGGACCCTCTGTACAAGAAGGACATCGAGGCCCTGGAACATGTCTAGAGAAGATCTATGAAGCTGGTGAAGGGCCTGGAACACAAGTCCTGTAAGGAGCAGCTGAGGGAACTGGGGTTGTTTAGTCTGGTGAAGAGAAGGCTCAGGAGAGATCTTATTGCTCTCTCCAGCTACATGAAAGGAAAGTGGGGAGAGCTGGGGGTCGGCCTCTTCTCACAGATAACTAGTGATAGGACTAGAGGAAATAGCCTCAAGTTGTGTCACAGGAGGCTTAGGTTGGAAATGAGGAGACATTTCTTCTCAGAAAAAGCAGTCAGGCATTAGAACGGGTTGCCCAGGGAGGTGGTGGTGGCACCATCCCTGAGGGTGTTTAAGGAAAGGCTGGACGTGGTGCTTAGGGACATGACTTAGTGGGTGGGTTGTGGCAGGGGACAGTTGGACCAAATAATCTTGGAAGTCTTTTCCCACCTTAATGATTTCATGATTCTATGATTCTCTGATTTATCTGACTCCACCCAACTGGCTAGTAGGTGCTTGTACTTTCAATTTGTTTCTTCTAAGTGCCCAGAAATCTGCAGATGCTACATACACACACCTGAGACAGGGCATAACTACACAAGAGGATACACTTAGCTGACAAATTAGTGATGGGAAAGCTGAAACATTCATTCATTTTCCCAGATTACATCATTTTTTCTTCAAACTGATGCCATTATTCAGAAAAAAATCACTTTTGCTGAATTGCTGCCAATTACAGTTAAATACAGTTAATGTTTTAATCGCTGCAGCACTGCAACACTGTTTATTCTATCCAGAGCATCTTACTCAACATTTGCTCAGACTATTATGATGTCTTCGCACCCAAGAGATAGTTCTAATTTATGGAAAGCTTTTCTCTGCCCAAATAGTAATTTTTCTCTCCTCTTATCTATGTTAGTTATTATAACGTATTTTGCATTGAAAGTTTTTTTTTTTGCCATTGTTTTTTTTTCTCATTTCAACTGAACATACAATCATGCTATCACTTATAAGTATCTTGAATCAAAACTTCTAACAAACTGCAGTACAGCAATTATGCAAATAAGTGGACTGAATGTTTTTAGCATTACAAAATTAGCATACTGTATTTAAGAATAAATAAAAAGTTATAATGGATTTTAAATATTTATGATAAGTTGTTTATCACAGAAAATCAGCACAGCATCAATTTTATGTGTTATTTCCTCTACTAATTTTCTCTTGGCTTACAGCATACTGTTATGACTAAGAGATTTGAGACTCGATTCCCCAGCTGGCTTAAACTAGAGGAACCCCGCTGACTTTGATGAAGTTCTGTGGATTTACATCAGCCATGAATCTGCACCTCTTCTACTGAGAGTTACGATGTGCCAAGAGAATGCTGAAAGTGGTTTAGACTTCATGGAACAGGTTGTGCTTTTTCTTTTGCTGCAGTCCCTACTCTGACCTACATTTTGTCCGGCTGCATTTAGGGATAAACAGGTGTTCCACAGGTCTTTTCGCTCTGAAGTTATATAGACAAGTCTCTGCTCAGACTCCCTATTAGGTCCAAGCCCTTGTCAGACTGGGCTTGCTTTAACTTTCCCAAGTTGTTCTCAGGCCTCATTTCTGTCACACTAGAAGACCCACCAAGCAAACCTTACTTGCAACCACACCAAAGTCTTCAGCTACTGCATAAAGAAATCACATCTGAGGTTTTACCAAAATATTAGTTTGCAGTGATTAGCTCATGGATTGGCTCCTCCAAACACCACCCAAACAGCTGTTCAGCAGCATCACAAAGCATAAACTCAGCATTTATAAGGAGGGCATTTGCCAGTTCTGACTCCTGGAGGTCACCATATGCTTTCCATTCCCTACTCTAGCCTTAGAAAAGGCAGATGAGGTTATCAGTTGCTCTGAGGCATGGCTACCATGTGGGCAAGACATGTGAACGCCATCTGTCCTGTCCAGGATGAATGAAACCAGTATATGCCCTGCTTAACTGTAAAAGTAAATTACTACTTGGAGGAGAATAATCATGGCACTGTGTAGACACTGCATGTTTCTGGATAATTAATTCTCCACCTTAAGTGAAATGGTCAGAGAAGAAAATCAGTGATACATTCAAAACTAGACATGACATAAAACCCAGGTATTTTTCAGATTTTGATTTAACCTTTAGAGTAAATCAATTTGAATTAATATAATCAAGTAGATTTGATTTACTCTTTAGAGCTTCTAGACGATTTTCTCTGTAGATAACATGCTATATATTGTTGCATTGGGTAGTTTTGACCCATGTGCAAGACTCAGCACAGCATTTAGTTTTGCTGAATGCCATACAATTGGATGTGGCTCACCAATCTAGCCTGTACAGATCCCTGTGCAAAGCCTTCCTACCTTCAAGCAGATCAACACTCCCATCCAACGTGATGTTGTCTACCAACTTACTGTGTACTGACTCCCCTCATCAAGATCATTGATGAAAATGTTAAAACTAGCCCCAGGACTAAGCCTTGGGGAACACCTCTTGTGACTGGCAACCAACTGGATTTAATTCCATTCACAACATCCCTTTGGGCCAGATTTTTAACCAGTGAACAGTACATGCATCCAAGCCATGAACAGCCAGTTTCTCCAAGAGAACGCTGTGAGAAAAAATTATCGTAATGCTGTGCTAAAATTCAAGTAAACAATATCCACAGCCCTTCTCTCACCAAGTGTGTCATTTTATTACAAACAGATTAGTCAAGCAGCATCTGCCTTTAAAAACCCATATTGATAGTGTCGGATCACCTGGTTATCCTGTACATGCCATGTGATGGCACTCATCAAGATGATCTACACAATGACCTTCTTTGGGACCCAGGTGTGACTGACAGGCCTGTAATTCCCTGGATCCTCCTTGTGAACCTTCATGTCACATTTGCTAACCTCCAGTCAATAGGGACCTCCCTGGTGAGCCAGGACTGCTGATAAATTAATGAAAGTGGCTTGGTAAGCACTTCGACCAGCTCCTTCAGCACCCCTGGGTGGATCCCATCTGTCCTCATAGATTTGTGTTCAAGTGTTAAAGTAGATTGGTAACCTTTTCTCCTTGAATTATATGGGCTTTATTCTGTTCCCTGTCTCTGTCTTCCAGCTAAGTGGGCTGGGTATCCTGCAAACAATTAGTCTTGTTATTAAAGACTGCAGGAAAGAGAGCGTTAAGTAGCTCAGTTTCTTTTCACCTGTCATTACCATGTTTCTTCTCACATGCAATAAAGGATTGAGCTTCTCCTTAGTCACCCTTTTGTTGTGTATTTATAAAAACACCTCTTTTACTGTAATAAAAGGCACAGCTTACATGGAGAGCAGGGTTTTTCAGTCAAACTTAAAAGCATTCTCAGGACACAACAGAAAGCACAGCAGGCCGGGACCTTGGGAAGCCTGCCTGTATTGCTGCGTGGAGGTAATGCAGCGGGTGTTGGGCCACAAACACCGGGTACAACCACCCCTCCTCCCCCACTGCACACCCCTCGCTGTTGCCCTGGTTACAGCAGGGCCTGCCCTGAGGCGCCGTGCCTCGCCCAGGCTCCTCTGCCTGGCTGCGGGACTGCCCCCAGGGCAGGGCTCTCCACTGCCGGAGCCTGTTGGAGTTGCTTGGAGCAGGTTGGGACTGGCTTCTGCTGCCACTGCACCACCCAGTCTCATGTCACAGGGCTATAATGCTGCCTCCCTCTCTGCTGACAAAACACGTGCTGTTCACACCCAGTCCAGCCAGCCACTTCGGAGAGGTGGTGGTCAAATGTGCTGGGCGAGCGCTAGGGGCTTCTGGTGCAAATTCCCTGTTGCTGTTGTTCAAGAGGCACAGGGAGGAATTTTGTTCAAGGGTCTAGTCCAAGCCTTACTGAAACCATAGGAAGGTTCAGGAAGGACTTTGTTTCAGGCTTTTTAACTTTTATTTATTTATTTATTTATTTATTTATTTAATGGGACATGCATACTATTACAACGTGCCTACTATAACTACTATTTTTCTTACTCTCTTTGGTGTTTGCTTTGGATCTTTTAGCTTTTGGCTCTGAATCCTGAGATGGCTAACAAGCTAACATTACAGTTTTCAGTTCAGGGTAGTATTTACAAACGACCCCGATTGCTGTTTCTTTAGACTTAAGATAATTTGGTTTTGAGCAGGAGTCAGTCAGCTTGAATCCACAGGGAGTGTAGTAGTGTGTGTGTTGGGTCCGCAGGAGAAAAGTGATTATGGACTGCGCAATTGAATTATGCGAAGTATGGGAATGTTGTTCCTCATGTAATTCTCTGCTTCTGTATTCTGATCAGCACAGAGCTGGCAAACTGCACTGAGCACTGGTCTAAGAGACACGCTGCTCTGTTACATCCAGTTTAAGAGGCTTATTACTTGTTAGACAACTATTAATTTTAAGACCCTCAAGATAGGATATTAAGAGAAGTAATTAACATTTTCATTTAATTTTTATTTTTAGATTATAGATTCTAATTTTAGATTTTAACATGTCAGGTGAAAAGATGCATTTAATTTTTCACCCTTTCGTGTTGGTGGGGTTTATAGGGGAGTGGGACAGAAGCATGGCTTAAACAGAGATCCACAGAAATGGATTTTGGTCCAAGACAGGTTTTTGTCTCAAGTCACTGGCTATGCATTGAATAAAAAGGAAAGTCTCCTGTTACCTTCTGGGAACTTAACATGAGCTAATCAACTAAGAAGACAGGTTCTGTGACCATGGGACCCTGTTTGCCCAAGGGCTGGAGAAGAGCAAGTACTTGCATGAGCAGGACCTTAGGAGCTGGTGGGTGGTACAGATATGCCCACCAGTGATGATATGCTGGCCGTCAGGCCTCTGACCTTTCTTTGGAGGTACTAGTTGTTTTCACAATCTAAGAGAACTGAAACTACCGTGGAATTTTCATGTAAAAAACTAAAACTGTTAAACAAATAGATGTTCCAGCCCACCTGAAGGGCAGTGACTTTGTTCTCCATGTTTTCAGGGGAATGGTCAAATACTGGTAGATATTCTGGTAGCTGGAGTAATGCAAAAATTTTTGTTAAAAATGTCCTAAATAAAAAGCAGATTAAATTGTATGTATACAGCTAGGCAGTGCTGGTTTTATGCATGAGAAATGGGTAACTACGTGGTGGAAAAAATGAGCAAATGGGGTGCTTCTCATCCACAGAACTGTAAGCACTGAACCTTAAGGTCTGCATATTCATAACACTGACGTTTGAAAATATAGCTTTAAAAAGATGCTAAGTGCTACTTGTGGCTATGGTTCTGTATACAGAAATATCACTCCAGTATCTAATCACTCCAATACTGGGTGCAGCATGTAATCAAAGCTTTAGCAAGATTTTGCACTGAAATTTCTGTCCAGCCCATTTTAAAAGTCGGTCCATAAATGCAGATATTGCTTCCAGATACAATTTACAGCACACAGGCTTTTCATAATTATTAAAATTTCATTTCAAAATTCAGCATTGTGTGTTCGCATTTAAACTGCTGTGTGCAAATATTAATTCTAAGCAGCAACTAAAACTCACAGTTACAATTATAGTCAAACCTTGTACACTGTATGTACTTTGACACTCATTGAATTTAATTTCTTGCTGACTGGAGACCAGTGAACTTTTTCTTACAGTCAGTGGTGCCATAAAGTCCCAAAGAAAGTCTTGTGGAATTCTGCTCTGTGTTCCCTATGCTAATTATGCATTCATGGCACATGTTGTAGAGGCTTCAAAGGCATATGTGGTGAATATGTAGTAACAATTTTACTCAGTTTACTAGAGCTCGTCCCAACCAGCTCCTACTGATGCAAGAGAGTGAGTGGGCGTTCTGCATGCCATGTGCTTATTATTTAATAAGCAGGTTGTACTGTACACAGACTCTGAATGTTAACGAATTTCTAAATATAAAGAACACATTCTTTTGAAATGCAGCATACAGACATAATAATGCCAAGGATAAAACTGCAAAAAAAGCTGCAAAGAGAGTATGACGGAATAAAGACTGGTATGAGCAAAGAGTGGTTAGCACTAGGTGATGGAGTATACCAAAGTACCAGCAAAGAGCAGAAAAGGAGAATTTGGCTGGGACAAATGAGTGCTATGGGAGGGCACGTTTGGGATAGAGGAAGAACAGTGGTGGAAACCATGACAATGACATAGATTAACACTACAGATGAAACTTGCTGAGAGCAGAGAAATGGTACACAGCCACTTCTCTCCTAAATTCTGTAGAGAGAGTCAGTGAGATACAGTCACTGTGAGTTTTCCTGCCACATGATAACAGCATCCTGTGAAAGACTGTAATATTCCCTCCTGTGTGCACCAGCTGTGCATTCAGGGTGTATTCAGGGTGTAATATGATTAATATGATTGATGGTCTATAAGTGTACTGTTAATTTCTTTAAAAAAAAAAAAAAGGAAAAAAAAAAGAAAGGAAAAAAAAAAAGGGAGGGGGCATGACAAGAGACTAGTGTGCTTTCAAAAGACAGTCTGTTTTTGTCTTTCCAAGCTGGTGCATTACAAACATTTCCTTGAAGCTGAAGAAGTGTAAAAATTATTCATGTAAGCTCTCCCAGAAAATGTATGCATAATCTCAATCAGAGGAGAAGGTTGAATATTTACTGGCAATTACACCTTTAACCGTGTTAGCTGTGTGCTGGATACAAGGGTATCACTTTTGTTTTGGTTGGTTCTAACTGAAGAGTCAAATGATTCCTTTCATTTAGCTGGAATTAAAAGCCCACCAGCTTCAAAGAGATTTGTTGTGCACATAGACCAAAGATGAATGCAGTTACTTGGCAACCTTCAGCATGGTCGTAGCAGCGTCAGGATGCATTCTTTACAATATCTGAAAAGTCAAGCCCTTCTTCTGGGGCATAGAACACTTTGCTTTGGTCATTCTCACTCCAGTTGGCTTTTGTGCTCTGACGTGCTCTGAGTTTCTGTGCTGAAAAACTATTTCTTTCACAGGTTTGTATGGCACAGTTGTGAGAACAGCATCTTTGTCCTTCATGGAAATGCAAAGCTACATTCTGTTCGGTTAAAAGTATCATTTCTAAGAAGCACATCTCTATGGGGGTTAAGAAGCACATCTCTATGGGGGTTAAGAAGCCAAGGGCACAGGGAACAAGGCACACAGTAGTTTTACAAGTACCTTTTAAAAAGTAATAGTCTTTACTCACTGACATAAGAAATATACAAATAGTAGATACAAAGGGTGAATTCTTATTCAGCTTCATAGAGCTGCAGCTCCTGTTGTAGCCACAAAAACTACAGGCTTAAGGATATTGGGGTGCACCTGGGAAAGAGATGGCTAGATGTGGGGGTGAGCACCACCCACATGAACCCAGAGCTCCATCTGCTGCAGCTCCCTACTTGACTTAAGAGCTTGCTGAGGTGGCATCCTATGGGCGTGCTGGAGGTGCCTGGTCCAGGGCCATTCATGGGGCTGTCCTTGTACCCTGGCAGTGAAGCAGTCCTGTTGGTCCAGCTGCCTGCAAACCTCTTTGTTGCAGTGGTGCATAATGACCACAAGGATCTGGTGCACAAGGATTAATGTGTAGTGCTACAGACCAGCAGCTCCAGCTCTTTGAGAAGGTCCTCCTCGTGCAACTCATAGAGGCAGAGGATGGAGACAAAGAGAGTTTCCACTACAGCTGTTTTCCACCACTTGGCCATGTAGATCTCCTTCAGCTCCTGCCATAGCTCATCATGGACTCAAGGATACTGAGGTGATCTTGGAAAAGGGCTACCCAGATTTCAGGGTGGAGTACACCTGTGAAAAGTCTGGGCTCCCACACCAAGAACTTGATGGCCCCGTAGGTCTGCTGTGGATACTGCCACAGCCATGGCCTCACAGACTCAAGAATACTGCAGTGATCTTGGAAAAGGCCTGGCCAGGTTTCAGGGTGGAGGACACCAAAGGGGAGCTGCATGCTCAGTTGGAAACTGTGTTGGTTTTGGACAGACTGGTGGGAAAACCATGGGCCAATGAACCCTGCCAGCATTGTGGTCCAGCTCCTTCCATGACTCCTCATGCATCTTTTGCTCTGTGGGGACATGGGCAGTGAGAGGTGCTGGGTATCTCTACAAAGAGTAGAAGCCAAGAAGTCATCTTTCTCCCACACGGAGAACTTGATGGCCACCGTCTCTCCTGTGCAGAACAGGCAGTGTTGTTTCTGCCTGGCCCATCGCATCAGGCATCTAAAACAGAATTCATGCCGCCATGGTAGGACGAAGGCCAGGCAATCCTGAGTGTCCAGAGTCACAGAATAGTGGCAGATGGGACAGATACAGTGCGATGTTGTGGCCATGACCAGCGTGCAGTGCAGCAGTGTGGGGAGAGCTGAGGATGAGGTGCTGCTCCGCTGCACTGGAGCTGCAGCTGGCAAAGGGAGTTACGTGCTGGAAGAGAGTGGCCACAGTCATTTGCTGTCACGGCAAAGGGCAGAAAAATGCCCCGGCCCCTCAGCAGAAACCTCTCTGGCCCCACATCTGGGCAGTCCTATGCCCCCTGCCCTCTGCCACAGGGCACGTCTCCCCGCACAGCTCACCTGCACTGCTGCGAGCACTCCCCACACAGCCCCGGCTGCCTGAGCCAGGCAGGGCTGGGGAAACGCAGACACTGGCTGTGGGGACGGGCACTGAGAGCAGCTGCCAACGGCCCCACAGCACAGCTCCAACAACTCCTCTCAACAAATCCTTGCTCGGCACTCCAAGCCTAACACACACGCTCAGTGGGAGTCCAGGCACGAGCCAGGCTGGGCCAGGCTCTGCTGGTGCCCCAAGATAAGCAGTGAGGCCCGTGAGGTCACAGCCTGTTACTGGGTGACCTCAAGCCCATCGCTCTGGCTGACCCCCAAAAACCAAAGCACATGTCTGAAAGCACTTCCCAGATGTTTTGTGGACTCCCGCAGTTCACAAAACTTGCTGCCGTGACCACTTCCCTGGGAGGCCTGTTTCAGTGGCCAGGCCCCATGTTGGTGAAAACTCTTTTCCTCACCTGCAGCCAGACCCTCCACTGTCCCATGTCCTTGCCATTCCCTCGAGTTTTGTCAGTGTCCCCAGAGAGCAGAGCTCAGCGCCAGCCCCTCTGCTCCCCTCGTGAGGAAGCTGCAGGCCACCGGGAGGCCTCTCCTCAGTCTCGTGCAGGCTGAACAAACACGGAGACCTCATGTGCTCCTCATCCATCTTACCCTCCAGATCCTTCACCACTTTGATGACATAACTTCATCGGGTTGCTTTTTTCATCTTGAGGACAGGCTCCCCTCTTATACCCTTCTCCCCGCAGCAGTCCTTTTCCAAAACAGCTTTTCATTGGTCAAACAACTTTGCAACAGCAAACACGCAGCAACTTCCATGCCTTAATGGCTGGAGAAGAAGCAACCCGAGACTGCATAGCATCTCCTCAATCACCCTTCTTTATTCGCTCTAAACTCTTTTCCATTCCTGATGGCCTCATGGTTAAGAGTCTGATGTTGCCACCAACCATGGGGCTTGCCGAACCCCATGGCCACACTCCACCATCTCCCCCTTCTTTATTAATATCAACCATCTTCTTGACACAAATTACTACGAATTATCACAGTGCCATCCCTGGCCATGGCAGGGGGAGTGGAACTAGATGATCCTTAAGGTCCCTTCCAACCTGAGCCGCTTGGCATTTCTATGGCTGTAGGATTGTGTGATTCTACGAAGAAGACCAAGACACTGTCTGTGTCAGGGTCACAACTTGTTATTCGTATGACAACCCCAGATGTGCCCTGCTAAAGGCGCCAGGGCCTCTTGCAGGGCTGGGGAGAGTCCGAGTTGCTGTCGGCCCTCCTCTTCGAGGGGCGCCGGCGCCCCCCAGGTGAGCTGTCCCTGCCATGGCCAGGAGGAGAGGGTCCCTGGCTGCAGCCCGGCACCACATCATGTTCTCCTTCCTCCTCTTCAGGCTCTCTGAAGGTCTCCTCCTGCTCCTCCTCAGGGATGGGTGCGGTGGGCGGGTGGCCAGGCCCCCCAGGCAGGGCGGCACTGGAGGTGCTGGGCAGCTCCTCCATGCCAGAACCCTCCGGGCTGCTGGAGGAGAGCAGGATGGGGACAGGAGTGTCCCGGGGGAGGCAGCAGGGCTGGGGGTGGCCTCAGGGCTCTCTTCTGGCTCCCAGGTGTCTTGGGAGCCCTTGAGGTCCACCTCAGGGCCGTTGTGCTGCAGGCTGGCAGGCCGCGGATCCAGGAATCCCAGGTGCTCCAGGTACTCCTCGCTGCACGTCTGCAGCATGATGGAGATGAGCCGCTGCACAAAGCTCACCGTGTGGCCCTGCAGCAATGGCCGCAGCTCCTGCACCAAGGCCTGCTCATCCAGCCCGCAGCAGCACAGCCAAGCGATGACGGTGGCCTCCAGCATGTCCTGGTCCCACCAGGCAGCGTCGAACAGCTCCCTGGCTTGCTCTCACACCCAGGAGCGCAGCGGACCGAGGACTTCCAGGTGCTCCCTGAAGAGGGCCGCCCATTCCTCAGGCAGGAGGCCTCCCACGGCAGGCTGGGACACCGGCTCCACAGCCCCCTGCTCGTCCTGCTGGCTGTCAGCTTGGGCCTCTGCGTCAGGGGCAAGCTGCACCTCCAGGAAGTCGTCTTCCGCCCAGATGGAGTAGCGGATGGAGGTGATGCGCTGCCTGCAGAGGGGGCAGGTGCTGCTTCTCTTGGCCCAGCGCATGATGCACCCGAAGCAGAAGCGGTGCAGTCAGGGGAGGACGTAGCTGGGCTCCTTGGGGGCCCCCTGGCACACAGGGCAGGTGACGTCCTTGGCCTCACTGGCCATGGCGTTGGTTCGCTGCAGCGGGCTGGGGAGAGCTGCAGATGGGGAGCTGCTTCCCCTGGCTGGCGCCGCTGCCACAGGTGCTGTGTGCTGCAAGAAGGAGAGAGGCCAGGGTCAGTGGCTGTGCCGGAGAGGGCAGCGGCAGTGCCCCGGCCCCTCAGCAGGACAAAACCCCAACGCGAGCCCCGGGGCACGTCTCCCCGCACAACTCACCTGCACTGCTGCGAGCACTCCCCGCACGGCCCCAGCTGCCTGAGCCAGGCAGGGCCGGGGAAACGCTGGCACTGGCTGCGGGGACGGGCACTGAGAGCAGCTGCCAGCAACGCTAATTCATAACCCAGCTCACATACAAATTTGTCTTGACCTTCCATGTGTTGTTGAA
Organism: Anas acuta; assembly: GCF_963932015.1. Lineage (NCBI taxonomy): Eukaryota > Metazoa > Chordata > Aves > Anseriformes > Anatidae > Anas > Anas acuta. The sequence goes on along the minus strand of NC_089017.1, from coordinate 65,388,669 downwards.
GTGCCTATAGTCCCGAGGCCAGTATCGACAGGGCAGTGAGGTGGCCCTTTGCCAGCCAGCCCAAGGGACTGTGCCTCACAGGGATAATGAGAGCAGGATTTGGCAAGAGGATATAGACCATGCTTCTTTTGCCTGAGATCTCCAGTGACTGCAACGTCCCCTGCCATAACACTGGAGGTGGGAGGGATGTGGCAGTGGACTTCCCATGTTGTCCATTGCATGGCCATTGCTTATGGCTGTCCAGGTCTCTGTAGTCGGGTATGTCTCTAGGACAAGGAGACTGTGGAGCTGACTGTGGAAAGGTAGAATGACACCCAGCTGTGTGCCCTTTTGAACCTGGAGACAAAGCTGCTTTCCCTCCTGCCTGTTCTGCCTTTAGCATCTGCTGTGCAGTGTGTCTGTGGCTGCAGCAGAATTTCCTGTGGGGAGAGATGCCACCAAGGTGTCCCTGGGGCTCCTGTGGGGCACGGCCCTCTCCCCCATTGGGTGGTCTCACTGGGACTGTGGCACAACTGGGCAGGGGAAGGCAGTGACAAAAAGGGGGGACAAGTGTAAGTGTCAGTGTCAACTGTGTAATGATTAAGAAAGAGACTGTCATTGACTGTAGATGTTGGTTTATCTTTTTTTTTCCCTGAATAATTCAGCCCTAATAATTCAGCCCTAGTAGTGCCACTATAGGAGCAGCCTTCTGTGGGGCTGGAGAGAGTCCTGGGGGCTGCTGGCCCTCTGCTTTGGGGTGCAGTGGGACCCCCTGAGAGTGAGTGGTCCCTGTACCAGCTGGGAGTGGGGGGGCTGTGGCTGCAGCCCTGCCCAGAGGGACCTGCCACCTCCTGCCACAGCTCCTCATGCAGCTGATCCTGCTCTGTGGGGACAGCAGCATTGGGGATCTCCACAAAGAACAGCTTCATATGTGCTGGGTAACTCATATAGGTAGTGTCCTGAAGGGTTGCTGTAGGCACCCAGTCTGTCCATGAGGCTGTCCTGACCCATGGCAGCATGGCCCAGCAGCCCGTGGGCCTCTCCACTGCAGCTGGACACGATCACCTGAATGAGTCAGTGCACAAAGGTTTCGGTGTTGTCCTGTGGGCTGGGCTCCCACAGGACCGATCTTTTCCTGTTCCGCTGACTGTGTGGGGGACATGAAGGAATATGCCAATAAATCATCTTGCTCCCACCCGGAGAACTTGATGGCCTTGATTGGCCCCGTGCAGAGTGGGCAGTGTTGTTTCTGCCTGGTCCCTTGCATCAGGCATCCTAAGCAGAATTCGTGCTGCCATGGTAGGATGATGGGCAGGCCATCCCAAGTGTCACAGAATTACAGAATTGTGGCAGATGGGAAAGGTCCAGTGCGATGTCATGGCCATGACCAGCGTGCAGCGGTCATGGGTCAAAGGGTGTCGTGTGCTGGAAGAGAGAGAGCAGCCACTGTCATTTGCTAGCACAACAAAGGGCAGAAAAATGCCCTGGCCTCTCAGCAGGAACCCCCTCAGCCCTATGGCTGGGCCATCCCGTGCCCCCTGCAGGCTGCCCCAGGACACATGTGCCCACACAGCTCACCTGCACTGCTGTGAGCACACCCTGCAGGGCCCCACCTGCCTGAGCCAGGCAGGGCCAGAGAAACATGGACAATGACTATGGGGACAGGCACTGAGAACAGCTGCCGGCAGCCCCACAGCATGGCTCCACCAAATCCTCACTCGATGCTCCAAGCCTTACACACACGCTCAGCAGGAGTCCAGCCACGAGCTAGGCTGGGACGGGCTCTGCTGGTGCCCCAGGATAAGAAATGAAGGCTGCATGGTTTTGCTCCATCACTTGGTGTCCTCATCATGGGCCATCCATGTGCTCAGGTGCCCATGGCAGTAGATTGCAGCTGAGATGATGGCTAACTGGGGCCTGGTGCTGCCCACCTGTTACCCACAAATAGGCCAGTGCTTCTGTGGTGATGAGGGGTATCTGGGAAGAGGGTGGAACCCAGACTTCAACCTCTCAAATCTTTATATTTTCTTATGAGCAGGTAGGTTCAAGTTAGGTTTGCCGTCACATGTGCTGATGTCCTCCCTGTGGTCACGCAGGTAAAACCATAGGGTGCCGTGTGGCGTATGCCCACAGTACCCTTTCTCTTGAGAATAGAAATGCTGACTCCTCATAGCTGAGATACTGATGTGTTTAAATGAGGAGGAAAACATAATGTATTCAAGCTGTTGAAGCTGTTTGGAAAGTTTCTGCACACATGAGATGGAGGCCTGTAGGGAGGCAAAGAGATTTTCTTTGTATTGCCAGAGTTTCCTGGCCAATCCATTCACCACTGGTGCCTCTGTGCCTGCCCCGTTCATTAATGTCAAGATGCTGGCTTAGGATAGTGGAGTGCTCTGTAAAAATCTTCACTGCATGGCCCCTCTGTACTGGACTTCATCTATGTCTTTGGATGCCTGGTTATTGTCCAGGTTGCTATAGATCACCTCCCTCATGGCTGATTTCCTTGCATACTAGATACCTGCCTCCATATTGGTCCACTTAAGTAATTTACAGTCTCTTCCTTGAAAGGATACCTATCATTCAAGCCCTACAGGAGTGAACTCCAGAGGCTGAGGACTTTTGCCCCCTTTCCAAACACTTTGTCAATGTCCTTTTCTTAGGAAGGGATCCCAGCTGCTGGTCTTTCTTGCCCTCCATTCCTGACTTCTGGCTCCATTACCCCAGCATTGGAGCAACCAGGTGACAATGTTATAGCCTGGGTGATGGCTGAAATCTTTTCACATATTTCACAGCTGACTCAGGAATAGTGGTAATAGAAACACAGAATGGTTTGGGTTGGAAGAGACGTGTTGGAAGATCGTTTAATTCCCTTGCTTGCCTGGCCATTTTGGGGACACCTTCAACTAGATCAGGTTGCCCAAAGCCCCATCCAGCTTGGCTTTATATATTTCCGGGGATGGGGCATCCACAGCTTCTCTGGGCAGCCAGTGCCTCACCACCCTCATCATAAAGAATTTCTTCCTAATGCCTAATCTATACCTACCCTCTTTAAGTTTTAAATTGTTACCCCTCTTCCTATCACCACACTCCCTGACAGTAAGTCCCTCCTCTTTTTTCCTTTAAGCCCCTTTTAGGTACTGTAAGGATGCTGTAAGGTCTCCCCGGAGCCTTCCCTTCTCCAGGCTGAACAACCCCAACTCGGTCTGGTTGTCTTCACAGGAGAGGTTTTTCAGCCCCCTGATAATCCTCGTGACCTTTCTCTAGGCCCTGTCTTACAGGTCCATGTCTCCCTGTACAGGAGGCCCCAGATCTGACTGCAGCACTCTAGGTGAGGTCTCAGGAGAGCAGAGTACATGGGAAGATGGGGAGAATCACCTGCCTCAACCTGCTGGCCTTGCTGCTCTTGAGGCAGCCCGGGCTATGTCTGGATCATATAGATCAGATAGTTTCTGACTTACGATTTCTTTCTTTTCTCTTTCCTGTTCTTGTGTTTGCTCTGCTACAGAGCAGTGTGCCTCTTATGATTCTTCCTCCTGCTTCCTCTTAGGAGCAGCTAGTTCTTCCCTTATTAAATGACCTGACTTCCACTTCCATTGATGACTGTTGTTGACTCTAAGGGCTAGTGTAGGTTCTCTCTCTGTTTTTTAGCCACAGTGTCTGTTGTTTTGTCATCAGATCCAGAGACCTTTTCTTCCCCTTGAGGGTGCTGAACAGGGCTCAGCAGGTGTGGGCCAGGCCCAAGCACATTGTGGTAATTTGTGTCTCTTTGGAATTGCCAGGGTATACTTTTTTTTTTTTTTTTCCAAAAATTTTGTCAGTACTTCAGGATTCTGCATGTGTTTAAGGGTGGAGTCCCAAAGTAGTGGAGATACCTACTGTTCTGTGTGCCTACCCAAATTCTCCCATGTGCCTTGTCATCTGTCCTGCCTTGTGGCATGTTCCTGAGTGGTATTCTTAGATAGTCATTTCACCTTAGGAAAAGCTGAAAACACATTTTGGAGACATAGCGGTAGGGTTACATTGATTAACCAAAGATGTTCAAAATACTCAGGAGCTATTGTAGCTAGCCTTCAGGAAGAGAAAGGAAAGGTACCATCCCTTATTTCCTCCACCAATTGGCTCTCAGGGGAGAAAAAGGAGAAGGTATAATTGTTAATAGTCTTTGAGAGATAGTTTCCAGAGTGCAAAGATGATAGCAATGAAGGTCCCAAATGCCAGATCAAGCTCTAGGCCAGTGCTTTACGGAGCGGCAAACTGAAAAAGACAAACACAACCTTTAAGATCTCAAATCCAACATGCAGCAGAAGAGGGAACATGACATGGATCACACAGAACAACACTGAAAGCAAATCAGTCAACATTATGACCAGCAACTGTTAAATATTATTTCTCTAACACATTCTGGTCAAATCTGCTGTTATTCCAATCCTTCAGGCCCAATGTTGGGTACCAAAAAGGTCTGTTTTCATGTAACTGATGGACAATTTAGGTCAGCTGCCCTAGTTGTGTCCCCTCCACAACTCTTGCTTACCCCAGCCTATAAGCATTAGGGTTGGAGGGGAGCTGGAGAAACAGCCCTGATACAGTGCCAGCACTGCTCAGCAGTAGCTAAAGCACTGGTGTGATACCACTGCTCTTCCACCTACAAGTGAAAAGTGCAGCACTGTATTGGATGCTGTGGGAAAAGTTAACTGCAACCAGCCAGACCCAGTACACCTGGTCAGTCACACTAACAGAGATTTATTCCAGAAAGGTTATCTGATGGTTGCCCAGGGAGGTGGTGACACCATTGTCCCTGGGGGTGTTGAAGGAAAGGTTGGATGTGGTGCTTAGGGACATGGTTTAGTGGGTGACATTGGTGGTAGGGTGATGGTTGGACCAGATGATCTTGGAGGTCTTTTCCAATCTTAATTATTCTATGATTTTGTGATTCTGATCGGGGACCCATGTGTAACTGTTGCAGTTATCAACAAATAGTTTTGTGACAGATGGTTGCGTGTGACTGCACATGTGTGCACCAGCTTTCAAGCACACACAAGGGCACTGTATTGGGCATAAATGGGAGAGCTTTGGTGGAGTGTGGTGCTTAAGTACTGGGTTCTGTGAGAAGAGGTCAAGGTCTCCACTGGTGCCAGAAACAGATGATTCTGGCCATTTCCGGGTATCTCCATCAGAACTACGCAGGGTGCCGGGGGAAGGTGTCACTTTGTCTCTCACTCTGTATCTGATTTAACTGGGAGGTTGAGCCTGTTTTGCTTGTGAAAATCATTCTTAAGTGATCTCCCTGTCATTATACTGACCATGAGATTTTCCACGTTAGTTTCTTATTCCAGGTCCTGTTGAGAGTGCAGCTGGTTGGGCATCTGCCACACAGCAGAGGTCAACTCACTGCAGGCACTTACTGAAGAGAAAAAAGAACTGTGGTCTGAAGAAAAAAAAAACAACAAAACAACAAAAACAAAAAACAATCGAGCAGACCAATGTTTTCATTTTCAAGGCACTGTGAAGAAGAGAAGAGTATTTCATTTGTTTTGTTTGGAAAAAGAATCAAAAGGGTTTTAACTGCTTCCTATGTACGTATATGTGTGCCAAGGGCCAGGGCATCAGAAGGACGTTTAGTGCTTCCTCATGCTTTCTCCTTCCATTGAGAGTAAGACTGGCAGACATCTGCCTCATCTATTTTGAGAATATTTTTTATCTAGCAAGTCAGCCCTTGCCTTCTTCCAAACGAGTCAAGCTGCATGCTGTACTTATTGGTCAAACACTTGTTGGGTAGCATAGGGAAAAGGCAGCATGGGAGAAGACAAGGCATGGCATGGCAAGAAGTAGCCTAGTTAGGGGCCGTTTGACTTAACATACGTGGGGAAAGCAACCTTTTTAGAATATTAATGAAAAACATTTTTTCTTTGTAATCAGTATACTCACTGGAATGCCTAACATATTTCCAAAACTGTCACAGGGGACCGAAAATGACAGCCTCAAATTGTTGCCTTAAAAAGCACAAGTGAAACAGCAATGGATTTTTGTATTTATTTATTTATTTATTTTAACTTTTCTTTTCAATTTTATTTTTAGGAAAGTTTTTATTTTATTTTATTTTATTTTATTTTATTTTATTTTATTTTATTTTATTTTATTTTATTTTATTTTATTTTATTTTATTTTATTTTATTTTATTTTATTTTTTGTGTGTGTGCCTCAACAGACAAATGTTTCTGATAAGACAATTGCAACATAGAAATCAATTACAACAATGTGCTTTCCAGCTTTTATTTTTTCATTTAAGTAACTGACAATTTGGAAGGACACAGACAATAGGGCTGTAGCAGTACAGTGTTACAATTAAAATCAATTGATATGAAAAACAATTACAATAGTTGTTGAAAATCCAGAAAAGTTTGATCTTTTGATCAGAACAGACTGCATTTTAAGAAAGTAGTTGTAATTAAATTATGTGGTTTGTAGCTTTCCTTTTTTGAACAAGGAGAGAGGAAAATCCTTATGTTAAGACAGGATCTGGAGGGAACACTCTATCATAGTGAGAAAATAATTTTCTCATCAACAAGCATATCTCATCCATTTTTCATACATTTCATTCTCATACTGTGAGTCCATTGGAGCAAAGTTTTTTGTTGTTGTTGTTTGTTTGTTGTTGTTGTTGTTTTTTCTATATGCCTTCTTTCCATTTGCACTGGTTGGAGTTTCTGCTTCAGTATGTTAAGACATAAAGGACAAGTTAATCTCTCACTGGTGCCTGTTTGCAGTTCTTGAGGATGACATGCTCATTCAGCAGGTAGTCCCTTCAGCTCTCATTGACTTGAATGCACACCTTCCAGTGTCTTCAGCTGTTGTTGGTCTTGAATGACAGAATGGACATATGGTGGTTAAGCTCATTCCCAAGGGCAAGTATGGTATTTTTGTTCCAGATAGGCCCATACTTCAAATACAGTTCCCAGTGACTGCTGAACGTGAAGCAGTAACTGGCCATTAACTATCAAATATGCTCCACTGACTTTCATAGCAAATTCTTCTGGCTTTAGTCCTGAAGCAGAAGCTGGGAATGGGGCAGCTGCAAGTGTTTGGATTATGTATAAGCAAACCAATCTTGAGTAAAAGATGAAGTTGAGGTTGGACATGATTCAGCATTGTGGCAAATAAAGCAAACAGAATGTTAGTTCAAATTCCCTGCAATAAACATTGGCAGTAGAAATTTGAAAAGTAGACACTTGTTACTTTGTCTGTTAGAGATCTGGGGAACCTATGGGAATGCTAGGTTTCTTTCAGTATGGTTTGATTAGAGAGTACAGAAACTATAGGACCTATTTTTGGCAGTCTTGTACAAGGACCAAATGGTAATGTTTTTGTACTGGTAGTCTGAGTGCTCAGTGCTGGGGTTGATACACTTGACAACCTGATGATGTGTGGTTTGCATTCATTTCAGCATCTCTCATCTATAATCAAAGGCAAAGAGATAAATCTTCATAGATTCGTTAGGAGATGAATCGTTTATTAAGCATTGCAAAAACACTAATTAAATGAGGCATTAAGAGGTCCTTTCATGCAATATACCATTGAATTGCAAAAAAGGCAAGAATCTAGTTGGTGTGCATCTTTCCTGACAGTTTTATTTCATATACTGCCACTCCTCTGCAGGAACATCTATTTTACAGCTGTTGGAAATGCCAACTATAGGGCAGATTGTTGCTGTGACCACAGTGCCATCATCTTCTGGAACACTTCGGGCAGCAATTGTTTCATTTCTTTAAAAAAAAAAAAATTCTTTGTCTAATAACAATGCCTATTATCACATACCAATCTATGTTAAAAATTATAATTCCTCATGTAGGGATGGCTGAACTGTAATTCCTCAGCTTTATAATCCTGAAGAGAAGTGGCAGAATATTCCTTTTGAAAGGTGAATATTGTTATTGTATTGTATTGTATTGTATTCCCCAGACCGCTAGAGGCCCAGGGGTTTTGACTGCAGATCAGAAATGCTGAGTTCTAGCCTTCTGCTCATGTTACTAGCCAACAGCTGTGACTTCTCCACATTAGGCAGTGCTGATCTGATTTCCTTTAGCAAAATGTGACAGCCTGCCGAACTCACTAAAGCCAAGACAATGAGATTCCATAAGGCCTATTGGAATGCAGTCTTTTGTGTAAGTCAGGGGGCTATATTGTGTCAGTAACCCCACTGCATGATATGCCTTTTCTCTGTACAAGAAGAGTGTTTTCTGCAGTGCAATAGTACTGACACACCTCACAGATGCACTGCAGGTTAGTAGCTTTTTAAGAGGAAATGTTATTTGGTTTCAGTGATAGCAATACTTTATATAATGGATGTAATCTATTAGTTTTTGTACATACAGCAAACAGTTCTCGTAGCAAAAGTAATAGATTAAATTTATTATCATTGTCTTCCTCTAATAAAATAAGTGTGCTCTCCATCACTTGTGCTTCTGAGTTATATAAATAGCAAAGTTATCGGAAAATAGCTCAGAAAAATATAACTTCCACTTTAGGGACTGATGAGGTAAATAAGATCTTCCAGCTGGTGATTATAGCTTAAACTAGCTGATTGTATCCCTAGGTATTAATTAATAAATCAGCTTCTGCAAACCCACATAATTCTACAGGTACTTAGGGAAGGTGCTAAATACCAACGTCATCTGATTTTTTACACTAGTTTTAATTTCTTTTTCTTTCTACAGTCCAATCCCGTATTTCACTAACTTATTACTGTATTACTTTTCCCTTTGAATACTAAAGTTGAAACATCCTTCCAAGAACAGAGAAAGAATAAGGCTTTCCCTGGGAATTTCCTCTCTCTAGAAAAGAAGGAACTTAGACCAAATTTCCCTGCCTGCTGCCGAGGCTGTGGGTAGTAAGGTCAGGACCTTTTCAATAACTCCATGTTTCTTAATGCACTAGTTCAGATTTAATTGTGCTTTTCCAGCATGAGTTACCAGCCTTCCAGCCTTTCTTCCCCCTTCCCCACCCTCTTCCCTCTCTCCCCAGTCCCTAGTCCAGAAAGTACAGGAGATGGATAAAGCCCTTTTTATAGCCAACCATCTACAGATTCATATGAGAAAGTTTTATGATGCAGAAAATTCACTGGAATTCACTTCCTCCATGTTTGAATAACTTCATCTTTGTGTATTGAGTTTATTAGTTGGTAGATAGTGTGATGCTCCCATTTCCCCCTGCCCTTTTCAAATACAAAAATTCTAGAGCTAGGCATTTTTTAAAATAAGCTTTGGATGCTCAGATTTATTTATTTAAAGGTTACCCTGGTATCCAACATAGGGCTACTAACTGTGATATCATTCTTTTATAGTAGAACTGTAAAAGTTTAAATATTCTGTGAAATTTATGAAAACAAGTGTGCCCTAGAGAATTTTGGATGCTTTTGAAAACCTGAAGTTATGTTTGTGTGTTATGAATTAATTATAGATACTACTTTTTTTTTTTTTTTTTTTTTTTTTTTTTTCTGAAATTAAAGATATTACAGGACAGCACAAATCTTTCTGTTCAGACCCCAGCTTGAATGGGGATGATTTCAATGAATTTGTCAGCGATTGCCTGATGTGACAGGGTTTTTCTTTACCAGGTTATCCTGGAAAAGACTCATGGTTTCTTTTACTGTAAGAACTGGAAACTGTGTATTAAACCCTGTGTTATAGGAACAAGTTCCCCCTCTTGAGATAGTATCAGGTAGTCCAAAAGAGTAACCTGAATGGCATAAAGGAAGTATAAAGCTTAGTGTAGAAGAACCCTTCCAGGAACCATTGCCTGTCCTTCGCAAACTCGGTGTTCTCAATGCAGTAGTAGTGTGATGGTTCTTTTTCATGTCATATTGAAGGCTCTACTGCAGCACACTGCAGACTGTAAATCAGGTGATCAGACTGAAGGAAAATAACATGAAATCATTCAGATCCTTAACATGATCTAAGTTTCTCCCACAAAAATTTGACATTTGACATTTGATAGTCTACTGTGGAGGAGGGTGCAGTGATGCAAGTCAGCCAAAACCTTTCGAGGGTGTCAAATGCAAAAGGATACAACAGATTGCAAGAGGTTTGGGAGAGCTCACATTCAGTTTCTGTCTGTCTCTGCTCCCAGCAATCCATCCAGATTTCAGCCTGCATGTTCCTTTTCTGAGGTAGCAAAACCAACTGTTTCCCCCTCCTAGTGAACAAGACCCTGGTTTAGAGGATAATGGGTTCAGGATTGATAAATCTTATTTCAGATTATCCCAGAAAACATAAGCAAAATCCTCTGTTGGTGAAAGCAGCTAGCTGAGAATGAGAGTAGCATCAGTAGCACAGGCCAGTTATGGCCTGTGTCCTTCAAAGGTGATCTCTGCCATTGATTTGATGGGTCATGGCAGGCCTCAGGCTGGGAATAGCTTTCAAACTCAGCTTCTATCTTTCACCACTTAATTTCTGTGGTGCGGTTATAGAGAAGTTTGAATCCTGTACTGGTGTTTTCCTTAGAAAACATGTTTTAGAAGTAGACTTTCAGTATTGGTTACCTTCATTAAAAAAAAAAAAAAAAATAGTGATAGACACTTGGTGAAATCTATCTCCAGGGTATTGGGATATGGCAGGCGTTTTCCTTCTGACATTAGGCTGACCAGTATCCCCACCAATTATCTGCATATGCTGTGCAAGGGAGGGTGAAGGAACAGACTGTCTGATATTTTGCCTGGAGAATAAATCCCAGAGCATTCTGAATATGACCTAGGATTTTCTCTGTTTCTGAGAGCTCAATGCCATGATGGAGGAGTGTAAGTCAGCACATGAGAAATGCCTAGAGTATTCTCTTCCTGACTGTAATGGCTTATATTTTCAGTTCAGGAATGATTGGTTTGAGTGTATTACCTGTCATGAAGACTTGACACCAAGGATGTTGGGACTGGTGCTGAGAAAACTGCATTTTTCTCAGCTTAGTTTCATCCCTACCCCTTGAAAAAAAAAAACAAAAAAAAACAAACAAACAAAAAAAAACAAAACAAAACAAAACAAAAAAAAAAAAAACAAAAAAACAAAAAAAACGACCAGCTACATTAAGGGAAGCAGTGTAAATTTTCTTCACTTCTCCCAGTAAATGCTGCCACTCCATGGAATTATTTATTTGTGTTTCATTTTGGATAAGTATGATACACATCATGACATAAGCCCTAAAGTAAATTTTAAAATGACATTCAGGACAACCATCTTGACAAACAACTTTTTTTTTTTTTTTTTTTTTTTTCTTTTTTTCATTAATATTACCATATTTTGCTCAAACATGAAGCGGACTTAATGGACAAACCCGACTTGCCGTGTGCTTCATGAATCATAACAGCAGCGCTAGTTCATTTCCCATCCATAATCATGATCATATATATTAAAATAAATTACAACACATTTTTTTTCTGGTTAACCTTGTCACTTTTTAAAAACAATATACATTTAATACTTGAAGTAAGAAAAAGAACAAAACAAATATAACTTTTTTTTTTCCACACACAAACATATACATATGAACTACATGTGCTTGCAAATAGATTCAGTAACTGTGATGATACTCTAATAGTTATGAACTATGGCATTCCCTCCCCGAAGAATGAGACTTGCTATCATATGTACTTGCCCATAAGCCATCTTCCTACTATAAGGCTGTAAGCTCACCAGATCAGTGTTGTCATTTACTACCTATTTATACAGTGCCCAGTGTTATGAAGACAAAGTGTCATTTGTTTTTAGGGATCAAACTGGCATAAATGAGTTATTTCAGAAGCAATAACATTTTGTTTTCTGGAAAATCAAAATTATTAACATGTGTACAAGTTGACAGCCATCTTCACAGCTGCCTTGAAATTTCAACTCGTTATTCTTGGATTGTATATGAGGAGATAGCGTGTTGACTTGCAAATACCACACATAGAAGTCAGCAGACTTTCTTTTTCTTTTGCTTGTTTTCTTTTCTTCCCAGAATCTGTATTTTTAAATTCTCCAGCTCAGTTAACAGTGACAAATAGCAATCCAGCAATCCAGCACAGAAGGTATGCCACAAGGTGAGAAATAATTAAAACTTCTGCTTATTTTCCACTATAGTCCCTTAGTAGAAAACAAACAAACAAACAAACAAAAAACTATATTCCTATATCAAATTTCTTGTATAACCAAGGAGTAACAGAAAGAGTGTCAAGGGTATTTCTCCTGATTTATACTGACTCATTACAGTAGAAAATCTGTTTTTAGTCTTTTGTTCCAACACTTCTGCTTCATGACAATTTTGGTGCCAGTTTGAATAAATAAGAATAATCAAGTTATGAGGTAAAAGTCTGCTCTCTTGTATTCTTATATGAGCTGTTTGAATATGAATGATAAAGTATCCTTAACTTTAAGTTAAAATAACAATTTGCTTGCCTATGCCAGCTCTTTTCTCATTCTGCTGAGGCTATATGTAAAGAATTCTATTTTCAGCTGGCCTTATATCCAACCACCTGCTTCTAGTGAAAAAAAAGAAAGAAGAAGAAGAAAAAAAAAAAAAGACTAAGAATCATTCAACCTGCAGATTGCTTTTGGCTTGTAGCTATCTCAGTAGCAATAAGAATAACTTCACAGACGCTTGTTTCTTTCGATAGCAGGAGGAGGCTTACTTGTGCTTCTTCCTTTTTTTTTTTTTTATTTTTTTTATTGTTTTTGGTTTGAAGAGGGTTTAAGATTGTATTTTGAGATCTAGATTCCAAAAACCATGGGAGCATACAGTGAAACTAAACTGAATCCAAAGATCTTCATTTGGAATTACTGTCATTTGCAACTGAGAAGGAAGAAGGGCAGAGCTAGAAAACAAAGAAAGGTAACGTATCACTGAACCAACTAGCTGTGATTTTCCTAAGCTGCCAATGAAAATAGAGTTTATAATTCTCATTACAGGTGATAGGAATAGGGTATCCAAACTGCTCAGCTAACTTGAAAAATCTCCTTCATTATTCAGTGATTCAACACCAATCAGGCCTTTGTCTCTTCCAAAGATGTTCCTTTAACTCCAGGGACAATTAATGTTTAAATTACTGTATGAAACAGTTTTTTTGTTCTTCTTTAATTCTCTCCTATATCTTTTCGGCGCAAAGGGAAGACACTTGGGACACTGATACCAGGTCAGAAAGCATGTATCCAGTGCTAGTCTGTACACTGCCTTATGGAAAACCTACAGATCAGCTGCAGTGGACTGCGACTTCGACGATACTGAGACTATGCTGGTTCTTGGATTTGAGAAGACCAGAGCTAGAGCTGAGGGAGGAGGGACAGCTTGTCGATGCATTCTTCTCCCTGCAACTCCATATCAAGCTGCATTGTGAACTGAGAGGATGGGAATGGAGAGAACACAGTCATCATGTTAGTCCCAGGTAAACTGGGATCGCTTAGCGGAAAAAGATGATTACCCAACCATGCCAGAATAAGCCTCCCCTTCCTCGCTTCTTGCTGTGTGTTTTAAAGGTGGGGAAGGAGATGGAACTGACAGTCACCTATTTACACAAATGTTTCCCTTTCTGAAGAAAAATGAATAAGGATTGGCCCTTTCAATACTGACTAATGGACCCCTTTTTCACAGGATGGTGCAAAAATGTGACAAAAATGTGACACAAATGACTGACTGCAGTTTCTTAGCTCGCTTTGCTAGAAGCTACTGCTGCTGCCGGGCAGCCAGAATCTCATTGTTCTACTAGATTTTCAACCAATCTTTCATCTTTCTAAGGGTTAAATGTGGGCTTCTGGCATTCCTGCATCTTGAAGTTTTTATTTATTTATTTATTTATTTATTTATTTATTTATTATTTTTATGGAAAAGACCAATGTCTAACAATGTCTAAAGCAGATGTTTAGGCATGGTGTAGAAAAGCGTATTTCTACATGTCTTTGATGTACTTTATTTGCAACATGGCCTACATTCCAAATTTCCTCTATACCACTTTCTTCTTCAATCACAAGAGTTAGATATGACTTTGCATTAAATATTAATGCTGACTTCTTACTGTGTCTCATATACCTCAACTACATTTATGATGCTGAGTCCACAATTTGGCTTTCTAAATTTCCTTCATGATATCATTATTACCATCATAGGTGATGTAATACCATGCTGCAAGAAATAAGGAAAAAAAAAACAACACATACCATTCATGTAAATAAAAGAAACATTGAATGGCAGTATGAATGACATCAACTTTGGAATTGTCTTAAAGAGTGTTTAATTAAATAAATGCCTATTGACATCAGGTCACATCAACAGTTCTCCAGGGTCTCAGTGTCTCCTGTCTGATTTCTGTCGCGTGTGGAGCTGTTGACCCTGTTGACACTGGCAGTGTGTATGAATGGTGAAGGAGTGGGGAGCAGAATGCAAAAGCAGCCTCCCCAGTCTGAATCTAATGGAGGTGATATCACAAGCTAAGCCTTTCTGAAAAGAATATTCCCAAGTTAACAAAAAAGAAGAAGGAAAAAAGAAAAAAGAGAGAAGCAGCCCCAAATCTAGACATATGGCTGAGATGGGGTGCTGGTTATTCATCATCACCCTTTTATCATTGCAAACTCTTTTTTTGAGACACTGCTTGCAGTGTCCTCTTTAACTCACTCTTGGGAAGGGTAAGGATCCATTCATTATAAACAAGGAAGAGAACGAAGCATTGGTCTGTGTAAGTGGAGTTCAAAATATATTAGTGAGAACTTTATTATGGTAGCACAGAACTTACAAGAACTGTTGAAAAAGATAATGGTGTACCTGCTTTCTCATGTGGCTCTGCTGGTTTCATCCTTCTCTGTTTTCTCCCTTTCTGCAGAACTACTGCTGCTCTGCAGAGGCTTGTTGTGCTGACCAGAAGGAAAGGCCTGGTTTGGCCTTGTGCCAGCATGAAGGAGCAGCCAGTGTACAAGTCAAAAGAGGAGAAAACCACTTCGTTCTCTAATGCAATGGCAGATACGCACTGTCCACCTGCATTTGAGTAAATGACAGGGGAGCTGTGTGTGGCAGATGTCTCATCTTTCTTTTCCTCTAATATGCTTCAACTCACTTGCAGTAAACTGCAGTTTCCTTGATCTCTAGAACTGACGGAGAAGTGATTTGGAACACATTAGAGGCAGAGTAGGCATGCAGTCAGCTACAATACCTTTATTCTTAAAAAGACAACCAGCCAACAAAGAACTGCCCAAATGGTGGTTGTCTAGGTCTGACCCTGGCACTGCACTCCTATTTACCCTGCAGTGAGTGCGTGTCCCAGGAATACACATCTGGGGAGCAAGACTGTGGGGAGCAAGATAAAAGCCTGCCTCTGAGTCTTGCTCTCCTTATTTCTGTTAAGAGATGCCATATGCCTTGCCAAGTCCATGGTGAAATAAGTAGGCTGCAAAAAGTAGAACATAGCTAAAGGCAGGGATTAAACACTGATTGTTAAAAACTGAGTATTGACTGAACTCAGGGCAATACACACAATGCTGACAGCTCCATAAGGTGGTGCTCTGCAAAAGCAAGCAGTAATTTTCATCACCAGGACATATTTTACTTAGGTAACTAAGCACATTACTGCTCAGAAATCCTTGCAGTACACTAACAATGCAATCACTTTTTAGAACCATTCTAAGTAAAGAGGGGAATTCAGCCATTCATAATTAACCCTAAAAGCACATTTTTCCTAGATTTTTTTAAGATTTTTTTTTTTTTTTTGACATTTAATATGAAGCAATCCGCTGCAACTGTCTAGAATTGAGGAGAATTTTTGCTTTTAACATTGATTTTAACATTTAACATGAAATGACTGCAGGGATAATAGATTACTAATTGAAAAATAACAATTACAAGGGAAAGGCACATGCAAATGTCTTTAATGGGCAGTTCAGAAACACTTTGTTTTATCCCCATTTGTTTCTTTAACTGCCCACATTAAGGTACAGTAGAGTTTTGGGCTTCAGTGCGGTGGTTATTTTATCAGCAAAAACAATTTCCCTGGTGTTATTGTTTAGTCAGGGGTTATTCAATCCTGTTAACATTTCACAAACTTTCATAGAACAAAGAGGATTAATCTCAAGCATCTCCATAAGTCTCCAGCATCTCCATAAGTCTCCAGCTGTCTAGTTCAGAACACACACACAAAAAAAGAAATCAACAAAATAAGCTCAACTTAAAACCAGCTAAAGTGAAGAAAATTCTAACAACCCTCACATCCTTCTCTATTGGGTGACCTGAAATGGAGCAACCAATGCAACCAAAGATCAGCCACTAAGAACAGAGATTCTCAAAACTGCCTTGGCCCTGGGTCCTACAGCTATATTAGGGATATACCTGGGGAGCACAGCTGGATTGTATGACTTCTGGCACATTTCCCTTGATAGCGGTGTAAGATTTTTAACCTGCTTAGAAAATCTCTGCCAAAGAATGTGGGTAGAAGTTTTTAGAAGCACCAGCATCCCATTACAGGCCAGCCTGACTTTGGTTTCAGAGTGCTGAAATTTAATTTTAAGATTGGACACAGGCTCTTAAATCACATTAAGCTGAATGTTCTGTCTTACAACAGTTTCATATCCTTTTTGGCTAAACATGTACATAGTCATTATTATCCTTACTCCAGTTAATTCCAATTGTTTATAAATCATATTTGATATCAACCACTTAGCAACAAACCTATGGCTCATAATTGCTAGAAAATTGAGGGGTTGATGAACAACTCCGTATCTTCCCATTGCTGAGAGCTTCAAATTAAGAACAGTGGAATCAACAATAAAGAATAAAGTTTCAGTTCTGAGCCTTTTGAGGATTTGTTTAGAGGCATAAAACAAATAAAAAAAATACTTGTACTGAACTAACACTCCACTTTCATCTTCTCCCCATTAAAAAATCTTTCTAAAACCTGGAAAAACTTGCACCTCTTGTTCGAATATACTGCCCCTGAAAGAAACGTAACCACATAGTTATTAAAATGGCATCAAGAATAGCTAAGTAATCTGTTCTTGGAAATTAGCTTTGCGTTTATGTTATCTACAAATATACAAGATGAGAATGACAGTGGCTAGAGGTTCATTATATCTGGCAGTATGTTAGCCTTTTTGAGGCTATCATGTTTTAATCATTATTTTAGTATTATAATCCCCATATTATGCATGGACAACCCTAGTTTACTGGCATTGGAGAAGAGTTCATTCCTAGCAGCAAAGCTTTTGTATGTTTTAATTTACTCCTGCAAACAGTAAGATCATATTTCTCAACGAGAATGAAGAATACATTACTTTCTTTCTTTTTGCCCCATACACATTAACGTTTTAACAGTAGCTTAGAAATTAAAAACAAGGCTAACAAAAACAGCTCCATCTCATCAAGGTAGAACTCAGCTCTTCTATGCCAGCAATATCTAGTGGGTTGCCTTCCCTGGGTGCAATCCAGGGCTACATTACAGTAAACTGGTCCAGTGTGATATCACAGATATAAAAAATATTCCACTCTGTATCAAAACTAGGCACATGCCTTATATTTATATGAAGAGAAGATCAACAGAGCTGAGTATTTTTGCTCTCAACTATTCATCTCTGGCCTTCTAAATGAGGAGAAAAATATTTTATGGTTTTTCTAATTGGTAACTACAAGAGTCTAATTTGGGTTAGATGGTTGTTAAAAGGAGGGTGAGGAGGGTGACATCACACTTGGGTCAGTATTGGTGGATATCTAAAAGCACAACCTCTCATTTGTATTGCTTTAAAATGTACACAGTAGAGATGTATATTAAAAACAAAACAAAACAAAACAAAACACAAACAAAAAAAACAGACACACAAAAAAAACACTATCAATTTTTGTGGCGTTGAACCAACTAGAAGGTATGATGCAAGGCTCTTTACCAAATGAGATCTATAGATACAAATTTCACTGTAGAGTATGCTTTAGACAAATGTGTCTTTTTCTTTAAGTATGTAAATCCTACACTGTAGGCTTTTTTTTTTTTTTTCCTTTTTCTTTTTCTTTTTGTAGTGGTAGAAAATGTTGAACAATTGTCCATGAGCATGAGCCAACGGTTCATTGCTGATATCCCCAGAATGCCAATATTTGCAATGCAAACAGTTAGTACAATTTACCAGTTCTATGAAAGGCCCTGACATATCTGCCTCAAGGTCTGGAGGCTCTGCTATACAACCACAAATAGTCTTTCCATTTCCACGTAACCTTTTGATACAGTGACAGCTGCATTAAGCTGCTTCTGCCCAGCAATTCCACATGCCAGGCTGGTTTAATTGGTTATAATGCCACAGAAAAAGCACTGCTAGCAGAACACCGTCAAATCATTTTCATGTTGAACCTTCGTGGTCCAGCAACCTCCCCTTCAACTACAGCACCATTGTTTTTGCGAGGGACATATTCAAGGTCAATGCTGGTTTTGTGTTTGCCTTTCCCTCTGCTCCACACAAAAAGAAGTAGGAAACAAAATAAAACCACTCCGAGGAATGTGAAGCAGCCCATAGCTGTGGACACCAATATTGTCTTAAGGTCCAGAGAGAAAGTGTTCGCATTAGTTCCATTGGAACTGGTGTCGTTGGAGTCTGTCATATACATAGGGGTCCTGTTGGCATAAAGGAAACGGTCTGAAGTAAACCCCTTCACTGTAAGGGAGGCCGAATAGGTATCATTCCCAGCTGCATTACTTGCAATACAAACATATATTCCAGTGTCCTGGTCTTGAGCAAATCGAATTTCCAGTGTGCCGTCTCCCAGAACAGTGGCTCTTCCATTTGATTTAGTTGTGATCAGCCTCCGACGTGGGGTAACCCATGATATGGTGGGTTGCGGATCCCCATCAGCATTGCACATCAGCTGCACCGTCTGCCCCTCCTCCACTACCAGGTACTGCAGCTTCTTGTCTTGTATCTTGGGCTTCTTACAGGTGAAGTAAAAGGAGAGAGCTGTGCTGTGAAAGTCCTTGAATGACCTTTCCTTGACACTGTCTGGGCCAGCACACATCGGTGTTTGGCCTCCAAACTGCAAAGTGGGTTGCCTCTGTAAAATCCAAAGGAGACGGCAATCACAGGCCAGAGGATTGTTGTTAATGCAGAGGATCTCAAGGGCTTTGGGGGAATGAAATACATTCTCTTCTAGGGTTTCTAGCAGGTTTTGGGACACATTAAGCACACGTAAGAATCGAAGCCCTTGGAAAGCATGTGGTTCAATGGTACGTAACTGGGCCCCCACCATGTGGAGCTCCTGCAGGCGTACCAAATCGGAGAGCATGCCTGCTTCAATGGTGCTGATAGGGTTGTAGGAGAGGTTTAGATGTGTCAGGTAAACCAGATGTTTAAAAGCAGAGTAAGGTACTGCAGACAGGTTGGTGTTGGTGATGGAGAGAGAAGTAAGGTTGAGACCATATAGGCTGTTGGCAGGCAGCATGTCCAGGAGGGGCCAGGAGTCTATCTCCAGGTCTTTCAGGCGAAACAATCTTTTGAAGGCATATGCAGGCAAAGCATTGATGTTGAGCTGTTTCAGATGCAGACTGATGAGGTTGTGAAGGTGGGAAAGAGCTTCTGTTGGTACAGCTGTGAGGTTGCATCTCTCCAGGGTGAGCTGCTCCAGGCTAAGCAGTCCACTGAAAGCCCTGTGTGATATATAGACCAAATCATTGTCCCCAACCTCCAGGGACTTTAGGTTATGTAGATCTTGGAACATGTAGTCCAGCAAAATGACAATCTTGTTTTCACTTATATCAAGTTTCGTTAAGTTTGACAACCCAGTGAACACCCCAAGGGGAACCAGCTTCAGACGGTTTCCTTTCAGCCTCAGGGAGCGCAAATTGAAGAGATTGTTGAAGGCTCCAGGCTCCACATTGGCAACTATATTGTCACTGAGGTCAATCTCCTCCAGCAAGGGGTATGACGTGAACTCCTCAGGGTTGACGCTCTTCAGTCGGTTCTTGCTGAGGTCCAAGATTTTGGTCTCAATGGGAATGCCCTCTGGAATGGCCATCAGGCGCCTCCGGTGACAGCTGACGGACTTGTTCTGGGCCGAGCATTCACAGCGGGCTGGGCAGCCTATGGTGGGGCCCATGAAGACTAGCAGCACAGCCAGACCTAGGAACGGCTGCCAGCAAGATACAGGTGAGTGAAGCATGACTCCACCGGTTTGGTCTAACCCTCTGTCACGGGCCTGTAGGGGTGAGGATGGGAAAGGGAACGTGTTAAGTCTGCAGCAAAAGGAGAACTCTGACAAATTTTAAGTGCCATTTCAAAGCAGGCACATGTGTTTTCATTTGAAATAAAATAAGAAAGCCTATTGTGAACAGCAACAGCAACAAAAAGCAAATTTTCCTTCACTAACATTGGGCTTGTCAAAGGACCTGTTTATCTAACATTTTCCAACCAGACATCAGAGGAGACAAAACAGCTTTTCCCACTGAAAACAGTAAAAGATGTTAGTTCTTTTTCTTTTTTTTTCTTCTCACTCTCAGTGGGTCTCCACAAGCCTGCTATAACTAATGCAGAGATAAACACCGTGCACTCTGTAAATAGGGCTAATCACACTACTGATGTGTTTACAGCACCAGGCCTCCATGAGGTGATATCAATCTAGGCTTTTGCCTTTCCTGTTCACATCAGTGTTTTAAGGCAAACCTTAATGATGTATTATCTTCAAGAAAAAGAGCTCCTTGACAATGAAAAGATTCCTTTTAACATTTATTGCATGCAGTTATAAATAGATGGATCTTGTTCACATATACACATACACAATGGCTCAGATGAGAAAGAACCACTGCACCTCTGATTAGAATTTGTATTAAGAACAAATTGATTCTTTGCTTTTACAACACAGAGAAATTTTACATGATTTTTAGAACCAAACACCTGAAAAGGATTTATAGAATATGTACTATAGAATACGTCTATGTACTTCCAAGACATGTAAATTAGCTTTGGAAAGAAAAACAAGGTGAGATGAGCTGGTAGTGTTTAAGCAGCACATTGTCCTAAGAAGCACAACAGGTTGTTTGGAAGTCACACTTCCAAAGTAAGAGATTTTTTTTTTTTATTCTGCCTTCAGGTTAAAACTGAGGATAGTACAAGACAAAATGGCCCCTATTAAATTAACTAGCCTTCATGAAATGCTATACTTTACAGGTTTAGTAACCAAAGGTAAGAGACTTTTTAAGGATAGCTACTAAAAAAAAAGACACTCAATAGCCTATTTCAAAAGAAGAAGAAGAAAAAAAAAACAACACCAACACAGTGTAGGTACTCAAAGGAAGGCTTGTATGATACACTTGCAGGATAAGGTGTACTGCAAGCAAGGAAATGCCTCAGCCTTGTTGCCCACTCAACTTGATATGGCCAATTTTATGGCCATTTTTGTCAGTATGTCTAGCTGGACTTACGCATACTGACAAAATTAACCAATTCATTGCCTGACCTGTGGCTTTGAGCCTTGACAATCTGACTAGTGCTTAAGATGTTTTCAACTTAAATTTCAGTCAAGTTTTGCTCAGCTGTGTGCAATCATGTAGATTATATCCTAGAAGAAATGCTCCCCATACACAGAGATCGATTCGTAGATTTCAGCATAGTAGAAGTAAATTTATGATCCGACCAGACAGTTATGTTAGCAAATAAGGTGTTTGAAACATGTACAAATAATATTAAATGTACCTCAGAAAGTGGAAGAAGAAACAGCCACCACTAACTGTGCTGCAACAATACTATACTCCCCTGGCAAAGACCTTAGGGTGTGGTAACTCATCAAGTAATCCTCTCCGGATCATGGAGGGTTGTCCTTCTCAGATCGTGGACAATCCTTCTCAGATCGTGGACAATCATACAAATGTAAGTTATGTTTGACTAACCGCAAATAAATGATGCACATAAGACTCCTTTCTTAACTCTGTGGAAGAATCTTCCTCTTGACTGACATGGCTTCTTTCCACTCTGACGTTTTTTTATGCAGAGAGGCAAATTGCATGCTGGTTTTGCGGTGTAGTCTGGAGACCTGGATGAAGACTATTCTATATTATACTACTAATAAAAGCACATTTCAGCTTTGTCCTAGAAGGACAAACTGCTGAGATTCATTTAGTTACCCCCTTACGTTGTACTCTTGCAAGTAACTATTGCTAGTTACGTCCAGCTGTGATAAAGCTTTTCAGAGATAAACTTCACTTCATTAGGCACAAAGTTAAAACTGGAAATCTATAGGGGTCTGTGAGTTAGGTGTTTGCAATGAATTCAGATCAAAGAGGCTTTTGGGTGCTCTGATCACTACCTTCAGAGCTCAGTCTGTGAGGTTAGCACTTTCATACCAATACTTCTGCAAGCAGGGAATTCATTTCCTATCTTATTCCCCTAATACATGAAGCACAAAGTAAACAGGTTCAGTGGAATACAAGCACCCCTGGAGTGTTCATTCTAGATGGCAAAAATATGAAATGCTCTTGCAGCTATCCAAGCCACCAGGTAACTAAAACTTCTGAGGAGTGTGAAGTAGGTAGATGGTATAAAAGATGATAAAATAATTTTTTGACTGTTGCTGAAATAAAGAAAGGTAGTGTTAATAAAGTATGTCAAAACATTAATAGTTATCCTCTGCAAGAACGTATGCACACAGATAGGGATGGATACGCATTTAGCTGTAATGGTGTATGCATGTGTGTGCATGCATTTGCAGGAAAGGAAGATTCAGAACTGAGATTTACGCTGGAGTAAATTACACATAAATAAGAAAAAACATTAAGTTATACTTAGTTACAAGACAGGAGAACAAAGATAATTTGTATCAACAAATAGAGGTTAGAAGAAAACGTAAATTAAATGGATTATTTCAATTTTCATTGACACAGATGATACTACCACACTTCCTGCTAATCATATCTGTGACTACATACTGAACTTTGAACTGCTTTTTGCAGTAATTACTTTTGCTTCATTATAGAAAATATATAACCTTAGCTCAGATGCTTATACAGATAACAAACAAAAGGTAAAAAGGTCTAGCACAGGAAGTATGGGCAACTTCAAAATTTCTGACTATTTGAAAAACAAGGTGAATGCTGGGAGAAACTTACAGTGAACTGTGTATGATCCAGTCTGAATTTAATGAATGTGAAGTGTTACTTTCAGGACATGTCTGTTAATATCAGTAACAGAACCTCTCTTGGGCCATCAGTGTGAGTACATCTTGAAAGCATACATCTTCATCCCTAGTGTATATTTTTGTGTCAGTATGATCACCATTGCTTACTATTATACATCCATTAAACAGCAATGCTGCTGTTTAAAAATCTAAACAGAATGGGGCCATTAAATAGTCCTTTTCACTGCAAGATGATTTTTTTTTTATTTTTTTATTTTTTTTTAGCTCACAGTACTTTTAATGATAACCCACATTACTTCAGACTTGTGGGATGCTAATTAATTGCCAGCTTTACTGACACAGTACTGAAATATGTGTCATTGATCAATATGGCATTTTTCATTCCTGCTTAAACAACCTGCACATACATACTTTATCCTTTGCCAGTCTAGGCTCTAAAGACCTGCAGGTTTACTTCACTATCCTTTGCATCTTTCATAAAACTTTCATTCATTGTGCTGCATACAAGAAAGTAAAGTACATATATACTGATACACATACATATCTACAAGTAAGCTAAAATAATTATATTTTTGCCCTGTAATTACACTGTGCCTTGCACTATGGAGTACTTGTCTAAGATAATAACCTGTTAGCACAAAATACTAATAAAATAATAAAAAATTAGGAACCAGCAGGATTTATATGCTTGAATGCAAATGTTAACTTTTAATTAATTAAAGTTAGAAATTAGGATAAATTTCTTCTCAGAAAAAGCAGTCAGGCATTGGAACGGGTTGCCCAGGGAGTTGGTGGCATCACCATCCCTGAGGGTGTTCAAGGAAAGGTTGGATGTGTTGCTTAGGGACATGGTTTAGTGGGTGACGTTGGTAGTAGGGCAGGATAATCTTGGAGGTCTTTTCCAACCTTAATGATTATATGATTCCCTGAAAGTTAAAAAAATAACTCTGCCCTTTTTTGCCTTTCTCTGCTTCTGTTTCTTAAGTCCTATGTCAAGAGTCAAGTTATTGTTGGCTGGTACTCTTTTTCAACACAAGACCTCAATCAAAGTTTAGCTATGCAATTCACAAAGCTCATAGAAGTTATTAGTTAATAGCTCTGTGTGAGCTCACCCCAAATTGCAATCCCTACTGCTTTGAAATGCAAATCATTTTGCACAGAATTCTTCAGCTTTGAACCTACTCATAAATGCTATATAAAAATGTGTCTGTATCAGTACCCCATAGCTTTTGAATTGAAGTATACCGAAATATAAATACAAAGCAAACTGTTGATCCTTCAGATTGCTGTACAAATCTGAACAACAAAGACAGGAATGTGACAAGCCATGAAAACGTGCTATATTTTGTATTATTTCTGCCTCTCCCTCAGCCTCATTTTCAAGCTTTTAGAGCTACAAGCTTCAGTGCATCTGACCAGGCTCTATTCCTTATCCCATCTGATACTATGGTACTGTGGATGACCAGGCTTTAGGTAAAAGATGTGAGATCCAGATTCGTTTCTGTCATTGGTCTCATATCTCATGCTTTCACTTGGTAGTTTTGATATCCCTTTTTCCCTCCCAATCTCTCAGTCTTTCTGACAGTTAAAAAATCCACTGGACCATATCAAAGTTGATAATTCTGCCTGACGTTACGGTCATTTTGTACTTTCTTTTTTATGGTTCTCTTTTTGAAAATGTAACTGTATTAAACAAACTTTCTAAGATGAAGTTTTGCATAGCAGGTGTCTGACTTGTACTCACACACCTAAGCTCTTAACAGCTAATCCAGAGAACCAAGCAAAGTCCCTATTTTAAAGAATTTTAAATCATGTTC
This sequence comes from Anas acuta, assembly GCF_963932015.1. Classification (NCBI taxonomy): domain Eukaryota; kingdom Metazoa; phylum Chordata; class Aves; order Anseriformes; family Anatidae; genus Anas; species Anas acuta. Next base: position 65,363,782 of record NC_089017.1, on the reverse strand, counting down.
TGCCCATTGCTAAAGTCATAAGGCATCAATACAGATTTTTTATGAGCCTTTGTTCAGAGACAGTAAATTGTTCTTCTTGTATAAGATTGTTTATTTCCTATCTTGTTGCTGAATTTTAGCATTCCTGTGTTTCAGAGCATGTAACAGATCCTGAGGAGTATGAAAGGTCTTGTCTTTGCCATTCATGTCACCATCTGCCATGCTTCAGCAAGCAATAAGCCAACAAAACCTTTGCTCAAACCTTTGCAACAAGATACCTTTGCTTGTGTGTGTTCAGTAGACACACAATGAATGTGAGCACCTAAAGCTGCTGCTGAAGATTTTAGCTATGTCCTGCAAACTTTCACCCATTTCAGTGTGTTTTTTTTTTTTTTTTTTTTCCTCACAACCTTAACTTGTAGCAGCCATCATAAATGATTATTTCATAAGACCAGCTGATCTAGCTTTCCTGTTCTCTCCTGTGATGCTGGACAAGAGCTTTCCAGGTAAGTGTGGAGAGAAAGGGGGATGAATCCTTGCTGCTGGACTGCAGCAAGGAGGCGATGGTAGGAAGTTGTACTGAGGACAAGTGAGAAAAGGCTGGGAGGATGGCAGAAATGAACCAAGATGGTTCAAGGGACAGTGGAAGAAAGCCATTAAAATGCTAGGCATGTTCTTATAGAAAGAGACAATGCTACAGGGAGGACTTAAATCCTGACTGTGGCATTACCTGCAATTTTGACATTACTCTCACAGGGTCTTCCAATGTAAGACTGAATGTGTAGCAAAGGGTTTGCCTCACCAAGTCTTGTGCCAGGAAAACACCTAAGCTTTGTGTTTGGATCTCAAGCTCTATTACAGGCTATGTCAAGCCTTCTTATATGCTCTTCAAAGGACTTTTTTTCTTTACAATAGAGCATTTCAGAAACAATGCAAGTACGGTATATAATTTTCCTTGCCTCTTCAATCAAACCTTTCTTACTTCTGCAGAGATTCTGCTCTCCGTCCCTTCATTGAACATATCCGCTTTTAAATAAAATGCAAGCATGAAGTAGCTGTTATTTGCATTCCAATAATAGATTGGAAAGAACTGTGAACAACAAGAAAACAAAACCAAAGAAGGCTGCCGATTCACTTGAATTTGAAACAAAGACTTGTTTCAATTATTCTACAGTCCTGCAATCATTCTCCACCACTAACTTTTCAGGAAAAGCTTATTGGACTAAGACCAACTCAGAGGACAGTCATGTTACATTTGTTTTCAGGAGAATTGGTACTTGCTTTCTGGTTATACTTTCAGGACCCAGATCCAGGCCACTATTCCATTATAAAAGATGGTATACAGAAATGGAAAAAAAAAATCAAAAAATACAATAAAAATAAAATTTTTGAAGTGCTTGTCCAGAAGTATCTTTGTAAGACTGATTAAAGTCTTTTTACCATGTTTTACAAAGCTGGACAAATGGGCAGAGTTTTTACTCCAAATGCTTAGATTATTGTTTGAATCAACGTAAAAGAAATAACTGTGCCAAACAACAGAAGGTAAGAAAATCACTTGATCCAAAATTCATTTGATTGTGCAAGTGCATTAATTCTAACCTACTGGGCAGCTGAACTCCATCACAACCACTCTCCCACACCCCTTCTCAAAGGAAAAAGGTAGAAAATGTGATGGAGGGGGCTCAAGGGATGAGATAAGGACAGGGATATCACCCACCAATTACCATAACAAGCAAAACAAACTCAGCAAAAGTAGATTAATAGAATTTATTACCTATCACTAGCAGACTAGAGCAGTAAGAAACTAAAAGCAAACAAAAAATACATGATCTGACATGAAGCAGCTGCTGGGTGACCTCTGTGAGCAGAAGTCACCACTGCAGCCCCTCTGCTACCAGGCCTTTGCCATGTAAACCCAATACATCAAGTTGCTTTACAATTCCAGGCTTTCTGAAATTAAGCAAAGAAATGAAGCCATATGTATGTATACCTTCTGTTTCTAATTCAATATTTTTAAGACTGATACACCAATTTCTTGCATTTGTCACAAAGAAAGTGAATCTTGAGAAGAAATTTGAAGGAAAATATAATAAGGATTATCTCACAGGAGACACTTCATGCATAAATATCAGGAAAAGAAAGTGGAGATATTTGCAGGAATAGAAGACAGAAGATATTCCCTCAGACACCATTATTAGGTTGAAGGTCAAAAGATTTATGAAAGGTATTATATGAACAATTATGTGAAGAGCTGTAAAAAAGTAAAATTCAGATTTTTTTTTTTTTTTCATAGGTTAATGATGCAAGTCAACCTTCAGGGAAAGGTAACAATACTATTCTATTCACACAATTAAATAGCTTGTAAGTATCGCAAAGATTTGCATTAAGTGTTTTTTGGAAAAAAAATCTTGGTTGAAAAAAACATGAATTGCTCTGAATCTCTGAATCGCACATCTTTTCCATCATCTGTTCCTCCTAACTCAGAAACAAGATTTTGAATGGCCAAATTCTTCAGATTACTTCTGCCAACTTGTCCACTCATCTCTGGTAACTTTTATCCCCATTCTACTGGTGAAAAGTGATGTCAATAAGAGATAATAATTCAATGGCAAAGACAAGAATAGCACAGTTACCATGACTACAGATGTGTTGATACACCTAAATGTGATAACGCAATTATAGGGAAAGACACAGACTCTCTCAGAGAGACAGAGATCCTCAATAGCTTATATTTTGTTGGAGCCAATTAATAGTGAAAGAGCACCCAACTGATGCAGAGAAACTTATCATACCTGGACTTGGTGTTAAGTGTCGGTATATGGTAGTCTGCTGTGTGACTGGTGACTTCACGATGATAGATATTATATTAAAAGAGTTCACATTTTTATTAAGCTGCATTAACCCAGAGTGATACTAAGCAAAAATCCATCAAGCTGTGTTTCATTGATGATTCGTGGAAAATATTAATGATTCATTTACTGAGAATGACTTATCATGGGGGAAGAAAGGCAGATTTATGACAGTATGGAAGGGGAGACAAAATGACAAGAAGGAAAGAGCCACAGCTGTTGCTTTTTGGGAACTCAGCAGTCACAATAGTAAAAATCTCTTGCAAGATAAAGTTCATCATTTCAGAAGGGACCTTGCTGTGTTTCACAATGTATCCAGGAAGGTGAACTTTAGAAAGCTCTGCTGCTGTAAGCAGGACACTGAGCAAGAGAATGAGAAAGTGCTAAGTCCTATCCTTGCTTTTCATATCTATACTAATTAATGCAGTCTAAATAAATTGACTCAAAACTGAGTCAGTAGGAAGAGTAACTGCATCGACTAAAGAGAAGGAAGGGAAGCTTTTGTTGACAGCAGTTCTACATTAAAAGGCTATCTTTCTTCATCTCGAAAGAAATAAGCTTTCTTTTAGAGCTGTATGGCAGTAAAGCTCATGACACGGCAATAAGGCTGACATCCCTGTTGCCTAGATGGGATCTCTTCTGTTGAGAAAAGATGGAATTCCTTCAGAAATGTTAATTCTGACATCCAGCTGTATCTGATCTTCCACAAGTGAAAATTTTGGTGATGGAAAGCCACTGAAAAGATAAGAGAAATCCTGCTTTAAATGTGTGCCAGCTGCAGTGTTTCCAGGGCAAGTACATTCAAGTATAATTGAATCCTGCTTCAGTAATCCATTTATGGAGCCACAAGCATCTCTAGTAGGATCTAGGACATCATAAAAAAGGATGTTGATGTCACCTGTTACAAATGGATGTTTCCTTCAAATACCTGCACTTCAAAGCCCAAAGATCTCTGTGGCTGCCAGAAGAAATGAAATGTTCTGGTGAAGTTTTGTCTGCACCTTTTGCAATGTGAGAATGCTATATCAATGTATTTTTCAAGCTGCCCATTAACATCATTTCATTTTTTTGTTAGGTTTGACACCCAAAGATCTTTGTTGTTGTGATGACTTTATCCACACATTACAAGAGAGGTATGTGATTGTGACCTTACTGGCTGTTAGGAGAGGCAAACAGATTAAAGTGCCAGCTGTACAATGATGGCAGGTGACAACTTTTTTTGCTGGCAGCTGTATGTAAATACTGAACAGGGCAAAAGGGAGACCAAAACTGTATGGTCCTCCACAGGGTAGAGGTCTGGTGGAGTCAATGCTCTGATTGCAGTCACCAAGGAGGGTCTCAAACAGTTTCATTCACTTGACTTGGTTCCCTGCAGCTTTCTGCTGGCAGCAGAGCCTGGTGACTAATTGTGTCATGTGAATAGGCTAAAGCATTTGAAAACAAAGCATGCCCAGGAAAGCTAAAAGATCAATCAATTAGTACTACAGTTGTTGTTGCTGTTCATTTCAGAACTCAAAGTCTGTTTAGCCAAATGGCTCCAAATATTTAAGGCCCAGTAGTTTTAAGAATCTTTTTAGCCAAGTACACCTCGAAAAGCAAATAGGTTTTATGAGGGTAATACTGATCTCTGTTTAAGGTTTCAGATGGAGGTATGCAGTTTAAATTTTACAGCTCCAGCTATTTGAAACTGGCTAAAAATTGAAGAAGAAATCTGAAGAGATAGAAACCAATATATTTTCTTTTCTGCTAAGACAAAAAAATTCAAATGTGGGTACTGCACGTGTAGTGGGGAGACAAGCTTCACTTAGTGCAGCTGTAATACACACATAATTGCACTAGAGTTTATCTGGTTAATACAAGGAAAAATGAAATGCATCAGCTGTGCATTTTTTTCCACCTGGATAAGCGTGTTGGCAGCTATTCTGTTTGTGTCTTGCACAGAAACCCGATTAGTCAATACACGGAGCGTATTCCCTGGGGACTGTCTTCATGCTGTCATATGCAAGGCCTTCAGAGCACAGCGTGGAAGGAAGCTCCTGAGCCATCAGATGCTGTTTGTAGACTGCAGGAGTAGTTAGAGATTCTGGAGAGACAATACAGCAGCTACAGTATTATGTTTGGTACATTAAAAATACTCACAAGAGAATAAACACATTTCTTAGTCCTTGTTCGAAGTCCCCAAAGTGCAAGCCAGATCTCTGCTGATACAATGTTGTTGGATTCAGTGTGACTATTACAGCAGAAAATTGTGGCCAGCACTCAAGGACTGGAACAAAGGACAGAAGGGATGTATTTTAGCTCATTGGCCAATGCCGACAGTCTCTGCAGGAACAAGTTGTGTGATAGACCCAATTGTACCTACTTACTGGTTCAGGTAGGGCAGATAGCCCAGGGAAAGCTGTACGAAGCTACTGCTCCAAATAGAGTTGATCAAAATGTATAAACTGGAGAGCAAAAGAAAATTGTCAGCAGAAGAGATGAAACCGAGAGAATGTTGAAGACACAAAATTGCTGAATTTTTGTACTCAGATTTTTTCACTTAGGTCAGAGTCATAATCAGGTCTTTTGACTTGAGCCCAGCTTGTTGCAGAGGTATCATAGTTTCTGTTGAACAACTGTTTTCTTTTTTTTTCTCTCTTTTTTATTTTTATTTTTTATTTTTTAACCACAGTTGCTTAAACAAATTTAAGACAGTTACTGCAACAGTTGTTTTCATTAAAAACATAACATTCATGCACTAGCACACACAAAAAATGCATGTCTGCTTTAAAGTCTTTAAAGGAGAGGGCTGTTTATAGCGTCTATAATAATACTCTCCCAGAATAACACACTTGTCCTCGTCCTAAATAAAATTAATGCTAAAACAGTTTTCTCTTGCTGGAACAATTTCATATGGTCTAATTAAAGAAAAACAAAACTAAACAAAAAAAAAACATGAA